>NW_012267279.1:2369843-2382733 GCF_000151885.1 Dipodomys ordii | reverse complement strand
GCTAGCCTTGAGCTGAAGAGCTGAGGGACAGCGCCCAGGCCCAGAGTTCAGGCCCCACGACCGGACCCAAAAAAAAAAAAAAATGATATGCTCAATACAGATTGGCCAACTGTAACAATGAGATGTACAAGACAATATGTTGAAAATGAACTTTATAACTTGTGGGGGAGGGAGGAGTTGGGGAGATAGGGAGGGAAGGGATGGTAGGAGATAAACAAAGGAGGAGGTAACAATTCTAGATAGGAAATTACTCATTACCTTACTCATGGTTACTGTAACCCCTCTGTACACTATTTTTACAATTAAAAAAACATATCCACACTTAAAAAATTATATGATATATTCTTCAGCCTCATGGAGAAATGGAAATTCAGTGTTAAAAATAAAAAATTTAGTGAGGCATTGGGGCTATGATTATAATCCTAGTTACTCTGGAAGTTGAAATCAAAGGATCTTAGGCAGCCAGGGTAAACAAATCCAAGAGACTTTTATCCCAATTAACCAGCAAAAAAACAGAACTAGAGGCATAGTTTAGGTGGTATAGCACTGCAAGGCCCTAAGTGCAAACCCCAATACCATCACAAGAAAAAAATATACATAAACCTTGAGCTTTTTCTCTTTTGCTGCTCCTGAGCCTTGAACTCTCGGCCTGGGCACTGTCCCTAAACTCCATTTGCTCAAGGCTAGCACTATACCACTTAAGCTAAACACCATTTCCAGCTGTGATTAATTGGGGATAAGAGTTTCATAGACTTTGCTGCCTAGGCTGTCTTTGAATTGTGATCCTTAGATCTCAGCCTTCTGAGTAGCTAGGATTACAGGGGTGAGCCTCTGGTGCCTGGCAAGGGCCTTTTTTAATTGTGTAGGGGGGAATGTTCTTATTTCCAATTACTAAATTTCCCCACCCAGTAAGGAACTGTAACAAATTTATGAATATCAATTTAATTTTGATATTGAATGATATGTGTAACAACTTTGATATCATACATGTACATATATATTAAGTTCTATATATATTTATATGTACATAATTATGAATATATTTATATATATACCAAAACAGAAATTAGAGCAAGTACATTCCTGAAAAATTATAAATTCAATGCTAATGCCAAAGGAAAAAAAAACAAAACAAGAGGTTTTGTTTTTCTATTCTTCCTTTTATTGTTTTTGGTGGCACTGAAGTTTGAATTAAGGGGCCTCACATTTGCTATCTAAGCATCCTACCATTTAAGTCATACCCCCACTCAAATAACAATACGTTCAGAGATCTAACAAAAAGTAGGAAACCTAAACAAATGTGTAGGACTGATATTTTTAAATAAAAATCTGCAATTCTACTAAAGAAAAATAACATCAAGCCAGATACTGGTGGCTCCCAACTGTAATTTTAGCTTCTCAGGAGGATGAGAACTGGAGACTCATGGTGTAAAGCTAGCTTGTACCTATAAGTCCAAGAGACTCCATCTCAGTAAAATACTCAGCAAAAAGCAGAGACTAGAGGCATGACTCCAGCGGTAGTGTGCCAGCTAAGCAATCAATCTTAACAAACACAAGGTTCTGAGTTCAAATTCTGAGTAGCATTATTAACAAAGTTAAAAAACAATAAACTACAATACATAGATTTTCAATTTCCATAACATAAAAAGCTTGTATAGAGAAACCATAGAATAGGATGTTCACACAGAATTGATAAGAAATGTAGATGTATATAACAGACTCTCCTTACTAGTGAACAAAGGAATGGAGAATAAAGTAATAATGGGATAACATTCTTTGAAAATGTAGGTTAGCAATCACTAAATGGTCAAGGAAGCTATGGAGACACTTCTCAGAAGAGGTAAAAATGGCAAAGAAACACATGAGGGAATGCTCTTCATCCTGGTCATAAAAGAAATGCAGATCAAAACAACTCTAAGATTCCATCTCACCCATTTGACTGGCCTACACTGTGAGATTAAACAACAACAAATGTTGGCAGGGAGATGGGGACAAAGGAACCCTACTGCACTGTTGGTAGGAAAGTAAACCAGTACAACCATTCTGAACAGTAGTCTAGAGGGTCCTCAAAAAACTAAACACAGATCTTCCCTGCGTCTCAGCCATACACTCCTAGGCATCTAACTGAGTATCATGAACCAGGATATGAAAAAGATACCTGCACATTCATGTTCACTGCTGTACTATTCACAACAGTCAAGATACAGATACAGCCCAGATACTCCACAATCGGTGAGTAGATCCAAAAAAATGGGATACCTATATACAATAGAATTTTACACAGCCATTAGAAAGAATAATGTCATTTGCAGAGAAATGGATGGAACTAGAATAAATTGTGTTAAGTGAGGTAAGCCAAGCTCAGAGAGACGAACAGAACATGTTCTCTCTGGTATACAGAAATTAGATCTAAAATACACTGGGATATGATAAATTATACAGGATTCTAGATACACACAGTGAGGCCAAAAGAGGATAATCTTAGGAGAGAAATATAAAAGCAAAATGCTTCCAAGTTAAGGAACAAGAGATCTCTTTCTTTAAATTTTTATTTTATTTATTTATTTATTTATATATTTTTTTCTGTTTATGTGGTGCTGTGGAATCGAATCCAGGGCCTCAAGCATGCAAGGCAAGCGCTCTACCACTGAGCCCCTTCCCAGCCCCTTATTTTTTCATTATTCTGTTTTACTTTACGTATATTCATGCCTGTATCTTTGGGAAGGTGAGAGGGATGATACAGAACTCAAGGGGGAAAAGGGCAAAAAAGTGCAGCAATAGAACTCACTGGACACTGATGAAAGTGAACTATACAATTTCTGGGAGACAGGAGGGAGAGACTGAGAGAACATAAGGGAGCAAAAGGAAATATACTCATTACCTGACTCATATAATTGCAATTGCTCTGTATATCACCTTTAAAATAACAATAAAGTAAATTAATTTTTATAAATGTAGGTTAAGTAGGTGCTGATGGTTCACAGCTATAATCCTAGTTGCTCAGGAGGCTGAGACCTGAGGATAATGATTCAAAGTCATTCCCAGCAGGAAAGTCCATGAGACTCTTATTTCCAATTAACCACCAGAAAACCAAAGTGGAGCTGTGTCTCAAAATGGTAGAGTGCTAGCCTTAAGCACAAGAGCTCAGGGACAGCACTTAGGCCCTGAACTCAAGCCCAGTGACCCACCCCTCACCAACACCCCCCAAAAGTAGACTAACAGATCATCAGCACAAACATGTTTTATTTTGTTTTGCTAATCCTGAGGGTTGAACTCAGGGCCTGGGCACTGTCCCTGAGCTCTTCTTGCTCAAGGCTAGTAGTCTATCACTTCCAGCTTTTGGGTGGTTAATTGTAAATAAGAGTCTCACAGGGACTTTTCTGTCCAGGCTGCTTCAAACCACAATCATTAGATCTCAGCCTCTTAAGTAACTAAGATTACAGGCATGAGCCACCAGGCACTCAGCTCACAGCCATGTTTATATTACAGCGTTATAGTATTCACCAAGGTACAGAATTAGCCCATATACCCCTCAATGGACAATAGATCAAGAAAACGTAGTATATATACACAATGGAATTTTACTTTCCATTAGAAAAAAGGACACTGTACCATTTGCAAAGAAATAGAAGAAATTTGGGCTGGGAACGTGGCTCAGTGGTAGAGCACTTGCCTTACATGCATGAGGCCCTGGGTTCGATTCCTCAGCACCACATAAGCAAAAAAGAAAAAAAAACAGAAGTGGCGCTGTGGCTGAAGTGGTAGAGCACTAGCGTTGAGCTGAAGGGCTAAGGGACAGCGTCCAGGCCCAGAGTTCAGGCCCCACGACTGGACCAAAAAAAAAAAAAAAAAAAAAAAAAAAGAAAAAAAAAGAAATAGAAGAAACTTATAAAAAATTAAGCCAGGCCCAGAGAGACAAAGGCTTCATAGTTTCTCACATATATGAGAGCTAGAATTAGCCTACAAACTATAAATAAACAAACTAGGCAGTACATAAGTGGTTACAAAAAATGTATCAACGGAAATATGGTAGATTCAAGGGAGAACTCAAACTGTGTAATTCTGTAGTAAGGCAAAGTCAAACCCCAAGAAAATAAGCACTAGGAACCAAGTATTTGCAAGACGTGATGTGGGGCCAAGGGGAGAGAGAGGTGTAGACAAATGAAGAGGAGAAGGGGGGAAGAATGCAGTCAAGAATTCAGCACATATACTACAAAACTAAGAAAATTAATGGAAGGGGTAAGTCAGAAGAGGCAGGTAACAATGTTGAAAGGTTCATTGTATCCATAAATTACTTTGTTTGGTTTTGTTATTTTTTTCAGGTAAGAGGTAGGTTTATTCATTGGAATTACTTTGTTAAATGGCAACTCCTTTGTACAACTACTTAAAGATAGTAAATAAGTAAACATGAAAGAAAATCAGGGGCTGGGAAGGTGGCTCAGTGGTAGTGCGCTTGCCTTGCATGCTATGAGGCCCTGGGTTCGATTTCTCAGCACCACATAAGCAAAAAGAAAAAAAGCCAGAAGTGGTGCTGTGGCTCAAGTGGTAGAGCGCTAGCCTTGAGCTGAAGAGCTGAGGGACAGTGCCCAGGCCCAGAATTCAGGCCCTACGACTGGACCAAAAAAAAAAAAAAGTGATAATCAGGGAGGATAAGTATATAGGTAAAGAAATAATTTTATGTATTGATGGCAAAAGTATAAACTAATATAACTTTCTGAAAAATGATCTAGTAATAGCTATTGCCAAAGCTGGTCAGTCATATTGCTATTCCTACCTGCTCAGGAGGCTGAAATCTAGAGGAATAAGGGTTAAAGCTGCTAGGGCAGAAAAATCCATGAGAATCTATCTACAAAATAACCAGCAATAAAAGCAAGTACTGGGGTTGGGACTCAGGGCCTTATGTTTGCTCAGCTTGCTTGCTAGGCTGGCATACTATTACTTGAACCAGTTTTGCTGATTAATTTGGAGACGGAGACTCTAATCAGGCTTTTCTGAGCTGGCTTTAAGCCATTATCTTCTTAGTCTTCTGAGTAGCTAGGATTATAGGCATGAACCAGTGATGCTAGGCTCATTAGCATTTTGACAGATCTAAATTATTGATGCTAAAAAAACTCACTAATTTCAGGAGTAAATAGTAGCTAACAATTCAGCTTACGGTATAAATTCAGCAGCTTATATTTCAGCCACAAGTGATAATGTTAGCAAAGCAAGTAGCCGGTAACTAACAATTTAGCTTATAGTCTAAATTCAACAACTTTCATTTCAGCCGCAAGTGATATTAGCAAAGCAAGTGCCAACTGTTACATCAACGAGGCAACACCACCTTGAAAACTATCTTTCTTAAACCAAAACAAAAAACTAAAATTTATTCCTCCTAAAAAGGTATTGTTACAAGCCTGCTAACTATAAAATACATCAGTGAGGTTTTGTCTTTCAGATTCCTGCAGTATGAATTATTACTTAGTCAACTTTTTAAATCCTTGACATCCACACAAGCTTGATTCTTCCTTGAGTGGCTGTGGAATTTGTTGCTGCCATCACTCACAGATACCAATCCAGCTTCTTCAGACTTTAAATTTTAACTCATACCAGCAACTCTTCTTCTTTTTTTTTGGGGGGGGGGGGTCCAGTCATGGGGCCTGAACTCTGGGCCTGGGCGCTGTCCCTCAGCTCTTCAGCTCAAGGCTAGCACTCTACCACTTGAGCCACAGCACCACTTCTGGCTTTTTTCTTTTTGCTTATGTGGTGCTGAGGAATCGAACCCAGGGCCTCAGGCATGCAAGGCAAGTGCTCTACCACTGAGCCACCTTCCCAGCCCACCAGCAACTCTTTGGAGAGCTTCCACACTTTGGATTGGGACAGCACCACTGGTATCTATTGTTCTGAGCTTAAGTCTGAGCAGCTTACTGGTTGTTACAGGGGTGCAGGAGTGGGAGAAAGAGAGAAAGAGAGAGGCGGAGAGAGAGAGAGGGAGAGAGAGAGAGGGGAGAGAGAAAAAAGGGGGGAGGAATAGAGGGAGAGGGAAGGGGAGAGAAGGAGGGCGGGAAGGAAAGAAAGAGAGAAAGAAATCTATGATACTAGGATTCTCTAGGAAAACAGTACTTTCTTTCTTAATTGGAAATAAGAGTCTCATGGTCTTTCTTGCTCAGGATGGCTTTGAAATGAGATTCTCAGATCTCAGCTTCCTGAAGACCATCTGAGATCATCAAGCCTCTCTTTGTTGGCTAATACAATACATTTCCTCATGATTATAAACACTGTTCCCCTAGAGAATCCTGACTAATACCAAGGCACTTTCCTCTCCCCCTCCCCCATCCTCTCTCTCCCTCTCCCCCTCTCTCCCTCATTCCTTTTCTCTCCCCCCCCCTTCTTTCTTTGCCAGTCCTGGGGCTAGAATTCAGGGCCTGAGAAGTCCCTGGGCTTTTTTTCTTCAAGGCTAGTACACTACCATTGGGGCCACAGTGCCATTTCCCGCTTTTTCTGTTTCTGTGGTATTAAGGAATCAAACCCAGGGCTTCATGCATGCTAGGCAAGCGCTCTAACACTGAGCCACATTCCCAGCTGATTTCTACATGAAGTTAACTTTTCATTTCAATTGATAAACACCTAGGAGTTGAACTGCTGAGTCATAAAGTGTTTAGTACTGTAAGAAACTGTCAACTGAGAGGGAGTGAGGGAAGAGGTGACACTGCCCAAAAAGAAATGTACTCTTTACCTGACTTATGTAACTGTAACCCCTCTGTACATCATCTGTATAAAAACAATTAAAGGGGCTGGGAAGGTGGCTCAGTGGTAGAGCACTTGTCTTGCATGCCTGAGGCCCTGGGTTCGATTCCTCAGCACCACATAAGAAAAAAGAAAAAAGCAGGAAGTGGCGCTGTGGCTCAAGTGGTAGAGCGCTAGCCTTGAGCTGAAAAGCTGAGGGACAGCGCCCAGGCCCAGAGTTCAGGCCCCACGACCGGACCCAAAAAATAAAAATAAAAAATAAAAACAATTAAAATTATCAATAAAAAGCTCTCAAATTGTTTTTCAAACTGTTGTAAGGTTTTTCCAGTTCCACCAGTACTGTAGAAAAATTCAGTCACTGAGATCTTTGTTAGTACTTTGCATTAGAAGTTAAATTTTTTCAGCCAGCCTAGCGCTGGTGGCTCACAACTGTAATCCTAGCTGCTCAGGAGCCTGAGATTTGAGAATTATGGTTCAAAAAAAACAGTCAGGCAGGAAAGTCTATAAGATTCTTTTTTTTTTTGGTCCAGTCGTGGGGCCTGAACTCTGGGCCTGAGCGCTGTCCAGCTCTTCAGCTCAAGGCTATCCCTCTACCACTTGAGCCACAGCGCCACTTCCGGCTTTTTTCTTTTTTCTTATGTGGTGCTGAGGAATCAAACCCAGGGCCTCAGGCATGCAAGGCAAGTGCTCTACCACTGAGCCAACTTCCCAGCCCCAAAGATTCTTATCTTTAATTAACCACCAAAAGTGGAGGTGTGGTTCAAGGTGGTAGAGTACTAGCCTTGACTAAAAAGAGCTTAAAGACACCATCCAGAAGAGGCCTAAGTAGCTCACTCATGTAAACTTAGCTACCAAGGAAGCTGAGATCTGAGTATCATGGTTCAAAGCCAGCCCGGGCAGGAAACTCCATGAGACTCTTATCTCCAATAAACCAATCAGAAAACCAGAAGTGGCACTATGGCTCAAGAGGTAGAGCACTTGTCTTGAGCTGAAGAGCTGAGGAAAGTGCCCAGGCCAAGAGTTCAAGCCCCATGACCAAAAAAAAAAAAAAAAAAAAAAGCATCTAGGCCCTAAGTTCAAGCCAGTAAGTAGTAGTATTTCATTATGTTTTGATTTTGAATTTTCCTAATGACTAATGATGCTGAGTCTTCTCATATGTTCACTTGCCATTTATGTATCTTCTCTGATATCTATTTTGATTTATGAACATTTTTCTTTTTTCAGTTGTTATTACTAAACTTTGAAATTTTTTCATGTATTCTAGATATAATTTACTAGTATAAAAGTCACATGATTTTTAGTTTGATGAGGTCCAAGTTATTAATTTTGTTTGTTTGTTTTTTGGTCATTTGTCACTTGAACTCAGGTCTGGGTGCTGTCTTTGGGCTTTTTGCTCAAGGCTAGAGTTCTACCCCTTGAGCCACAGCTCCACTTCTGTTTTTCTGGTGGTTAACTGGAGATAAGACTCTCATGGACTCTCCTGCCTGGGCTGGCTTCAAAGCCTCAGATCTCAGCCTCCTGAGTAGCTAGTATTACAGACCTGAACCAACCAGAGCCTGTCTTGTTTTTTGTTTTTTTTTTTAATATGTTGATGTACTAACCAAGTTTGAAAGAAATACTTCTTGCACAATGGCATAAAAACTAATTATCAACCTTAGAATTCCAAAAGAATCTCAAATTTCTTCTTTTATGGGCTTTTTTTGTATGCATGTGCCAGTGGGCTTGAACTAGGGGCCAGGACATTGTCCCTTAGTTTTTTCACTCAAGGTTGGTGCTCTACCACTTGAGCCATAGTTCCACATCTGACTTTTTTGTGTGTGCTGTTCCTAGGGCTTGAATTCAGGGCCTGGACATTGTTTCTGAGCTCAAAGATAGTGTTCTACCTGTTGAACCACAGTTCCACTTTTGGCTTTTTTGGTGTTTAATTAGAGAGAAGAATCTCATGGTCTTTCTTGCTCAGGATGGCTTTGAAATGAGATTCTCACATCTCAGTTTCCTGAATAACTAATATTATAGGTGTGAGCCACCAACATCTGGCTTCATGGTTTTTGTTTGTTTTGTTTTTGTTTTTAATCCTAAGAATTCTTTGCCTGACTCAAGATCACAAAAAAGCCTTTTATTTTTTCCTTTTGCAGAGCAAAGATACCATTAAGAGAATCAAAGGACAAGCCAAAAACAGAATAAACACTTGGGGGAGATTTTATAGTTTTATGTTCCATTTTGAGGAGCCTACGAGGTTCAATGTATGGTTCAAGGTTCTTTTTTCCCTACACAGATGGATGTCTAATTGTCTTAGTCCTATTTCTTGAAAAGATCACAATCTTTTTCCATTGAATAATCTTTGTTGAAAACCAATGGACTAAGAATCTGCAGTTCAATTTGTACTCTGTATTCTATTATATTGATGTATGTGTTTACCTTGTCCCAATTAACTGGCCCACAAAATAAATCACTGATTTGATATGTGGCACACTGTGATCAATGTACTTCTTCATTATTTAGGATTTCAGAAAGTAATCAGCAATCTATATTTTTTCTCTAGATCTTCTATATCTATTTATATATAATACAAGCATATAATGTAAATGCTGTATATATGTATATAATGTGATCTAGTACAAGTCTTTTGTTATAGGAATATTAACCATGAACATTGCAATGAGTGAGGAAAGGGTATTTTTTCTATCTTATAACCCCAATCTCATAATTTTCAAAGGTTTTAGGGAAGATATTTACCAACAAGGGCTACTGAAGGCTAAGCAACAAAAAAAAGGAGAAGTAGGTAGCCCTGAATGAACTATATAAATAGAAGATTTGCTCTGATTTTTCATTTAGGAGATTAATTTTTCCTCTACACCTGATATTCAAATTTGAACTGAAGACCTTAGCCCCATCAAATATGTATAGATTTGATCTTGATTTGCATCAGTCATTATAAAAGTAAAGCAGCTACAGCCAAAATTTCCTCTCACTGTCCTCTAGGATTGGAGGCATTTACATAATCACTTTCATGAACATATTTAGCCTTCTCCTCCATCAAGCTATGTTATGGTATTTAAATGCTAAACAAAAGATAGTCATAGGAATAGAACATAGTAAAGAAGGGCTGGGAAGGTAGCTCAGTGGTAGAGCGCTTGCCTTGCATGCTTGAGGCCCTGGGTTCGATTCTTCAGCACCACATAAGCAAAAAGAAAAAAGCCGGAAGTGGCACTGTGGCTCAAGTGGTAGAGCGCTAGCCTTGAGGTGAAGAGCTGAGGGACAGCGCCCAGGCCCAGAGTTCAGGCCCACGACTGGACCCAAAAAAATAAAATAAAATAAATAAAAAAATAAAAAAACTAATAATAAAAAAAGAACACAGTAAAGAAAATGGAGTAGTGCCTGGATTGGGGTTGTTCCTACAGGTCATTTCAAGAAATAACTGAGGTTAGAAATGCTAAAAAATTCAGGAATCTACGTGTCCTCTCTCTAATTTTATTTTTCAAAAGAAATGAGGGCAAATAACAAGTCAATTCAAATGGAGTCTGAGTAATGTCAGCTTCATTGCCTATAATTGGCTATACTGAGTGGGAACTTCTGAGGAACTTCTAGGGTGGGTGGTATGCAAAGATCAAGCCAGTGCATCTGGGTTTGCCATGTACTACTTACATTGTAACTGACTACTTTCTAGTCTGATTTTCTTTCTTTCTTTTTTTTAGTTGGTTATGGGGCTTGAATTCAGGGCCTGGGTACTATCCCTGCACTTTTTCACTCATGGCTAGTAGCACTCTATCATTTTGAGCCACAGCAATACTTCCAGTTTTCTGGTGATTAATTGGAGAAAACAACCTCACATATTTCCTGCCAGACTGGCTTTAAACTGTGATCCTCAGATATCAGCCTCCTGAGTAGTTAGGATTACAGGCATGAGCCACCAACACCCAGATAAAATTCTACTTTAATTAAAGCATATAAAGAATCCAAATCAATACAAAGAACTTTACAATTAAATGGCTCTCCTCTAAACTACACAGGAATAGCTAGGGTAGTTTTTGTCTTGAAGCATAATCTACCAAAAGTTGAGAAGACTTACATTAAAAACAAATGAATAATAATATACCATCATCTAAATGTTATTCCTGAAAGAGCATCTGAAAGGAAAGTAACAAATTCCAGATAACCTTTAAAGTCAGTGCATACTAACGATCACAGCTGGATTTTTCTAAGACATAGTGGACCAGGGTTATAATTTGTTTCAGTTAATACATTCTGAATTTCTGCATACATGGTATTGATAGAATTTCAAGATCTGAGGAACACAGTTTGAAGCCAGCCCAGGCAGGAAAGTTCTTGAGACTTTTATCTCCAACTAACCACTAAAAGAAAAAAGAAAACAACAATAACAACAAAAACAAAAATGTAAGTGGAGCTATGGCTCACATGGTAGAGCACAAAAGCTTGGGGACAGGATACATGCCCTATTTTTCAAGCCCCAGGACTGGCACCAAAGGGTGGGGGTGGGAGGTGGAGGGGAAGGAATTGACAAGTAGATACTTAAAAAAGAGTGATAAAGGAAAAATACAGAAATATAGAACAGAGCTGGCACCAAAGGGCGGGGTGGGGAGTTATAGAGGGGATGGGGGGGGGGAGGAATAAAAAAGAGTGATAAAGGAAAAATACAGAAATATAGAACAGAGCTGGGAAGGTGGCTCAGTGGTAGAGTGCTTGCCTTGCATGCCTGAGGCCCTAGGTTCGATTCTTCAGCACCACAAAAGCAAAAAGAAAAAAGCTGGAATTGGAACTGTGGCTCAAGTGGTAGAGCGTTAGCCTTGAGCTGAAGAGCTGAGGGACAGCGCCCAGGCCCAGGCCCCACGACCGGACCCAAAAATAACCAAAAAAAACACAAAAATATAAATATAAAAATATAGAATACACACACTGGATATACAGGTGGGGTAATTTAATCCTTTGAACATTAATTCTTTAATGTCTGAAATTTCTTATAATATAAAATTCAATGGAGAAATTCAGGAAACCAAAACAGGCAGCTAACAGTAGATGCCTGAAAAGTATGCATGCAGTTCATAGATCTAATTATTGGCTTGCATTCTTCTGCATAATTCATGGCATATAACATTATATCATTTAGTATTTTGTTAACATGCCTACTTATTTCTTATAGATATTTTAAATTTATAGTATTGTTTTCATTTTTTAAAGTAGAATAACTCCATTATTTTGAAAAATTTAACTTCTCTTGAATTCCACATACTACTTTTGGATTTTGTTTCACGTTTGTTTGCTTTTTGAGATAAGTCTTATTATACAGCCTAAGCTAACCTATGAGTCTGCAGTGTAGCCCAGGCTGGCCTTGTATTTGCAATGTTCTGCTTTGCTGGAGTAAGAGGCCTGTGTTCATCTCACCCAGCTTGTTATATAAGTTATATTTAAAGTGTTCTGAGATAGCTTAAAAATGTTTCAGCAGTAAGAATTATACCTTTCAGGGGCTTTTCCAGGTCTTAAGTGACCCAAAATAAAAATAAAAAAGTCATATGTAAGTACACTAAGTATATAAAAATATACCAACTATAAACAAGAGAAGAGGTGGGTTCTTTTCTTTCTTTTCATCTTATTTGTTTATTGGTCTTTAGGAAGGTAAGGAGAGCAGAGAAATATAGGGACAAAGGGTGAACAAATGCAGCAGGGGTACGCACTAGACACTGTTGAAAATGAACTATACAATTTGTAGGTGGGGGATGGGAGGGAAAAACTGGGAGTGAAGGGAGGGATGACACTGTCCAAAAAGAAATGTACTCATAGTTGGGTGCTGGATGGCTCGTGCCTGTAATCCTTGTACTCAGGAGGCTGAGATCTGAAGATCACAGTTCAAAGCCAGCCCTGGCAGAAAACTCCATGAGACTTCAATTAATCACCAGAAAACTAGAAGTGGAGCTATGGCTCAAAGTAGTAGAGTGCTAGCCTTGAGTAAAAAAGCTCAAGGACAGTGCCCAGGCCCTGAGTTCAAGCCCCTGACTGGCACACAAAAAAGAAAAGAAAAGGGGGCTGGGAAGGTGCCTCAGTGGTAGAGTGCTTGCCTTGCATGCTCGAGGCCCTGGGTTCGATTCCTCAGCACCACATAAGCAAAAAGAAAAAAGCCAGAAGTGGCGCTGTGGCTCAAGTGGTAGAGT
>NW_012267279.1:2357339-2369418 GCF_000151885.1 Dipodomys ordii | reverse complement strand
TCAAGGCGAGCGCTCTACCACTTGAGCTACAGCGCCACTTCCGGTTTTCTGGTGGTTTATTGGAGATAGGAGTCTCACGGTCTTTCCTGCCCGGGCTGGCTTTGAACCGCGATTCTCAGATCTCAGCCTCCTGAGTAGCTAGGATTATAGGCGTGAGCCACCAGCGCCCGGCTATAATAACAATTTCTTAAAGCTTAAAAAATATATCAACTATAATACTTCAAGCATAGAAGAACCCTTTTCTTTGGAATCTAGAGTATGATATCAATGTGATATTCACACACCCATTCATTGTTTCTTGGAATTTGGTCAAGAGTGTCTCTAGATGTCCTGGTATGGCCAATCTAACCAATTCGGTCATCCCTGAAATCCTACTACTGAGTCAGACAAGTCCATATTAACTAACTGAGTTTATTTAAATAATTCAAAAGAACTTTCTCCTTTTTTCAAAATTTCATATTCCCAACCTTAGACTCAGCTTCACTACTGCATGATGATTACTGGAAACTAATTTTGTTTTCTCTCATTCACTAGGGAAGCAAGGTGAAAACATCATTCCATTTTTTTTTCACTGCACAAACTATTAGTAAAAACCAGTACAATAAATAAACACATATACACATTACCTCCTAATAATGCATATTATGTATTATGTTAATCTTGATCTTCATTTCTTTCCCAGAGACCCAATCTCTCAAGGTTCTGTCTTCTGATTCTATTATACTGCCTAAAAGTTTCTTTAAAAATCATTCTATTTCTGTCCATTTTTTCCCCTGTACTGCTCCCACATTCACCTTCCTTACATTGTTTGTGACTGGCATTTTAATACTCTGATGCATTCAGGAGTCGTAGGCATTCTTACCTTTCTAAGGAGGTGAAGTAGGCATCAGAATTATAAAAGATATTAAGAATTATATTTTTCAGCCAGGCACCCGGGGCTCACGCCTGTAATCCTAGCTACTCAGGAGGCTGAGATCTGAGGATCACAGTTCAAAGCCAGTCCGGGAAGAAAGTCCGTGAAACTCTTGTTTCCAATAAATCACCAGGAAACTGGAAGTGGAGCTGTAGCTCAAGTGTGGTAGAGCACTAGCCTTGAGCTGAAGAGAGAGCTGAGAGACAGCGCTCAGGCCCAGAGTTCAAGCCCCACGACCGACCAAAACAAAAACAAAAAAAAAGAATTCTATTTTTCAATCAGTCTAGGTTTTATACCCAGGTCTTTTCATGAACATTAATTATTTTGGATGTGTGTGAGTCCTGGAACTTGAGCTCAAGGCCTGGGCTCTGTTCCTGACTTTTTTTGTGTTCAAGGCTAGAAGCGTTGTACTACTTGAATCACAACACTGCTTCCAACTTTTTTTTTTTTTTGAGTGCTGAGAGGTAAGAATCTCATGGACTTTCTTGCCTGGGCTGACTCTGAACCATGATCCTTAGATCTCAGCCTTCTGAGTAACTAGGATTACAGGCATGAGCTACCCCACCTAGCTTGAACGTAAAAATTTTCACGTATCCATTGGCCATTTGTACTTCTTCATTTGAGAACTGTCCAGTTCATTTGCCTTAATGCTATAATTTACTAAAGTGCTAGAGTCCAGCTTTTGCCTAGATCTTTAAGTGTTTTCCTACAGTTTCAAAGTTTCCAGTCTTTAAGTATTTGATCCATTCTGAGTTGATTTGTACACTGCGTAAGAGACAGGGAGCTAGTCTTAGTCTTCTATATGGAGACTTCCAGTTTTGCAGCACTATTTGTTGAAAAGGCTGTCTTTGCAACATATATTTGTGGCACTTTGTCAAGATTCAAACAGCTATAGTTGTGTGGGCTTGCTTCTGGATCTTCTGGTGTACTGTATTAGTCTGTCTCTGTGTCTATTCTTGTGCTGGTATCATGCTGTTTCTGTTGCTATAGCTCTTAAGTATAGCTGAAAGTTAGGTATTGGGATATTTTACTCTTTTTGCTCAGGATTGTTTTGGCTCTTTGGAGTCTTTTGTTCTTTCATATGAATTTTGACAGGGATTACATTGAATGTGTAGATTACATCAAGTTGGTAATATAATCATTTTCACTATTAATTCTGCCAATTTTTCAGTGTTTTATAGTTTTCATAGTAGAGACCTTTCACATTTTTGGTTACATTTATATGTAGGTTTTTCTTTGTTGGTTTGTTTTGCTTTCTTTTGTGACTGTTTTCCCTGGCTTCTTTTTCGGAATTTCACTGTTGGTTTATAGAAAAACTTTTGGTATGAATCTTCTGCCCCTTTCTTCTTTGAAATTTTTAGCATCTTTACCCTAGATGTGAATACAACTGACTAGGTGTAAATATGAGGACAGATTGCACCAAGGGACAAAGAAGTAATATAAAGAAAAGTTTAGGGCCAGTACCAGTGGCTCATGCCTGTAATCCTAGCTACTCAAGAGGCTGAGATCTGAGGATCGCGGTTCAAAGCAAAACAGTCCCTGTGACACTCTTAGCTCCAATAAATTATTCAAAAAAAAAAAGCCAAAAGTGGTGCTAGCCTTGAGCACAAAGAGACTCAGGGACAGTGCTCAGGTCCTGAGTTCAAGCCCCAGGACCAACAAAAAAGAAAAAAAAAACCAAAGATTAGAGCTCTGAAGACCACAAAAAAGAGCCTATCTCTGGACTTTTACATAAAGACAACTAATTTTTTTTTTTTTTGTCTGTTGGGGGCTTGTTGGCCTGGGCACTGTCCCTCAGCTCTGCAGAGATCAAAGGGAGCGCTCACCTCTTGAGCCATAGTACCACTTTCCATTTTCTGAGTGCTTTATTGGAGGAAATAAGAGTCTCACAGTCTTTCTGGCCTTTCCTGCCTGGGCTGGCTTTAAACAGTGATACTCAGATCTCAGCCTCCTGAGTAGCTAGGATTACAGGCATGAGCCACGAGTGCCTGGCTTAACTAAACTTCTATCCTTTTAAAGCCTTTATTTGCAATTGAACTTAACCCCAATTTATACAATAGGTAAGGGAAAACAGGATGATTCTGAAACTCCTTTTGAGTGAACTGTAGCCATTTCACCAAAGCAAACTGAATACATTCTCAAAATAAGGAGATGAGGAACTTTTTTTTTTTTTTTTTGGTCATGGGGCCAAAACTCTGGGCCTGGGCGCTGTCCCTCAGTTCTTCAGCTCAAGGCTACCACTTGAGCCAAGCACCACTTCTGGCTTTTTCTGCTTATGGGCTTCTGAGGAATCGAACCCAGGGCCTCATGCATGTAAGGCAAGCATTCTACCACTTCCCAGCCCCAGGAACTTCTTATTACTAGTCTTCCATTACAATGTAACAGATCTGAAGAGTTGCTTTTATTAAACTAAATGCAACTAAATGAATGTGCTGTCTTTGGCATATTCACAGACTACTAATAGTTGCTATGGAGCCTAATCACAAGGCTACCCAACAGGGTACATAAGTTTATTAAACTTTTAACATGTTTTACTGAACATATAGTTTATGGCTTACTTAAAGTGCTGCTTTCAGTCAATTACAGCAGGCCAAAATGGAAGCAATTGTGATATAAATACTGAAGACTTTAAAATCCATTATGGAAAAAATCTGTATAATAATTGTCTCAACTGTTTAACAGAACTAACCAATAGGATAATTATGTGATTACTTCCAGAAATTTGGGTGTGTGGGGGGTGGTGTATATACATGTGTACCCAGCATGCAGTATACTAGTGAGCTATATACAAGATCCAGAAATCTGTCAATTGAAGGAAACTAACAAAAGGCTTGAAAAAATAAAACATTATAGAAGACAAAGACAAAAAAATAAGAAGCTTGATATGAGTCACTGACTTTTAAACTAACAAGATGACTTAAAAAAAAAAAAAAGCAGCTGGCGCTGGTGGCTCACACCTATAATCCTAGGTACTCAGGGGGCTGAGATTTGGAGATCATGGTTCAAAGCCAGCCCAGGCAGGAAGTTTGTAAGACTCTTATCTCCAATAAACCACTCAGAAAACCAGAAGTGGCGCTGTGGCTCAAGTGGTAGAGCACTTGCCTTGAGCTGAAGGCACCCAGGCCCAGAGTTCAAGCCTCACGCCGACCAAAAATAAATAAATAAATAAACAGGCTGGGAAGGTGGCTCAGTGGTAGAGTACTTGCCTTGCGTGCATGAGGCCCTGGGTTCAATTCCTCAGCACCACATAAAGCAGAAAAAGCTGGAAGTAATGCTGTGGCTCAAGTGGTAGGGCACTCGCCTTGAGCTGGAGAGCTGAGGGGACAGCACCCAGGCTCAGAGTTCAGGCCCCACAACCCACCCAAAAAAAACCCTCCAGCAGGTACCAGTCGTTCATTCCTGTCTGAGATCAGAGGATTATGGTTAGATGCCAGCCTGGGCTTTCAAGTCTAAGAGACTTTTACCTACAATTAACCACCAAAAAGCAGCAAATGGAGGTGTGGTTCAAGTGGTAGAATGCCAGTCTTGAGCAGAAAAAGCTAAGCAAGAGTATGGGGCCCTGAGTTTAAGTACTAGTAACTGTTGCATGTGTGCATGTGCGCACATACAAACACACACACACACACACACACACACACACACACACACACACTATTCTACCTTGGAAGCAACATGACAAATAATAGGATTATATGCACAATTATTTGATTCGATCCAGTTCTGTACATTAGTTATGTATCTTCAAGGAGGAGCATACTTAACTTTTATTTTTCTTGGCTGGTCCTGGGGTTTGAACTGAGCACTGTCCTTTGTACTCAAGCTGGGGCTCTACCACTTGATCCACAGTGCCACTTCTGGTTTTCTGAGTCGTTTATTGGAGATAAGAGTCTCACGGACTTTTCTCCCCTGGCCAGCTTCAAAAAACAATCCTCAGACCTCAACCTTCTGAGTAGCTAGAATTATAGGCATTAGCCACCGGCGCCTGGCTACATGCAGCTTTTAAAGGTACTTTTCTTGTTTTAGTTTTAAATGTACTTTTAGTTGCCACATGAAATTAGCCAGCTTACAAAATGAAGTCTTTAGAGCAAGGCATATGATCTTTGGTCTCCCTCAGCTGACCTCTTCCTAAGTGAGAAAATCTTTCCCAAAATGAATTATTCAAAGCTGAACAAAAAGCCTAAGGGAAGACAAATGAGAAAACAATAAAAGGGAAATTTTTCTTCCTTTTTTTCCCAACAAAAGCAAATACAAAATTATATAACGCATGTGATGGGGCCTAACGTCCTGTTTTATTACTTCCTGTTACTTTTCTTTGATAGTGGCCACTACTCTACAATGCTTTTTCTTTTGAGAAAAAAAAAATGTGAAAAGAAATGTTCCTGAAATTTACTTCACAAAAGACACCAGGATAAAAGACTCATAAGCGTAGAAACCAATTTGAAGAAAGATACTATCTAAATAAAAAATATTAAAGACCTTCTTTCACAGGTTTAAATTCTGTGCCTAATTTCCAATTAGTAGTTAAAAAACAGAGGTCAGTGGGGCTGGGAAGGTGGCTCAGTGGTAGAGCGCTTGCCTTGCATGCATGAGGCCCTGGGTTCAATTCCTCAGCACCACATAAGCAAAAAGAAAAAAGCTGGAAGTGGCGCTGTGGCTCAAGTGGTAGAGCGCTAGCCTTGAGCTGAAGAGCTGAGGGACAGCGCCCAGGCCCAGAATTCACCCAGAGTTCAGGCCCCATGACCGGACCCCCCCAAAAAAAAAAACAAAAAAAAACCAGAGGTCATAACCAGGAGGCAGTGGCTCACACCTTATAATCCTAGCTACTCAGGACATTGAGATTTGAGAATCATGGTTCAAAGCTAGCCAATAGCAGTAAAGTCTAATTAACCACCAAAAAGCTGGAAAAAGAGCTACAGATAAAGTAGTAGAGCACCTGCCTTTAGTGAAAAAAGGTCAAGGACAGCACCCAGACCAGGAGTTCAAGCCCCAGAACCAGCACCAAAAAAGAGTAGGGAGGAAACGGAGATGGAGAGGAGGGGAGGGGAGGGAAGGAGAGGGGAGGGAAGGGGAGAAGAAATTGCATTCTGAATAGCAATAGATAAATTTCCTAAGTAATCCATTACTATGAAAAAGCATAGAATGAAAATGAGTTTCATAGCCTAATAGAACCATGCTCAACCCTCCAATGCATGCATGACATTGCTTAACATCTCTGAGCCTTTGGCTTCATTTATTCACCTTAATTTCTATTTTAAGAACTGACACGTAAGAGGTACTCTTAACAAAAAGCTATTGGTATAATTATTATGTAATTGCTAGCTAGCTATATAAACTTTTCTCAAGAAGGATTTTTGGACAATTATGTGCTGCTATGGTAGAAAAATACCTGAGCAGTTAAATGCTTCATAATTCCTATGGGATTCCTAGTTCTGAAGATATGTTTATACTGGGTGCTGGTGGCTCACACCTGTAATCCTAGCTACTCAGGAGGCTGAGATATGAGGATTTCGGTTCAAAGCCAACCCAGGCAGAATAGTCCAAGACTCTCCAATTAATCACCAGAAAACCAAGGTAGTACTGTGGCTCAAAGTGGTAGAACACTAGTCTTGTTCAGTAGAAAAAAAGTTTAAATGGAGGGAAAAAATGCTTCTTTCAGACATTAAATCCTGCTAAAGTCCAGCCGAAAATACTAGTGGGCATAGCTCACATCTAATCTTCCCTAAACAGAGATATTCTTTAATCCAGGTAAGACTAAGCATATAGTTCCCCTGCTATTGGAAAGGTATATGTCATGAAAACAGGTAGATAAATAGCCAAGACCATTTAACCACTTGATGCCATTCTCACATCCTCTCTTTCAAGTGAAGCTTCCTCAACTCTTCAAATAGAGAGGCCCTTCTGATGTTCCATCAAACAAAAGGGAAGAACACAGGTTTGTTCAAGGCTAGCATAGTTACTAAGATTTTTCTAAATAAAACCTATTCTTTCCAGGCACTGGTGGCTCATATCTGTAAGTCTAATTGGTCAGGAGGCTGAGTATCTGAGATCTGAGCACCATGGTTCGAAGCTAGCCAGGCAGGAAAGTACATGAGATTCTTAACCACCAGAAAATCAGAAGTGGTACTGTGGCTCAAAATGCTAGAGCGCTAGCCTTGAGCAAAAATGCTCAGGGACAACCAACACCTAGGCTCTGAATTCATGTTCCACACAACCAAAAAGAACAAACAAGCAAAAAAAGACCCTATTCTTTATATTTGTTTCTGTGATTTCAGAAGCTGTGAAATTTAAATAATTATACAGGGTATGAATGGCTTCCTAAAGAAAATATGAAACTCACTTTCTGTCTGAATCAGCAAAGAAGAAAGGAAATGATATCCAGTTCAACCAAGCAGAATAATTTATGAACAGTCAGGTGGGAGAGAGGCAAACACTGCCTGCAATTTCAGCACTTTCAAAACTCAGGAGGCTGAGGCAGGAATGCGGGGAGTTCAAGGACAGCTTAGACTATGTAGTAAAATATTGCCTCAAAAAACAAAACAAAAGGAAGTCAGATTCAGAATATACGGACCCAATTTTCAAGCACAATATTCTGGCCCTTCAAAAGCAAATATCCTAAACTTGATTTTTCTTGGGAATGGTAAAGAAAGTTAAAATTTCTCCAAGCTAAATGTATAAATTTCTTTAAAAACACACAAATACATACATTTAGGTATATATGAATACATAGAGTCACTGTCTTGCATAATAAATAAAATTTTCAGGAAGGAAGAGAACAAATCTTAAACAACAACAATAACCCTTAAACAACAACAAAACAACAACAAATGACTTAAAACCCCAGAACATTTGAAAAAGAAAACCCTTATTTGTTACAATTTCAAAACATTTTCTGTACTTCTGAGTTAGTGATTTTAATAAAAGTATCATTATTATGTTTTGATTCACTGGCTGGTTATTTTTATTAATGCACTGGCCTTTAAAACATTTTCTGAAAATAGCTCTGAAGCAGATAAAATTAGTTCTGTTTTATAAATGAAAAGCAGAAATATAATGCTAAGTGCCTTATCTAATACCATAAACTATATAACTGATAGAACTAGAATATAATCTTCCTAACTACTACGTCTTTCCACTGATCTAGTGAATTCAAGTGTTATTTTAGCCCCAAATCCTCTTTCAAACTAATCTTTTTTGAACCTCACTAATTTAACAGATAAAAATGGAATTGCTTCAACTTAAGTAGACACTGGGGCCAGAGCCATACATATATACAAACCAGCCTTTGCCTTATCCATGATAGACAGACCTGAACCTCTTCTGGAAAATGCCATGACTTCAAGCACCAAGGGGTAACATAATACCATCAAATATTAACTCCTTGGCTCATTCTCCAATGGAAAGCCATCAAAGGATTAAAATTAAAATACAAATAAGACTTAAAAACAATCAAATTATACTTGTCATAGCTACCATAGCTTAGGCTTCACAGTCATAAATATCTATTGATGAAAATAAAACTAAAGGTAATATTCCATGTACAGTGATCACGCATCTATTGCAGGAGTTAAGTTCCAGAGACCCCTGTGATAGGTAAAAATCCATGAAGTAGCAGATTATATTTAATTATATATATTATGTATTAAAGCTTTATAAAACCCTTCCCACACTTTTTTTTTTGTCGGTCGTGGGGCTTGAACTCGGCCTGGGCACTGTCCCTTAGCTCTTCAGCTCAAGGTTAGTGTTCTACCACTTGAGCCACAGCACCACTTCCCATTTTCTAATGGTTTATTGGAGATAAGAGTCTCAGGGACTTTCCTGCCAGGGCTGGCTTTGAACCATGATCCTCAGATCTCAGCCTCCTGAGTAGCTAGGATTACAGGCGTGAGCCACCAGCACCTGGCTTCCCACACTCTTATAAACACTTCATATGCCCTTAAACTTTCTATACTCAAACCTATGTAATTTTAACAACATATAAAATTCTATATGGGTACTACAAAACCATGAATTATGTAGCTGTGCATGATGGCAATGAAGGTAATGACAACGAGAAGAATGTACTGTGCAGCTCTTCTGAAGGCACCACTTCATGGCAGGCACTTCATCAAGTGGTACAGTATCTTTGCCCTGGACTGTAACTTCTATTTTTGTTAAAGGTAGAGGCATAATTGATCTCTTCGTCCAAGTGGTGGACACAGTTATGGGAAGTTGCTGGCACTGGTTTTTCTTTTAAGTGAGAAGGTTTTTATAAACTGACGTGCCACTCTCCATTGTATTTCTGAAGTACAACGAATGAAGCATCTGAGGGTCCCATTCTTCAGCCATTCGCTAAAGTTCTTTGGCCATTTTGACCATGGTTGCAGACAATTGAGTGTTAGGCCAACCTCCTCCTCTTCTCCAACCCATAGTTCCTCTTGTTCCTCATCCTCTTCTTCATTTGCTAACTTCGTCTCATCCATGTTAAAAACTTGTTCAGGTTTACATGGACTTGAACATGTCATTCATATATTCCTCGGCTCTAGCTTTATCCGCAGCTTCTTCCATGCAAAGAAGCACTCTTGAGTCCAAAGTATCTTTGAAATTTGTCAAACCAGCCCTTGTTGTCACTGCATGGGGCTGGTCTGGTGGGAGAAGCACTTGATGGTCCTGCTTCTGCTTCATCATCCTCATCTTCATCCTCATCATCATAGTGAACATCCATGCTTTACACAAAACTATCATAAAGTTTCTTGGTCTTCATCTGGATGGTGTTGGTATCCAGTGAGATATTTTTCTTCCTGCAGTCACTTATCCACAGGGATAGATTCCATATTCACAATGGCCTTATTGCAAGAAGTGATCACTCTCTTTGCAGTCTTGTTAAGAGTCATCATTGCCATAGATCTAATAATCTCCCTGTCATTATGTAGTAAACAGTAGATTTGTTAATTTTGTAATGTCAGCCTATAGCTGCATAGCTTTTGCCTTCTTTTAACATGTGGAGAAGTTCCACCTTTGCTTTGATGGTAAGCATCTTCCTCTGGCACTTGAGCTCACTGCCAGAAGCTTTAGAAGGCACCAAACATTTGGGTGGTATCATAGGGCTTGAAATAAATGGAAACTTTTACCAAAATTTCATAACAGTAATCAGACATTGATGTAAATTGGACAAGGAGAGATGCTGAACATGTGAGCATGGTGCAGGAGAGCAAACAGACCAATGGTATGGCCACTGAGCTAATCAGTACCCAGGATATATTGCTGTGGTTGGTCACCTTCCATTTCATCAGCAACAGTATGCTGTGTACAATCTCACATTGGCAAACTTGTGCAAGCGGTAGTGGTGTCTGCATTTCCATTGTGTGCAGTACAGATGAGATACAGACTGTATTTTGATTTAATAATCTTTTAATGTGTTTTTAATATATTTTTATATTTATTTTATTTATTTATTTATTTTTATATATCTTTTATATATATTTTTTCCCAGGGCTGAGGACCGAACCCAGAGCCTTGTACACGCCAGGCGGGCACCCTTCCGCTGGGCTAAACCCCCAGCCCCATCTTTTATATTTTTATATTTTAAATTTTTAGGCAAAAATAAAATCATAAATATTATATAAATACCTATATACTGCAAAATCTTGCAATATAGCAATAAATTTGTGATACAGATTAGATATATTTTTTAACCTGCAATACAGTGAAGCTGCAATAAGTGAAGCGCAACATAGCGAGGGATGACTGTATACTACTCTAAATGGCATGGCCATGTGGAAGCCAATTACTAAATTGCTTTATACACTGTGATAGGACAGGGTAGAGTGAGGTGCAACAGATTCCATTTCTTTGGTAATACTGTCATCTCACAATTCTGACATGTATAACTGTGTCCAAAATTACATACGGATACATATAGATACTTTCCATCAAGTAAAATCTTATATGGAGGGTTTCCTTTAAAGCAATCTATTTGAATGAAGAGAGGCAGTCTGGGAGCACAAGTGAAGGAAGTGAGCCAAGCCTCTCCAAAGTAGCCCAAAGCTCTGAGATACCAAAATGGAGGCACAGTTGGCAAAAGTAAAGAGGTATTGTCACATTTCTGAGATTTCTAGAATGTAATAAATAGCAATATAATTTCTAGAATGCAATAAATAGCAATATAATTCTGATGGACCAACACTTTATACAAAAGCATAGGCAACAATATCTGATTGATACATGTCAGAAATATACTTCAATGTAAATACAGCATAAATTTCTGTCTATAGTACCCTGAGTAAACCATTATTTCACAAGGCTCACGTAAAGAAAAAGGTATTATTTTAAAAAAAAATTACCAGGAGCTGGTGGCTCATTCCTGTAATCTAAGCTATTCAGGAGGCTGACATCTGAAGATTGCAGTTCAAAGCCAGCCTGAGCAGGAAAGTCCGTAAGACTCTTATCTGCAGTTAATCATCAGAAAACCATAAATGATACTGTGGCTCAAAATGGTAGAGTGCTAGCCTTGAGCAAAAGAGCATAGGGACAGCACCCAGGCCCCACACCTGACCAAAGGAAAAAAAATATCTTATCACCAACTTTCCAAAGTCTAAGAAGTAATCAACCAACAAGCTAAGTTTACTAATCCAAGTAGAAAGCAAATCTCAAACTTAATTTCCCTTTGCAAGCAAATCTTAAATTTACAAAGAAAACAAAAGAGGGAGATGTTATTAGCCTACATATAAAACAAACCTGGTGCTAGTGGCTGACACCTATATTCCTAGCTATTAAGAAGGCTTAAGTCTGAGTATTGGCATTTGAAGCCATCCTGGGCAGACATATTTGCAAGACTCTTATATCCAATTAACCAGCAAAAAGCCAGAACTGGCAATATGATGCAGGTAGTAAAGCACCAGCTATGAATGGAAAAGCTGAGCAAGAGTATAAGTCCCTGAGTTGAAGTCCCAGTACTGGCACAAAAACAAAATTAAAAACGAACAACAGAAAAATAGGCAAAAGATTTTACCTACAAAAAGCATCAGGAGGGGCTGGGAAGGTGGCTCAGTGGTAGAGCGCTTGCCTTGCATGCCTGAGGCCCTGGGTTCGATTCCCAGCACCACATAAGCAAAAAGAAAAAAGCCGGAAGTGGCGCTGTGGCTCAAGTGGTAGAGCGCTAGCCTTGAGCTGAAGAGCTGAGGGACAGCG
>NW_012267279.1:2353964-2357154 GCF_000151885.1 Dipodomys ordii | reverse complement strand
TCAAGTGGTAGAGCGCTAGCCTTGAGCTGAAGAGTTGAGGGACAGCGCCCAGGCCCAGAGTTCAAGCCCCACGACCGGACCAAAAAAAAAAAAAAAATCACATAAAGTCAAGAAATGAGCGTGCATGCGCCATCTATCAGCTCTGGAGCCTTGGGAAGATTTTGGTCTGAGATTGGCCCCAGGCAAAAAATGTAAGACCCTGGTACTAGTAACACTACTTACTACCAAACATAATTCAACTAATAAACTGGTGGTGTATCCAAAAATTTATCTTGTTGGGCACATAGCTCAAGTGTCTGTGCATGTATTTGAGTACATATATGCACATATAAAATATATATTGAAGTTGTAATACACAATAAATTTAAAATGTATGTGATCTCCAGAAAAGGATAGGGAACTGTTCTTTTGCTTTTAACTGTCCTGTTATTTCTTCTTACATGAGTAATTTATAACAGAATGTAGAGAGAGCAGTTTTTTACGCTTTTTATTTGTTAAAACAATACTCCAATATTTATCTTACCTCACAATATTGTAAAGACATGATAAAATAATGTACAACAAAACAAGATTTATAGTACTAAATGTCATGAAATATACTCTGTGAATGATATTCACTCTACCAGTCAACCACAAGAGGTTTGTTTGCTAAATGAACCTGAAGCAATTCCATATTTACTACTGTTGATTTAAGAAGAGCCATCAAGCCGGGCGCTGGTGGCTCACGCCTGTAATCCTAGCTACTCAGGAGGCTGAGATCTGAGGATCGCAGTTCAAAGCCAGCCCGGGCAGGAAAGACCGTGAGACTCCTATCTCCAATAAACCACCAGAAAACCGGAAGTGGCGCTGTAGCTCAAGTGGTAGAGCGCTCGCCTTGAGCTGAAGAGCTGAAGAGCTGAAGGACAGCACCCAGGCCCAGAGTTCAAGCCCCACCACCGACAAAAAAAAAAAAAAAAAAGAAGAGCCATCAAATAATAAATCCTGATGCTAAAAAACCTTCCTATCTTGATAGCTACAGATTATATGTAGATGTTGGCTCTCTTTTAACATGGGATACAGCACTGACATTCAACACCAGTCTGAGGTCACTAGTAATAACCTATTTAATTTCCTGAGCAGTTCTACATTCAAAAGAATATAAATTATTTATATCATATTCTGCATAACTCTATATAAATTCTTCAATTTAAATTCTCTTATAATACATACTGAAGTAAGAATGAGGAGAGGTTAAGTTGTAAAAACATTAATGTATCAGTATGTAAAATGACACAACTCATGTAAACATCCACTAAATTCCACTCTACTGTCTTAAGCGCAGTGCTGCAGAGGTCGATGTGATTGTGGCTTAGACCAGCAAGGAGTCCAATGCAAATATGTACCTAAGCCAAATAGGAAATCATGTTCCTGCATGTTTCACTGAAGAAACAGAAGAATTAAATATCTAAAATGGTAATATCTTACAGAGAACATATAGTAACAGTTTCTGGTTACTTTCAGAAAAATGACAATGATAAAACAAAGCATGCAATTTGGGTCTCATAGTGCTAGCAACCTAATGTACCTCTTGGTTTTCCTATTTAAAAGTATCTAAACTGAAGCTCCTATGACTAAAAAACATAGGATGAACCATCTTATTTTAAGTGTTTTCTCCTAGAAAGCAAAAGACCAAGGGTACTTCTAGTATTTATAACATTGAGAAAAATTTACCAGTGGTCCATGAAACACACACATGGTGTCTGGCTACTATACTGCTACAACTGTAAAAGTAGAAGAGATGGCCCAATTACAAAATCATAAATTAAGCCCTGAATAATGGAAAGCATGTAGAAAATACTGAGTTTGTTAGATATTTAGTGAGAGAATTATAAGATTAAGACAAGAGCTAGAAAAGATATGACAAGGGGGGCTATAGTAGCACATGCGTATAATATCAAGTATGAAGAAGGCTAAGGTAGGAGGATTTGGTCTGAGGCTGACTCCAGGCAAAAATGTGAAACCCTATATGAAAAAACAAAATAAAAACTGAAGCCCAAAATATGAGACCCTCTATGAAAAAGCTAAAACCAAACATTCAAGTGACAGAGCCCTTCTAAGTTCAAGCCCCAAAAATGCCCCACCCCCCCGCCAAAAAAAAAAAAGGATATGAGAACCACATACAAGACACCTGATGGGAAAGCAAAAGCCAGTCCAAAGGGAAAGAAGAAGTGTTCAGAGAGAAGCTGAAAGTGACTAGGTAGAAAAGAAAGGATAACGGCTAGGGGCATAGCTCATAGTCAAAACAAGACTGAGTTCTGAAGCAAGTGGCACATATCCGTAGTCCTTACTACTCAGGAGGTGGAGACAGGAGGACTGAGTTTGAGGCCAGCCCAGATAAAGGTGGTGAAGCTACCCTGTCTCAAAAATAATCCAATACTAGATACCGGGGAGGCTGAGATAGGTATCCAATAAAAAGCTGAGTGCAAATAGCCAAGTTGTGGAAAAGCCCAAATACCCTACAATAGATGAGTGGATATGGAAAATGGGGAACCTATACACCATGGAATTTTACTTAGCCATTAGAAAAAATAATATGTCATTTGCAGGGAAATGGATGGGCCTAGAACAAATTATATTAAGTGAGGTAAGCTCAGAGAGACAAATGGCACATTTTCTCTCATATGCAGAAGCTAGATCTAAAATATACTTAGACATACTAAATTACATAGGTCTCTAGACATTCACACACAGTGAGACCAGAGGAGGATATGTGTCCGTGTGCATATGTCTATGTGCGTTTGATTGTACAAAGTTATATTTATCTAAATGAACTCCAGGAAATGAAAACAGGAGATTATTGTTTTCTTTCCTTTTTGTTCTGTTTGTTAATTTATCTAGCTATGGGAATGTAAGGGGAGGCAAAGAAATGGAGGGACAAAGAGGGAACAAATGCCACAATGGTACTCACTAGACACTAATTTGAAAATGAACTATACAACTTGTGGGTGAGGATGAGAGGGGAAAACTGTGAAAGAATAAGGGAAGGGGTGACATTGATCAAAAAGAAATGTATTCTTTTCCTGACTTACATAATCCCTCTATACATCACATTTATTTTTTCTTATTGTGAAAATACTGTACAGAGGGGTTACAATTACATGGGCAAGATAATGAGTACATTTCTTATCAAGCATTGCAGCCTCCTCCTTTG
>NW_012267279.1:2343612-2352174 GCF_000151885.1 Dipodomys ordii | reverse complement strand
CAGCCCGGGCAGGAAAGACCGTGAGACTCCTATCTCCAATAAACCACCAGAAAACCGGAAGTGGCGCTGTAGCTCAAGTGGTAGAACACTCGCCTTGAGCTGAAGAGCTGAGGGACAGCGCCCAGGCCCAGAGTTCAAGCCCCACGACCGACAAAAAAAAAAAAGAGTGGGCAATACAAATACTTGAGTTCTGGCTATGTAAGGTACTGCGTTCTATTTTATTTCATTGTGTGTGTGTGTGTGTGTGTGTGTTCTATTTTATTTCATCGTGTGTGTGTGTGTGTGTGTGTGTGTGTGTGTGTGCACGCGCGCGCACGCCAGTCCCAGAGCTTGAACTAAGGGCTTGGACACTGTCATTTCTTAAAAAAAAAAAAAGTTTTTTTTCTCAAGGCTAGTGTTCTACACTTAAGCCACAGCTCCACATCTGGCTTTTTGGTGGTTAACTGTAGATAAGACTCTCACAGACTTTCCTGCCTGGGCTAGCTTCATGATCCTCAGGTCTCAGCCTCCTCAGTAGCCAATACAAGTATGAGTCACTGGCACCTGGATTTTTTCTCACTTTAAGAATGTATTTTATTTTTTTCTGAACTTCAAAAGCTTTTACAAGGGGGTTATAATTAACGTGTCCATCTAAATGTTCAGTACTTCTTGATCAAGAAGTTTTTTGTTTTTGATCAAGTTTGTTTTTTGTTTTTGGGTTTTTTTGTTTTTTTATTTTTTTTTGGTGCTGGTATTGGGGCCTGAATTACTGGCTTTATTTTCTCACTCATTCCACTGGAACTCTACCCCTTGAGCCACACCTTCACTTGACTTTATTGTGGTTAACTAGAGAAAAGATTCTCAGATTTGTCTACCTGGGCTGGCTTTGAACCACAAGCCTCAGATCTCAGTAGCTAGGATTATAGGTGTGACCCACCAGCATCCTTTAAGAAGTAAATTTTTTGGAGGGATTCTATTATACAGAAGGGTTTTCAATGTTGCATCTCCACACATGTTTTCCGATCAATTAAGAAGTAATTTTTAAAGAAGACACTTCTATTCTTTCCTGCTAGAGCTCTTTTAATTCAATGTTTTCCAAAAATATTGTCACACTTACCTTTGTGCATTAACTGAGGAGAAAGGGGAGAAAAAGCAACTAACACATGTATTATCAGCAGAAATCACCTAGAACTATGCTTTCCTCGCTCATCTCTTTTTTTTGGGGGGGGGGTCCGGTCGTGGGGCCTGAACTCTGGGCCTGGGCGCTGTCCCTCAGCTCTTTAGCTCAAGGCCATCGCTCTACCACTTGAGCCACAGCGCCACTTCCAGCTTTTTTCTTTTTGCTTATGTGGTGCTTAGGAATCGAACCCAGGGCCTCTGGCATGCAAGGCAAGCCCTCTACCACTGAGCCACCTTCCCAGCCCCCCTCGCTCATCTCTTATAGGATGTTACTCTTTATACTAGATACTCTCATTTCCAAATAAAAAGAGAAGTTTATCCAATCCTATAACATTCATATTTTTGTAAGTTAATAAAAAGCAGTAACCAAATATATGTCATATATCATCTAGGAATGTAAAAATAAGATTTAGGAACATGTTTATACCCTGTTTTGAGGAGGGTAAGTCAACAGAAGATTTGCCAGAGGAAGTATGTATGAGTATACTATGTTTTACTGAAGTATACAATCTTTTTTTTTTTTTTTTTTTGATCGGTTGTAGGGCTTGAACTCTGGGCTTGGGCGCCAGGCCAGTGCTCTACCACTTGAGCTACAGCGCCACTTCCGGTTTTCTGGTGGTTTATTGGAGATAGGAGTCTCACGGTCTTTCCTGCCCAGGCTGGCTTTGAACCGTGATCCTCAGATCTCAGCCTCCTGAGTAGCTAGGATTACAGGTGTGAGCCACTGGCGCCCAGCTTGACGTATACAATTTTTAGTCTTATAGAACATGCTTGGATCTTTTAACAGTAGATATATACCTTATACTTCTATTACTTCTATGAGTTAATTGTTCTTAGGAGTCAGATCTGAAGTAACTTCTGGGAACAAATTCACAAAATTTATATGCTTTAGTCAATCTTAATTATCTGACAGTCAATCACAGATGATTTTCCTTATTTTAATGTTAGCTTAATGTGTCTAATTTATCGGTATGTACTATATAATATACATAACACATAATTTTTTGTTCAAAAAGTCTCTAAAGAAATAAGAAACTATATGAAAAGGAACTTGAAATTATAAAAGGACATATAATTAAGTGGAGAGTTACAAAGCAATAAAAAGATATGTAGAATAGTGTAGTAGAAAAGACTTTCACATAATCCAGTGCTGTCAATATGACAGCAGATGTTCTTAGAAGTAAATGTTGACAGAATTACAACTCAGTTTCTTTGTCAGACACAAGATAATCTGAGTAAAGGTCACTAAAAGCCTACCATAAAAGCCTTCCAGCTCTTCCTGAAAACATAAACCCTCTTTTATTTTAAAAGTCACTAATAATTACAAAGTGGCAGTCTCCAAAAGGTAATTTAGTGCGAATGTGATACCATGAAAATCAAACTGAATTTGGTTTAACATAAATGACATTAGAAAAGTCTTGACAGGTGATACCCTGGATCTTCAGCTCTTCACTGGAAAAGCACATTAAGAGACAATTAGTGTTCTTAGATCCTACCCTACCAATGAGCAATAAGCTTTTTAACATGCTTCCATCAAATAACAGGATGCAAATGAACCTATGACAAATTGTATCAAGAGATGGATTTGAGTTATTAAGCAAACAATTTAAAAAGAGAAAAGTGCTCACTCAACATATTAGCATTGTAGGCTTTAGTTATACTTTTGTCTTTTATCAGAGAGGTCTAGTTCACGAGAAGCCTGGTTGATTGTGTAGATTTACTACTGAAGCATTATAAAAAACAACTTAAGAAAGATCTTTCTTAACAAGGTCAGCAGGGGTGGGGTAAGACAGAATAGAGCAAATGGAGGCAGATAAAATAAGTGGACTGTATAATGATTTATTACTAGAACAAACAGATTCAGTAAGAAAAGAGATTATAAGACCAAGATTAACTGCAAAGGGAGATAAGAGTAGTGAGGCAATGGCTATTATAGACAAATGAAGAATTATGATAATGTTTTCAGAACCTCAAAGGTGTAAGTAGTTTGCACTCTTCTTCTGAACAGTACTATAATTTCTTTCAAAATAACGTCAGAGCTGGGTGCTGGTGGCTCATGCTTGTAATCCTAGCTACTCAGGAGGCTGAGGATTGCAGTTCAAAGTCAGCCTAGGCAGGAAAGTCTGTCAGACTCTACCAGAAAACCAGATGTGGTGCTGTAGCTCAAAGTGGCAGAGTGCTAATCCTGAGCAAAAAAACTCATGGACAGTGGCCAGGCCCTGAGTTCAAACCCTATTACCGACAAAATAAGCAAGCAAACAAATAGATAAGTACATAAATAAATAAAATAAACAACCTCAGGTTATGGTAAGAAAAAAACAACAGGTAAGAAATAAATCCAATATTTAGCTAATACTATAACTATAAACTTAAGCCCTAAACCTGGGGTATTGTCAATAGAAAAAAAATTTTAAGGATATCTAATTATCTACTATACTCTATAATTTTTTTAATCAAATTGTAAATTTAGGTTCTTTCTAAGGTTCTTTCTGGATGTTTTCACTAATATACTCACTTAAATATTAAGTATTTGAAATGCTTGAGGAACTATTTTAAGCAAGTAGAGAACATGCATAGAGAACATGTAAAAGAGATAAAAAGTGATGAAGGCCACATAATTCAGAACTTAGGATATAATTAGTCATATTAAAAAAAGAAACTAAGCAGGGCTGTGGTGACTTGTGCTTATAATCCTAGCTACTCAGGAGGTTGAGCTCCAAGGATCACAGTTCAAAACCAGACCAGGCAAGAAAGTCCATGAGACTCTTATCTCCAATTATACACAAGAAAACCAGGAAGTAGAGCTGTGGCTTAAATGGTAGAGCACCAGCCTTGAGCAAAGAGCTCAGGGACAGTGCCCAGGCCTGAGTTCAAGCTCCATGACTGACAAAAAAAAAAAAAAAACTGCCAGGGCCAGAGGTATGGCTCATGGTAGAGTACTTGCCTAGCAAGCATTAAGGCCACGAGTTCAGTATTATTAAGAAAGAGAGAGACAGAGACAAAGACAGGGACAGAGATACAGAGATGAAGGAATTGGTACTGGGCTTGAACTCTGGGTCTTGAGCTCTGTTTTTTTGCCCACAGTGGCCCTTTACCACTTGCGTCACACTTCTACTTCCAATTTTTTGCTGGTTAATTGGAGATAAGAGTCTCAGATTTGTCTGGCTGGCTGGCTTCAAACTCAATCATTAGCTCTCAGTCTCTTGAGTAGCTAGAATTATAGGCATGAGCCACTAATGCCTGGAGCTTAATGAATGTTTGGGAGAAGTAAATACAAACTATACATATCTGAACAATACTAAGCTACTGTACTATATCATTTTTAAAAATACAGAAAGGATTAGAGTGTACACAAAAACAGTACCAAAATAAGTGGCAAAAGAACAGAATTAACAAACCTTGTAATATTATAAATGACTGTTATATCTTAAATGTTCATACACACCATCTATTTTCAATTTTAACGCCTTGGTTGAAAGAAAAAAATTATAGATCGGAATAGTATTACACAAGTTTGAGTAGAAACATTACATGTTTACAGGAAAGCCTTATAAACAAAGAATACTCTAAAAGATTGCACAGGAAGGGAAATGTCATGTTTAACTCAGATTTATGCAGCCCTGAAGATCTTCAGAGGTACTCAAAAATAACTTCAAAGTTCTTCCAGACAGATTCAATACAAAATTCCTGTTTAACCTCCTTGGAACACAACCACCAAAAGCAAAATACAGGGCTGCAGTCAGGATGTGACTCAACCACTTGCCTAGCATGTATGAGGAAGGCCCTGGGATTCATCGCAAGTTTTGTTAACCAAAAAAAAAAAAAACCAAAAAACAAAAATCAGCCACGTATATATGTTTAGCATACTTATCTACAGAATACAATGACATACCTTATAAAATTTCATTAGGTTCATAATTACCTCTATCAATCTTTTAGGCATTTACTTTAATTGAAAGAGATCTTAGTTTCCATGATGTAACACCTTTGAACAATTAACAGACAGTTTAACAAAATGAATACCAGGAAGCTGAGATACGTCTTGTTTGAGGGACTAGGGCTTAAGGGGAGGAAGTATGATGAATCCTAATAATGTACACAAGTGACAAAAGAACCAGGAAACTTGAGGGGGTGAGTGGGGCTGGGATAGATGGGTGGGGGAGATGATGCACTGAACATATAAATTAACATGTTGAATTGAAACCTCTGTACAACTACTTAAATAAAAATTTTATAGAAAGAAGCAAGAAAGGAAAAGAAAACAAACAGCTCGTCGGTCTAGCTTCTATTTTTGAGAGTATAAGCAAAATAAAAATAGTATCTGTGATAGATTTAAGTCCAAACACTGAAAATTTCATTTTCTAAATATTGCTAATTATAAGAATAAGGCAAATAGAGTATTTTGTGAAGAAAACTATACTTGTAGTTTTTACAAATATTTATTCAGAAATTTGAAAATTGAAGGATTGAGGGCAGTATATAGCTCAACAGTAGAGCAATTTCCAATGCTGGATCCCCAGTACCATTAACAAAGAAGAAAGAAGTCAGGTACTTGTGGCTCACGCCTGTAACCCTAGCTACTCAGGAGACTGAGATCTGAGGATTAGAGTTTGAAGCCAACCCAGGCAGAAAAATCCCCGTAAGACTCATCTCCAATTAACCACTCAAACCAGAAGTGGAACAGTGGCTCAAATGGTAGAGCACTAGCCTTGAGCAGAAGTGCTCAGGGACAATGCCAAGCCCTGAGTTCAAGCCCCACAACTACAAACAAACAAAAAAAGAGCCCCAGATGCCAATGATTCATGCCTATAATCCTAGTTATTCGGGAGGTTGAAATCTGAGGACTGAAGCCAGCCTGGACAAGTAAGTCCATGAGACTGATCTCCAATTAAACATCAAAAAGGGTTGAAGCATAGTGTAGCTCAAGAGGGTAGGGCCAAGCACAACACACACACACACACACACACACTCACACACACACACACAAATAATAATAATAATAATAATATGCAATAGATTTTACAGCCATTAGAAAGAATAAAATCATGTCATTAGCAGGAAAATGGATGGAACTAGAACAAATCATGTAAAATGAGGTAAGCCAAGATCAGAGAGCCAAGCAGCACATGTTCTCCCTGATATGCATAAGTTAGATCTAAAACACAAGATTCTAAATACTCACATACAGTGAGACCAAAAGAGGACAATTTTAGGAGAGAATCACAAAGGTGCAATACCCAAGTGCCTCCTCATACGTATATAAAATAATATACTGAGTAAAATACTGAAACCAACTCCAAAGATATGAAAACAAAGGACTTTTAAAATTTGTTTTTCTCTTTGTGATGACTCTGTATTCTTTACCTTATATACAGTGTATTCACATGCACATCTGTAGGAGGGTTGAGGGCAAAGAATCCAAGAAAAAAGGGTAAAAAAGTGCAACAGTGACAGGCAATACACACTGATGAAAGTGAACTATGCAACTCGTGGATGGAGATGAGAGGGGGGGAAATGGGAGAGAATGAAGGAACAGATGACATTGTACAAAAGAAATGTACTTATTACCTGTTGTATGTAAATGTAACCCCGCTGTATATCACCTCTAAAACAGCAATAAGGTAAATTAATAATAATAATAATAATAATAATAATGTATAAAACTTGAAAAGACATTTCCCTAAGGAAGATGTTCAACATCACTAATTAAGGAATTCAACCCAAAGCAGGCGCTGGTGGCTCACACCTGTAATCCTAGCTACTCAGGAGGCTGAGATCTAAGGATCACAGTTCAAGCCAGTCCAGGCAGAAAAATCCATGAGATTCTTATCTCCAATTAACCACCAGAAAACCAGAAGTGGCACTGTGGCTCAAGAGGTAGAGCACTAGCCTTGAGCTGAAGATATGAGGGACAACACCCAGGCCGACTTCAAGCCCCACAAACTGTAATTAGGCACCATTTGATACCCATCAAGGCAAAAACTATTACAAGGAGGGAGACCAGTGTGTTATTGAGGATGTGCTGAAATTGTGGTAGTTTAGAAGCTTGAAAAGTTACAAAGAAGTGCCACATGATTGATCCAGTAAGTCTAATCCTAGCTATCTACCCAAATGAATTAAAAGCAGGTAATTAGATATTTGTACACCCATGTTCAATGGCCAAAAGATGGAAATAGCCCAAATGCCCATCAATAAATGGATAAACAAAATATGGCATATATATTCAATGGAACATTATTCAGCCATAAAGAGGAATGGAATCCTGATACATGCTACAATATGATGTACCCTTAAAATACTACACTAAGTAAAATAAACCAGACATAAAAAGACAACTGTATACTTCCATTTATCTGAAGTACCTAGAATAAACAAATGCATACAGAAAGAAAATACAATGGAAGTAACAGGAGCAGGACAGAGGCAGAAATAGAGAGTTACTATATAATGATGCTGAATTTGTGTTTAGGATAATGAAAAAGTTCTCAAAATGAACACTAGTAATGGTCATAAGACATTATAGATTTATTTAATAGCACTAGACTGTACAATTTAAAATGGTTAACTGATAAACTTTATGTTAAGAGTATGTTATCACAACTTTCTGAAAATACACTTAAGAATGGGCACAGACCTGAGGTCTTCATTTATCTTGGCAGAAGTGAGGTGGAATGAAGCCCACAGCCAAACAGCCAGCTCCCAAATACCAGAGAAATACAAGCAGCTTTGACTTTTCTGGGCATGTTGTTGCCCTGAGTTTAGGACAAGAGACTTAAATCCAAAAATCGTTTCCCAGTCCTCTAAGGCCGGGTTTCCTGGCTTTCTCTCAAGCTCCTCATCTGTTCACAAGAATAGAAACAGAGCCTGGGCAACAATGTGCAGTAAATCCAACGCCAGGGGATGTTGGCAGGTTACTAACCAGAGGCTTGAGGACTTCAGCAGTGCTGAAGCCTTGTCTTTACAGAGGCAATGAGTTTGCAAAGATTTAGAAACATAAGGAAACATATTTCTCAAGCTTATTAGGAGGAGTAGAGATGTGGCTCAAGCCCTTTCCTAGCTAGTACAACGCATGGAGTTAAAAATCCAAGTACTACCGAAAAATAAAAATAAATAAAGCCTATTGGAAACACTTTAAGTTCAGTAATCCTAAATTGGTTTCCTGAAATATTGAAGTTTAAAATAAAATTATTTAAGCACTAACAACATTTTCTTAACTGTCAAATATTAAATAATTTATTAATTGCTTCCTCCAAGTGGAAGGAAAAAAACTCAAGGAGGGCTGGGGCTCAGTGGTAGAGCACTTGCCTAGCATACATGAGACCCTGGGTTTGATACCCAGCATTTTATTATTTATTTATTTATTTATTTTTGGGGTCTGGTTGTGGGGCCTGAACTCTGGGCCTG
>NW_012267279.1:2338573-2341982 GCF_000151885.1 Dipodomys ordii | reverse complement strand
GCTAGCCTTGAGCTGAAGAGCTGAGGGACAGCGCCCAGGCCCAGAGTTCAGGCCCCACGACCGGACCCAAAAAAAAAAAAACAAACAACAAAAACACATTCATTGTCTTCCCACCTCTCCCCACTTTGCTAAAATAATTTCCACCTTCTTTGACTATATTGTCTCACCTGGTTCATACTATCAACAATCAGCAAGCCCTTCCTATCCCGCTTCTCCCCACCCAGTACTTGGGATTCAATCCAGAGCTTCCTCCATGCTAACTAGACAAGCTCTCTCCCACTTGAGTCATACTCCCCAGCTACAGCAGCCCCCTAAAAGTAGTCTCCTGGAGTCACATTTTCTTCCCCATAATATCAATTGGTCTTGGGTATCTTGGGTATCTAACAAAATCTGGAAGCCTTTACAATAATTTTCCCTTTAATTTTTTTCTTTTTTCAAAAGGGGGAAATTGTCATAAATGAGGAACAGAAAAGAAGTCAATATAACCCATTTTTTCGAAAAAGTGAAACATTAACACTAGCTCCATTCAACACTGAATACCTACATATTTTAACCAACAAAGGATTTTTAATTATTCATTTCTAGCTTTTAGATCCTACCATATAGAAGTTTGGAAACAAGAATTACTTTGTGAGTGTGCGTGTGTGTGCCATACACCTGTCCTGAGGCTTGGACTTGACCTTGGCACAATCACTGTTTTTTTTTTTTTCAAAAGCTAGTACTTTACTACTTTGAACCATACCTCCATTAATCCATTTCCAGCTTTTTGGTAGTTAATTGGAGATAAAAGTCTCACAGATTTTCCTGCCCAAGCTGACTTTGAACCACAATCCTCAGATCTCAGCTTCCTGAGTAAACTAGGCTATAGGCTTGAGCCACTGACACTTAACTAAGAAGGTGACTTTTTAAGGAAAGACCTCAAGAAATTAAAGAAGTAGTTATCTGGGGAAGACCAAATAGAGGGAATAGCAAATATACAGATCCTGGGGGGTGGAGGAGAGATAGCTTTTCTGGCCCATTGCCAAGAGCTCACACCTGTAATCCTAGCTAGTAAAGACACAGGAAATTAGGAGGATTATTATTAAGGATAGCCTGGACAAAAGTTCACGTGACTCCCTACCCCCATGTCAACAAATAGCTGGGTGCAGTCACCTGCACCTGCCATCTCAGCAATGTGAGAGGCTGATATCAGGATCACAGTTTATGTGAGCCCAGGCCAAATAAATGTGTTCCCTATCTCAAAGAAAAAGCTGGGCATGTTGTCAGATACCTGCTCATTCAGCCACAGAAGAAAGCATAAAGAAGATTAATGCTTTACCACTTTGAACCATATCTCCATTAATCCATTTCTGGCTTTTGGGCAGTTAATTGGAGATAAGAATCTCACAGACTTTCCTGCCCAAGCTGGCTTTGAAAGAAGCCTAGTGCCAGTGGCTCGTGCCTATAATCATATCTCAGAACTCTTATCTCCAATTAACCACCAGAAAACCAGAAGTGGCACTGTGGCTCAAGTGGTAGAGTGCGAGCCTAGAGCTGAAGAGCTGAGGGACAGTGCCCAGGCCCAAAGTTCAAGTCCCATGACCAACCAAAAAAAAAAGGAAGAAAAAGAATAAAAGAGTCTTATGGACTTTCCTGACCAGGCTATTTTTGAACCTCAATCCACAGATCTCTACCTTCTGAGTAGCTAGGATTACAGACATGAGCCACTAGTGCCCAGGAAAAATATCATTTAAACAAAATGATCGCTTTAAACTTACACTTCCCTTTCATTATTATCTATTTTCTATTACATAATAATTTATTCCAATTACTAATGTTAATCAAATAGGTTTTTAAAGAATGTTTTCTTAGTGAAACATTTTTTCTGTACAAAATATGTCATGTAAATACCTAATTCAAGGTTAGTTAGAATTTATGTAAGTTTTATAATTTTAATTTTACAAATTATAAAAGCACTGAAAATTATGATATCTTTCTGGAGAAACAAAAACTTTTAAACTTTTTACTCTTACACTTTTCTGTACAGTTTAAATTGTAGGCATTGTTTTCTATAAAATCATACCTTGGAACTCTAAATTTAGAACCATACTTTCGAACACTTCTTTTAGAATACTTTTTTTTCCCCCCAGACAGGAAGAGAAGTTTATTTTAACGAACTGCTAGCCCCCACCATGCATGGTGCAGCAGCAGGGCCAAAAGGGGTAGGCTTAGGTCAGACCTGGGTTTAAGTAGGGAAAGGGCAGGGAGAAGGTGAAGGAAGGTGTGGCCACACCAGATGATGTGACTTCCAGGTGTGCCAGTGACCTAGGTGCCATAGGTACTGGGCGGAGACTTAGCCAAGAAGGGAGGAGCCTACCTCGCCATCCCGTGGAGGACCTTACAGTGTGTAAGTATGTAAGTATACCTAATCCCATGCAATGTACAAAACAGCTTGGGACAGTAACAAGAGTCACTAATGTAGAGGAAGCAGAGGCTCATTTTTTTTTTCTTTTTTTCTTTTTTTGCCGGTCCTGGTTCTTGAACTCAGGGCCTGGGCACTGTCCTTGAGCCTCTCTATGCTCAAGAACAGCACTCTTCCACTTGAGCCACAGCACCACTTCTGGCTTTTTCTGTTTATGTGATGCTAAGGAATCGAACCCAGGGCTTCATGCATGTGAGGCAAGTACTCTAACACTAAGCCAAATTCCCAGCGCCCAAGAAGAGGCTTATTAAAAGTACTTTTTTTCATTTAGTTCTTCTGAATTTTCTTGAAACTCCCATTATTAAAAGTTTGGTTAGGGTATTTAAGATGTACAAGAGAATACAGTATCAAATCACATTTAATAAGCTTGATTTCTTCCATGCTAAAAATAATCACATTATATTTAAATAGGCAGGCATTAGTTATGAGGAGAAATATACCCAACATTTGTAATAAATACTTTCATTGAATACTTATTTGAAAAATAAAACTTTCCTCCTATGAACATTACAATACAAAATCTTCCATTTTACAAAGTATGAAACAAGCACAGAGATCAGTGCTTACTGGTTGGTTCATAGCCAAAGCTGCTGCTTATGACCTGATTCAATAATATTCACCTAATGTTGGAATTAACTAGAGTCATGCTTCCTAAGTTTCCTGAGATAATTCTTTTAATTACAATTTACAGGGCACAACTGTTTACAAATTTATAAGCTTCAAAGTTCATAAGAAAGATTTAAGCAAGAAGTTTGCTACTTTGGCATGAGGGTGGGGGGAGATGGGAGGGCAGGGATGGTAAAGGGAAACAAAGGAGGAGGCAACAATGCTTGATAAGAAATGTACTCATGGGCTGGGAAGGTGGCTCAGTGGTAGAGCGCTTGCCTTGCATGCCTGAGGCCCTGGGTTTGATTCCTAAGCACCACATAAGCAAAAACAAAAAAAGCC
>NW_012267279.1:2318014-2336293 GCF_000151885.1 Dipodomys ordii | reverse complement strand
CTTTTTTCTTTTTGCTTATGTGGTGCTGAGGAATCGAACCCAGGGCCTCGAGCATGCAAGGCAAGCGCTCTACCACTGAGCCACCTTCCCAGCCCCCATAATCTTATTTTATATTTTATAAAGTATCTTTATAAAATACAAAAGTATGGAACTAAAACAAAAAAGTAACTACAAAGAAATTCTACTAACAATACACTCCTAGAAGTCAGAGTTTAAAAAAAGAAAACATACTTCTGATAATCTCTACTCATTTTCCAGGAAAGCAAAACATAACAATGCTGTTAAGCAAGCAAAAATAAAATTTTCCTAAAGAAACAGGCTCAATTCCAATAGTGATCAAGGCTTTCAATATGGCAGGATTTCTGTCGCACACCTAACAGCACATGATGTTTACCCTCTGGATATAAAATACTCACCCAAGCTTTCTTTATACTTTTACAATTGAATAGTACTTTATTCTTGTAAGATTTTTATTTCACCTGAAGAAAAACATGCATGCACTACAAAATAATTGGACCAATAGTGCATGCTCATTTTCTCTAGCTCTGCAGGTTTCCATAACCATTCACTGCCTTAGTTTCTTCTCTATGACTTGGCTTTCTATCTCAAAGGTGCTTTGTTGGGTTTGGGATTTTTTTTTGTCTTTGTTTTTTTGTCTATCATGGGGCTTGAACTCAGGGTCTGGGCACTATTCCTGAGATCTTTTGCTCAAGGCTAGGACTCTACCACTTTGAGCCATAGCACAAATTTCCAGTTTTCTGGTGGTTAATTGGAAATAAGAGTCTCATGGAGCTAGGCACCAGTGACTCATACCTGTAATCCTAACTACTCAGGAGGCTAAGATCTGAGGATCATAGTTCGGTTCAAAGCCAGCCTAGGCAGGAAAGTCCCCATGAGACTCTTATCTCCAATAAACTACTCAAAATAGCTGGAACTGCCACTGTGACTCCAAGTGGTAGAGTGCTAGCCTTGAGCAAAAGAGCTCAGGGACAGCATCCAGGCCCCTAGTTCAAGCTTCATAACTGAACAACAACAACAAAAAAAAAAAAAAAATCATGGACTTTCCAGCCCAGGCTGGCTTTGATTCTCAGATCCCAGCCTCCTGAGTAGCTATGATTACAAGTGTGAGACACCAGTACCAGACTCCAAGGTGATTTTTTTAAATTAAAAATAAAATAAAATAGAAAGCTAAAGCTGTACTTGGCTGCTCATACTCAAATGTACTCTTTAAAACCAAAAAAAAAAAGAAAAAAAAGCAATAACAGACAACCTGAGCAGAAAAAAAAAATTAAATAGGGCAAGGGAGGGAAAAAAACAGTAACCGTAACAAAAACATCTTCATTAGTTTCTGAATAAATAGGCCTCAAGGACTCTACAAATTACAGTAAGTAGAAATAATATACCAATATGTATTGAAATATATACCAATATATATTACTGAAAATATATATTGGTATATATTTCAATATATATTTTCTGTAATATAGTGAAGAAAAATGATAACACTGGGATATGATATCTTATACAGGATTCTAGATACAAACAATGAGACCAAAAGAGGATATCCAAGGAGAAAAACACAAAGGCACAATGTCTACGTGCCTCTTTATATTTAGATAATATTATATAAATACATATTTATATATTATATAAAATAATACTACTGAATTGAGCTCTAAGATATGGAAACAAGATTGCTCTTTTTTCTTTTAATTTTCTTTTTTGATGATTCTGTCTTCTTTTCTTTATGTATGGTATATTTACATGTATATCTATGGGAGGATTGGGGGGAGTGCACAGAACTCGAGGGGAAAAGGATGAAAAAGTGCAACAGTGGAGCTCTCAGGACACTGATGAAAGTGAACTATACAACTCATGGCTGGAGATGGGCGGGAGGGACTGAGAGACAGTGAGGGAACAAAAGACACCGTGTGAAAGGAAATGTACATTACCTGACTCATGTAATTATAAACCCTCTGTACATCACCTTTATAATAACAATAAAGTAAATTATTTTTTTAAAAAAGATTAGGAAGGGGGCTGGGAAGGTGGCTCAGTGGTAGAGCGCTTGCCTTGAATGCCTGAGGCCCTGGGTTCGATTCCTCAGCACCACATAAGCAAAAAGAAAAAAGCTGGAAGTGGTGCTGTGGCACTGTGGTAGAGCGCTAGCCTTGAGCTGAAGAGCTGAGAGACAGCACCCATGCCCAGAGTTCAGGCCCCACGAACGGACCCAAAAAAAAAAAAAAAAGATTAGGGAGTATAGCTAGATGCCAGTGGTTCACACCTGTAATCTTAGCTACTCAGGAAGCTAAGATCTAAGGATTGTGGTTCAAAGCCAGCCTCAGCAGGAAAGTCCATGAGATTCTTTTCACCAATGAACCAGCAAAAAGTTGGAAGTAGAGCTGTGGTTCAAGTGCTAGAGTGCTAGCCTTGAGTAAAAATGCTCAGAGACAGTGCCCAGGCCCTGAGTTAAAGCCAAGGACACACACACACACACACACACACACACACACACACACACACACACACACACGTTAAAATATGCACATAAAAACTCAAAAGGCTCTTTTCAAAGGCAGGAGGAACCCATGGTCCCAGCACAGTTGCCATGGTCTCTGTGGGACTCACCACTCTGGAACTATATGAAAGTTTATGGAGATAGGTATTAACCCTGATATTTTGTGGACAGCATTCCATCTGGCGACAAAACCACATTACAGCTGCAGGTGAACTTACCTATTTGCACTTGCAAAATTAAAGAGCCTCAGTGGACGCCGCTGGCTCATACCTATAATCGTAGCTACTCATGAGGCTAAGATGTGAGGATGCAGTACAAAGCCAGTTTGGGCATAAAAGTCTATAAGACTCTTATCTCAAACTAATCACAGAAAAAGCCAGAAGTAGAGCTGTGGCTCAAGTGGTAGAACACTAGCCTTGAACAAAAGAAGCTGTGCCCAGGCCCTGAGTTCAAGCCCAGGACCGGCCAAAAAAAAAGAAAAAGAAAAGTCCTTGAGACTCTTACCTCCAATTAACCACCAAAGAGCTCTGGTTCAAATGGGAGAATGTCAACCTTGAGCAGAAAAACTAAAGGACAGCACCTACACCCTGAGTTTAAGCCCCAGTTTGGCACACACGAAAAAAGTAAATTTTTATTAGAGAATGTAATAGAAAGACTTATTTGATTACTTATTTGAAAACAAATATAATTAATTCAGTGATCTGGGTATTCTCTTCCTAATTATGAGTCTCTTCCCCTTCTATTCTTCCTAAAACCGGTCATTAGAGTCTAATTTGCCAGGCAACTGGAATACAACTATATGACATCAAGAAAAGCTATGTAGATACTAAAATTATCTGCCATGATGACTGCAAAAACTGCAAAGAAAAGCAGTCCTGTTTTGTAAATAATCAAGATCAAGTTGAAAATTATTTATAACTTCAAAGTCAGAAATGGCACACTTGGGTTAAAGGAACAATACATTAATGAATTAAGTTATTGTACCTGCTATACCTGACTATAGATGCAGTAGGAATCAATATCTGTGCAATCACTTCTCTGACCAAATCTGGGCTAACACAGCTGCAATGATTCTACCCTTAAAATGAGATTCTAGCCAGGGACTACTAGCTCATGCCTGTAATCCTAGCTACTGGGAAGGCTGAGATCTCTGACCAAATCTGGGCTAACACAGCTGCAAGGAACCTGTGCTTGGTTTCTAACTGTAACTGAAGTATCCAAAGTTCCTAATGATTCTACCCTTAAAATGAGATTCTAGCCAGGGACTACTAGCTCATGCCTGTAATCCTAGCTACTGGGAAGGCTGAGATCTGAGAGTCGTGGTTCAAAGCTAACCTGGGCAGGAAAGTCCATGAAACTCTTATCACCAATTAACCACCACTTGAGCACTGTGGCTCAAGTGGTACAACATTTGTCTTGATCTGAAGAATGCAGGGACAGCAACCAGGCTCAGAGTTCAAGCCCCCCAACCAACCAACCAACCAACCAACCAACATACATACATACATACATACATAAATTTAAAAAGATTCTAGAAGCAGAACCTTGTCAATAGTCATTGCTTCATTTCTATTAAAAAAAAAAAAAAAGACTGGGAACTGGAATGCTCTGAGAGAGGTTAGAAGAGCAATAGATGCCCTAGCTGCACATAGCTATGTTCCTTCCTGCTCCCCCACTGGCCCCAGCCCACTCACCCTAGAAAATGGTGAAACCACTTACTATTATGTTTTGGGAGTCAAACCCAATGCCACCCAGGAAGAATTGAAAAAGGCTTATAGAAAACTAGTATCTTGAATCCAAATGAAGGAGAAAAGTTTAAACAGATTTCTGGAGCTTATGAGGTTATCTCTGATGCCAAGAAAAGAGAATATATGATAAAGGAGAATAGGCAATTAAGGAGGATGGAGCAGGTGTTGGTTTTGGCTTCCCCCATGGATATGTTTGAAATGTTTTTTTGTTTTTGTTTTTGTTGTCAGTCCTGGGGCTTAAACTCTGGGCCTGGGCTCTATCCCTCAGCTCTTCAGCTCAAGGCTAGCTCTCTATCATTTGATTACAGGCATGAGCCAGCAGCACCCTGCTATTGTTTTTTGTGGGGGAGGGAGTTGAGAAGGATGCAGAGAGAAAGGCCCTAGTGGTGTGCCGGTGGCTCATGCTTGTAATCCTTGCTACTCAGGAGGCTAAGATCTGAAGATTGCAGTTCAAAGCCAGCTGGGGCAAGAATGTCTGTGAGACTCTTATCTCCAATTAACTTCCAGAAAACAGGAAATGGTGCTGTGGTAGAGTACTTGCCTTGAGCTGAAGAGCTGTGGTAGAGCACTTGCCTTGAGCTGAAGAGCTGAGGAACAGTATCCAGGCCCAGAGTTCAAGCCCCATGCCCAACCCCCCCCCTCAAAAAAAAAATAACTAGCTCTGCAAAAGAATGTGATTTGTGGGCTGGGAAGGTGTTTCAGTGGTAGATTGCTCACCTCACATGCATGAGACTCTGGGTTCAATTACTCAGCACCACATACACAGAAAAAGCTGGAAGTGCTGTGGCTCAAGTGGTAGAACACTTGCCTTGAGCTGAAGAGCTAAGGGACAGCGCCCAGGCCCAGAGTTCAGACCCATGGCCGACAAAAAAAAAAAAAAAAAAAGCTCACACCTATAATCCTAGCTACTCAGAAGGCAGAGATCTGAGAATCACGGTTCAAAGCCAGCCCAGACAGGAAAGTCCATGACACTCTTATCTCCAATAAAACCACTAGAAAACCGGAAGTGACACTGTGGCTCAAGCTGTAGAGCACTAGCCTTGAGCTGAAGAGTGCAGGTACAGTGCCCAAGCCCAGAGTTCAAGGCCCACGACTGACAAAAAAAAAACAAAACACAAGAATGTGATTTGTGACAAATGTGAAGGCCATGGTGGTTAAAAAAAAAAGTGCCAGTGGAATGCTGTCCCTACTGCCGAGGTACTGGAATGTAAATACAAATTCATCAGATAGGACCTGGAACGGTTCAGCATATTCAGGTGTGCGTGGAGTGCTAGGGCCATAGAAAAAGGATCAGTCCTAAAAATAGATATAAAAGCTGTAATGGAAGGAACACAGTTCAAGAGAAGATGATTCTGGATGTTCATATTGACAAAGGCATGAAAAATGGCCAGAAGATAACATTCCATGATGAAGGAGACCAAGAACTAGGATTGGAGCCTGGAGATATCATCATTGTATCAGATCAGAAGGACTATGCTATTTTTATGTGACAAAGATAAGATTTTTTTATGTGTATGGACATACAACTGGTTGAAGCACTGTGTGGCTTCCAATAGCCAATCTCCACTCTTGACAACCAAACCATAGTCATTGCTTCTCATCCAGGTCAGATTGTCAAGCTGGGAGATATCAAGAGTGTGCTAAATAAAGGCATGCCAATTTATTGACAACCATATGAAAAGGGGCACTTAATCATTGAGTTTAAGGTGAACTTTCCTGAAAACAGCTTCCTCTCTCCTGATAAACTCTCTTTGCTGGAAAAATTCCTTCTTGAGAGGAAGGAAGTAGAAGAGACTGATGGAATGAATCAGGTAACTGGTAGACTTTGATCCAAATCAGGAAAGATGGCACCATTATAATGGAGAGGCTTATGAGGATGATGAACATCACCCTAGAGGTGTGTTCAGTGTCAAACCTCATAATGGGGCCAGTGAACAGTATCCACTACTGGCATTTTAAATGATGAGTGAAGGACTAATCATAATAAGCTCACTACTTGCTTTTGTTTTTTGTTGTAATATTCAACTATACTAGTGTTTTAAAGTTAAATGAAGAATAAATAAATATAACAGCTCTGACTTTGTTCTGTATGTAAGAAGACTTCAGTGTGCAAGATGAAGTTATAATACCTATAAAAACTACTTTTAAAATAGTTCCTCTAGCACCTGTTAAACCATATCTTGTAATTGATTAAGCTGGGTACATGGAAAAGCTTAAACTGAAATGCTAGCCCTGAGCTGAAGAGCTGAGGGACAGTGCCCAGGCCCAGAGTTCAGGACCCATGACTGGACCCAAAAAAAAAAAATGTTTGTCTTGTTATTTGTATTAAGTGACTCACTGTAATGTCTTTGCATTTTATTGCCTCAACTATTACTTGAAGAGTGGCACAATACATAATTTAGCCTGTGTTAACCGTGACAGAGAAATGACCTTTCTTTTTTTTTTTGGATCCAGTCCTGGGGCCTGAACTCTGGGCCTGGGCGCTGTCCCTCAGCTCTTCAGCTCAAGGCTAGCGCTCTACCACTTGAGCCACAGCGCCACTTCCAGCTTTTTTCTTTTTGCTTATGTGGTGCTAAGGAATCGAACCCGGGGCCTCAGGCATGCAAGGCAAGTGCTCTACCACTGAGCCACCTTCCCAGTCCTTTTTTTTTTTTTGGTCAGTTGTGGGGCTTGAACTCTGGGCCTGGGTGCTATCCCTCAGTTCTTCAGCTCAAGGAGAACACTCTACCACGCAAGCCACAGCACCACTTCCAATTTTCTGGTGGTTAACTGGAGATGAGTCTCATGGACATTCCTGCATGGGATGGCTTTGAACTTTAATCCTCAGATCTCAGCCTCCTAAGAAGCTAAGATTACAGATGTGAGCCACCGGCACCTGGCTAGAAATGATACCTTTCTAAAGAAGAGGTTTATCATATGCTGCTTCTAGGGGCTTGCACTTCTAGAATTGCATACCCTTTGTGCATCTTTTTGAGATATGTGTGTGTTCATATATAAATATGCATATATATATTATGTTGATTGGTCATAGCTATGTTCTTTTTCCCTTTGGGCCATGATAAGGACCTTGAGTAGTAACTTTCAGAGTTGGGTAGCAAAAACAATTGAAGAGGCCAGTACATTAAGAAGTTGCATGTATAACCTAGGAAGGTGTTCCTTAGATATGTTACAGGCTTACTTTAAACCATTTTCTCCAAAGTAACTGTAATTAATAGCTTTACCTGTATGTTTAAAGTCATATGTTCATAAGCTTAAATCTGGATATCAAAATTTAAGCAATTATTGAAATGTATGAATGTCTCCTTAATATACTGATTACTAAGTTAAAAAAAAGACTTTACAGAGATCTTACCACATGGACTAAAATATAATAGAAAATTCAGTTTACAATGGGCTATCAATTGAAGGTGATTTAAGCTTACCTGTCCACCTTTCCCAAATTCCAGCTCTATTATGGCCACAGGGGTATGTATTTGTGCTGAATGCCTTGACTGAGACTTGCCATCAACTCTCCAGCTCAGGCCTCGAAGTCCATTGTCCCAACGGCTCTGGTTCATAAGGCTCTCTCGGATTTTTGTCTTGTGGCTCTTCCAAAACTTGGAAATGACAGCAGCTTGGTCAGATGTGATCCCACCCTGCTTTTTGGTTTGAGCAGTCAAAAATGCCTCAAGCTGGTTGAAATCCATATCTGCAGATGCAATAGACTAAAAATGAAACAAAAAGCACTAAGTTAGAATTTGGTAAACAGAAAAACCTTCTTAATGACAGAGCATATTTTGAGTTGGCAATACAATTCTACCACACTTTATTCATAAGACTAAAAATAAATTGTTAAAAAAATATATCATCTTGAGTGACCTTAATCACTGGATAGATTCTCAAACAGGGTAATCAAGTAACAAAAATGAGAATGAGTAATGATTGCAAAGTAAGTACAAAAGTACTGCCTTTTCAAGTATCAAGTATCAGAAAAGCTACTATTAAATATCAAAAATTGCATGTCATCAGGCACTAGTGGCTCATGCCTGTAATCCTAGCTACTCAAGAGTCTGAGATCTGAGGATCACGGTTCAAAGCCAGCCCAGGCAGAAAAGTCCTTGTAAGATTCTTCTCTCCAATTAACCACTCAAAACCAGAAGTTGAGCTGTGGCTTAAAGTGGTAGAGCACTAGCCTTGAGCAAAAGAGCTCAGGTACAGTGTGCCCAGGCCCTGAGTTCAAACCCTATAACCACCCCCACACACGTCACTCAAATTCTAGATCAATAATTAGAATCAAAATTTTAAATATCTCTTTCATAGCATGGAAAAAAGTTATTTTAAACAATAAAAAAGAATAAAATTAATTGGTTCTTTGATGCAAAATTACATCGATTTTCAGTCTTTCACTGACAGGCTTGGTGTGGCATATACTCTACTTTGTCTATAAGAAACTAAATGAGTTGTGTTAAGTGAATATATTACCTTTTTAGCCTATCTTCAAACAGCTCATTCACAATACTACTACTACTCTGACATCATTTTATTCCTTATTAGCTTACAGTAAGTAGTTTCACAGAGGGGGGTTTCATTGTTACATGTCCACATGTTTACAGTATGTTCCAAGCAATCCCACACACTCTTCCTTTCCCTTTAACCCTTCCTAAAACAATTTCACTAGGTTTTCTTATTCAATTTTCACAGTTGCAGACAATCTATTTCATCATATTCATCCTCTTTCAAAACGTATTTCAAAATTATGAAACCTCTATTGTGATTTCTCACGTTCCTTCTTACCCATTGAGGAACAGATGTTATTGGAACTCAAACAGCCAATTATTTCAGTTTAATAATAAACAGGAAAACTGAGAGATAAAATTGAGATGAAGTCAAATTATAGTGTACCAAGATCCACAAGTTTAGATAGTGTTATATATATAGGCAAAAGGAGCCACTGAAGGATAAGTAACTGTATGATCATTATACACAGCTGAATTTGAGAACAATAACTACAGTGGAGTAAAGTGGGAAGTCATCAGAAGGCTGGAACAATAGGACCTGGGGTAAGCACAGAAACAGCCAGGGATTTAGTAAGGCAAGCCCTCCCTTGCTTCTTCTTTGTATGTTTTCTTTCCTCCTGGCCACGACAAATCAGAGTACCTCCTGTCTCTAAACACACTGATTGGTCCAAATCAATTTCCTAATGTAGAGCAGGAAGATTGGTAATGTTAGAGCCTTACAGATCATGGCACCAGAAGGATATGAGGCTGTTGCTGTGGACAGCCATCTTTTTAAACATTTTGGTGAAACCCTGATTGCAACTGTTAAAAAAAAAAAAAAAAAAGGCCAAACGGAAATGAGACTGGACTCTAATGTGATTGTATCTCTGTCCTTTCATCCCCAAGGCCTTGGTTCTGACAGGCCTTCTTTCAATCCTGTATGCTTTCTCGGCATCCTTCCCACCTATACGCATCAACAACCTTATATTTATTATTTAAGATAATTTAAGGGGCTGGGAAGGTGGCTCAGTGGTAGAGCGCTTGCCTTGCATGCATGAGGCCCTGGGTTCGATTCCTCAGCACCACATAAGAAAAAAGAAAAAAGCTGGAAGTGGCGCTGTGGCTCAAGTAGTAGAGCGCTAGCCTTGAGCTGAAGAGCTGAGGGACAGCGCCCAGGCCCAGAGTTCAGGCCCCACGACAGGACCCCCCCCAAAAAAAAGAAGATAATTTAAGTCATAGTCCTATCATTTGGAACCAAGGCTCTTGACTAAATAGTAAGAGTAGTAGCAGTAGAAACAAGAGGAATATAAAGATAGGCAATGTAGAGATAGGATACAGCAAGAGAAAGTGGGACTAGGGCTGTGACAAACATACCAGCTTTCATTCTCAGTATAAAAACTATATGGAAAATATTATGACTTTCTGGTAGGATAACGATATTTCATGTTACAATTAAGTAAGCATTTACTGACCATTTGCCTATCTACCAGATATTGGGACCCTAAAACTCTGGCTATAACACTCAATAAAAATATTACTTTCAAAATTACTAAAACTGGCAGACTACTTCTGAGATTAACAAAAAAAAAAGGGAGTGAGAGAGAGAAAGAGGGGAATCAAATCAATAAATCAGAAATGCCACAGGAAACATTATAACGAACATTCAAGAATCCAACTAATTATAAAGAACTACTTTCTAAATCTATACTCACTAAAGAAGGAAAACCTACCAGAAATGGAGGAATTTCTAGAAACATACAAACTGCCTAAACTAAACCAAGAAGATGTAAACCAATAACATACAATGAGATAGAGGAATAATCAGAAGCCTTCCAACAAGGAAAAGCCCAGGCCCAGATGAATTCACCATGGAATTTTTTTCCTTTTTTTTTTTTTTTTTTGTCAGTCGTGGGGCTTGAACTCTGGGCCTGGGCGCTGTCCCTGAGTTCTTCGGCTCAGGCTAGAGCTCTACCACTTGGGCCACAGCGCCACTTCTGGGGATAAGAGTCTCAGATTCCTGCCTGGGCTGGCTTTGAACCGTGATCCTCAGATCTCAGCCTCCTCAGTAGCTAGGATTACAGGCGTGAGCCACTAGCGCCCGGCTTCTTTAAGACTTTTAAATTGGAACTAATACCAATACTCTTCAAGGTTTTACATGAAATAGAAGCAGAGGGAGCAATCCCAAACTCATTCTATGAAGCCAATATCACACTCATCCCAAAATCAGGTAAGGATCCAACAAAAAAAGAGAATTACAGACCAATTTTTCTAACAAACACAGATGCAAAGCTCCTCAATAAAATATTAGCCAACAGAATCCAGAAACAAATTTTAAAAATCATACAATATGATCAAGTAGGCTTCATCCTACAAATTCAAGGTGGTTTAACATAAGCAAATCAATAAATGTAATTTACCGTGTAGGTTAAGAACCACATGATCTTATCAATAGATGCAGAAAAAAACCTTTGACAAAATACAAGATTCAACTTAAAAGATCTGGAGAGGACTGGGAATGTGGCTTAGGTGGTAGAGTACTCAACTAGCATGTATGAAGCCCTAGGTTCTATTCCTCAGTATCACATAAACAGAAAAAGCCAGAGGTAATGCTGTGGCTCAAGTGGTAGAATGCTAGCCTTGAACAAAAAGAAGTTCAGGGATAATGCCCAGGCCCTGAGTTCAAGCTCCAGAACTGGCAACACCAACAACAACAAAAAAAAAACAGTAAAAATAAAATTACTTTATATAATATGCTATAATTTAATTTAATTATTTCACAACATCATGAAACAACTTTTATATAGTATACTATAATTACGCTGTTATTTCTGTTGCACGTTACTTTACAATATTATGAAACATCTATCATTCCTTTCCTTAAATTATATCAAAGAGGGGCTGGGAAGGTGGCTCAGTGGTAGAGCACTTGCCTTGCATGCCTGAAACCCTGGGTTTGATTCCTCAGCACCACATAAGCAAAAAGAAAAAAGCCGGAAGTGGCACTGTGGCTCAAGTGGTAGAGCACTAGCCTTGAGCTGAAGAGCTGAGGGACAGTGCCCAGGCCCAGAGTTCAGGCCCTACTACCGGACCAAAAAACAAAAAAAAATTATATCAAAGATACCTATTCTGATATAACTTCACTTGCAACTGAAATTATTTTGGTTGGGTTCTAGTTTTTACCCTATCATTGTTGATTTTTTAGCAGTACTGGAGTTTAACTCAGAGTCTTGTGCTTGCAATACAAGCACTCTATCACTTGAGCCATACATCCAGCCTTTTTGCTTTTGTTATTTTTCAGGTAGAACCTGTATTTCCCCCTAAGATGGCCTTGACCTCCCTCCTTCTTAAGCCTCCCCAGTAGTATAACTATGATGACAAGTGTATATTACCACATCCAGCTTTTCTGTTTAGATAAGGGAGAGGGTACCCTCACTAATTTTTTTCCTCAGTTGGCCTTGAACCACAATCCTTCCAATCTCTAATTCCCAAGTAGTCTGGACTATAGACATAAGCCACTACATATGGCCTGTAGTCACTATTTTGAACTGGGATCTAGTCATCCAAATTTAAGGTAATCTGAAATTATTTTATTCAAATCATTTTGCTCAAGAAATATTTAAAAGTTACTGTTCTGAACATTAATATTTGAACAATGTTCTGAACATGCCACCAAGTACCAATGAAGATGTGATAAAGCATTCTATTATGAGGTTTAAGTTGCAAGTAATACATTAGTAGTATTAGTTGCTGTTGTACAACATAGTAAGGATTTATTTTCGTAAGTATAAAATAAAATTAAAAAGTTACAAAGAAACTGCATGGAAATATATCATGCATGCATTATCAGTTAAGTATGTAACAGAGGAGGAAGACATTGAAAAATCAATAAACTAAAGAAGTAATCCTCCATAAAATGGTATTATCCCCTACCAAAAGCAATTAAGAAATATTGATGATGGTAGCTATATTCGTTTTCAGTGGCTGGAGTGCTGCAGTTATCTAGAAAGCAGGAACTAGGGATGGTATTCTGTAATGCTCAAGGAAACAGGTTGCCAAACTTGGTAAACTTGTATATTTTTATTTTTGTTGGCTTTTTTGGTAACAATTGAAAATGTAAGACTACACAAAAGAGGCATTGTGACCAATGGGCTATATTTTGCCATCTCCTGTTGAAGAACATGCCACATGCCACAGAACAAACTGATCCATGTCTCACATGACTGCAATGCTCCAACTGATGCTGTGTGGGAAAATTTGTTACTACTGAAGTCTACAATTAACTTTTTCTTAAATACAAAAGTGCCTTTTTATAGATTTAAATATATATAAATATATAAGCATATATAAACATATATAATATATAAATATATAAAATATATAAATTGAAATATATGTTTTAAGATGTAAAAATGTTTAAGCTCTCTTCATGTTACCAGCTCATACTCTCTATCTGTGATAAAGACTTTATAGTAGGCAAGGAAAGGCCACTTGGGAGAAGTCTTTTATTGGGCCCAAGTTTACACACCAGGAGCAGCATAAAGGAGAGGACCACTCAGCTGACTTAAAAAATATAGAAAGCTGTCTAGTAAACACTAGAAGGAGTATTGTAAGCAAATGTGGTATTGTAATTTTTATCAATCACAGCATACATTCTATTTTCACTAATCATAGGTCTCACAGCAGGATCAATCGCAAGCCTCCAATAAAAACCAATCACACACGGTCTTTTGGATCTCTAGGGGGAACACTCCCCACCTCTCCTGAGAATAGATATAAGGTAAGCCAAAATCATCTAGAGTTCACCAAGGCTTGTTTTGCTCAGAGTAAAGATTTCCAAAGGCAGTGCAGTTTGCCCAGGGTGATTGTAACTAGAGTGAGAACCCTGAAGTTCAAGTTGTAGCCCTAGGAGCAGAGGTTACAATGCTCCTTGCAGCTGGACTGTTGTTTTGTCAAGATATCTATGAAGTGTTCAAAACAACCAGACTGCTATAATGACAGTCTAGTGGGTCACCAAACAGGATGAGCAAGACAGCTCCGTACACAAAGCAGCTGAATACAATGTAAAGGTCTGGTAGATATTAATCAAGTGGCCAAATCACCCAGCCTTCAACATATTATTTTATTTGTTTATTGAAAAGTAAACATTAAAGGGTAGTTAACAATAAAGATCTACCATTAGGGCTGGGAAAGTAACTAAGTAGTGGAAGGCTGGCCTGATATGCTGAAGGATTGGGTTTAATCTCACACATGCATGAGCACGTGCATGCAGACACCAAAGACTTATCTTAAAGATGAACAGATGAACATTCTTAACAGTACAGTATTTAACTAAGGGGGGAGAAGGGACACACATACATGCATGCCAATACTGGGGCTTTCTTGTGTTTTCATTTTGCTGTTGGTTTGGTTTGGTTTTGGTGCCAGCCCTGGGACTTAATCTCCAGGCCACTTGAGCCATAGCTCCACTTCGGGCTTTTTGGTAGTTAGAAATAAGAGTGATTTTTCTTTCTGAGCTGATCCTTAGATCTCAGCTTCCCAAAGAGCTATAATAGGCATGAGGCACCAGCACCCAGCAACACTATTTAATTAACTGTCAAATATCCTTACAGAGAGTTGGATCCTTCTGATCTGTCTCAATCCCAATCTTGTTTTTTTTTTTATTAGTAACTGGGTGCTGATGCTGCACCCCTGTAATCCTAACTACTCCGGAGGCTTAGTTTGAGTGAAGCTCTCTTTGTAGCCAGACAGGGCAAAAAGTACACAAGGCTCCTGCTTAATGACATAAGCTGGGTGTAATGGTATGTATGTGTTATCCCAGCTACTGTGGGATACACAAATAGGAGCATCAAGATCCAGGTACACACACAGGCAGGAAGTGAGATTCTTTCTTAAAAAATAAATATGGTCAGGCACTGGTGGTTCATATCTGCAATCCTAACAACTCAGGAGGCTGAGATCTAAGGATCACAGTTCAAAGCCAGCCTGGGCAAGAAAGTCCATGAGACATCTCTAATTAACCACCAAAAAAGCTGTAAGTGGAGATGTAGATCACGTGGTAAAGTGCTAGCCTTGGGCAAAAAAGCTCAGAGACAACACCTAGGCCCTGAGTTCAAGACCCAGGATCAGCACCCAAAAATTTAAAGTGCAAGCTGGACTGGTAGCTCATGCCTTTAACCCTAGCTACTTGGGAGCCAATTCAAGAATGTCAGTTTGAGACCAGTTAGGGTAGAAAAGTTCATGAGACTCTTTCTGACTATAGGAAAGCACAATACTATACACTTGCCATCTTAGCTTTCTGGGAGGCTGAGAACAAAAAATCTATACTTACTTGACAATATGTATGTTAATATTATTTAATTTAAATTCGGTGGTACTGGGGTTTGAACTCAGGGTCTCTCATTTGCTAGAAAAGTTTGCTACTACTTAAACCATGCCTCGATCCTTGATAATGTTAAATAGTATAGGAAACACTGGCAAATGAAAAATGATGCCTAACCTTCACTAGGCTATGAACAAGCACTTCACTGTATGAAGTTCCCAGAAATGTGTCAATGCCCTCACTGTCAAGTGTCCCAACATGCTATCATCCATGAATTCCAGTTATCTTAAAATGTCACAGAATAAGCAAATTTCCTTATCAAGTGCATTAATTTCACAATGAACTCTCATTAAATCTTTAAATCGTTTATCATTCACTTAGAGTTAACTGATTTATTCAGATGCCTCCTTGAAATCTCTTGCAATTAGCTACATGCAGAAATCTTTCATTTAGAAACCCAAAACAGGTACTCTGGGTTAGATGTTTCTGACTGGTACTGCTTAAATAACTTTGAGATCATTCCACTAGACTGAGAAAGGACTTTCAGAACTCTAGCAGAGAAGCTAGTAGGTTCATAAAATTGATAACCCAATATCAAACAGAACAAGAATTAGCTAAATGGTACTGAATGAACTGATGAAGAACGGTTATAATTTTATGGCTTTTTTGTTGTTGCTTTATGAAATATTGATAGCTCTTTAAACCTTCTATTTTTCTGGGCATAAGGATACTCTGCTCCATCTCTTTTCTATAACTCACAATTTAGTAAATTGAAACATTTTTCTACTACCTGAATCCACCATTATTTTAAAGCTCAAATAGAATATTGCTATTTTCAGGACAAGCAGTTATTTGCATAAATTCAAAGCAATCTGTTCTTGTAATAGGACATAACTGGGAAAATTGGTATATCTAAGCTTTGACTAGGATGTTACATTTTGGGATGATATGCACAGAATCAAATAGCAAAAATCTTGTTTGTTTTTTTTTGGGGGGGTTGTCGGTTGTGGGCCTAAACTCTGGGCCTGAGCACTGTCCCTCAGCTCAAGGTTAGCCCCTACCACTTGAGCCACAGCGCCACTTCCGGCTTTTTCTGCTTATGTGGTGGTGAAGAATCGAACTCAGGGTCTCATGCATGCAAGCCAAGCACTCTACCACTGAGCCACCTTCCCAGCCCAAAATAGCAAAAATCTTAAGGAACTGAAAATTAATTCAGCGGAGCCAGTACTTACAAAGACCTTTGGAAAAACCAACCCAACTTACACAGGGTTCCCAACTTTACAAAGTCAGTTCCTTATAAACTGGAAACTTAGATTAGGTTGGTACTGGTGGCTCATGCCTGTAATCCTAACTACTCAGGAGGCTGAAAGATGAGGATCACAGTTCAAGCCCAATCCAGGCAGGGAAGTCTCTGAGTCTTTTATCTCCAATTACCAGCAAAAAGCCCGAAGTATAAGTGTAGCTCCAGTGATAGCTACAGCATCAGCCTTGTCAAAAAGCCAAATAAGAGCTCAAGGTCCTGAATTCAAGCGCCAATTCTGGCAAGAAAGAAAGAAAAGAAAAGAAAAGGAAAGGAAAGAGAGAGAGAGAGAAAAAGAGAGAGAAGGAAGAAAGGAAGGAAGGAAGGAAGGAAGGAAGGAAGGAAGGAAGGAAGGAAGGAAGGAAGGAAGGAAGGAAGGAAGGAAGGAAAAAGAACCTTAGACTACTTGGGGAAACCTCAAGAAGAAAGGAATTCAACCATATCCACTGGTGCTGCAGATGGAATCTAGTAACTTGTTCTTAACTTAGCTTCCTAAGTCCCAAGGAGTTTTAAAAATTCAATTGGAAATTTCTTGCAAGTCTCAGTAAAGCAAACTTTAAAAGGCCTACTTGGCCAGTTATCACTCTAATTGGACTTATGTAAATGATTAGGCCAAATGTAAACTACCAGGAAGTTCAGAGAGATCTGTATTTTTCATGCTGAGCTCCAGGAAATTATCCTGGAGTGATCCATAATGGAGTGAAGATACTTCAAGCCTAAGGTCAACAAACTGCCTCAGTTTGGCACCCTTTGGAATTGGGCACTGGGTTTACAGTCTACTTCAACTATTTTTCTTTGGGTTTTGTTGCTGTTACCTCATCCTAATCTATATTCTTCTTTCCCTTTGCAGATCTCTTTCTTACCTTGAAATTTCTAGACTTTATCTTCTCTTCTGAATTATTAATCTAGTTTTAGGAGATTGTTTTTGCTTGTAAAATCAATACGAAAATGTGAGAACCACACAGACCACTGATTTGTAAAGGCTAATCCCCCAAAATCTATACAGACTTACCACCCCAAAATTCTTAAGATTGCTGAGCTGAAGGCAGATCATCTCCTCACTTTTCATTTGCCTAAAAATATAACATAAATTCACAAATACAAAAGATACCCTATCTTCCTCTCTCCCCTTTCTACCAGAGGAAAAAAAAAGTTAATCACTAAAGCAACTTTAAGACCCTTATAGTCTTGGAAATGAGAGCAAAGGACTCTCCATCAACAAACATTAATGGCTGTCCTTTATTTGTTTACCTCCAAGGGACTGCCTCTAGACACTCAAAATTGTTTTCCTTTATCTTGTAAATAATCTAAAAATGTATTCTTAGGGCTGGAAGGTGGCTCAGTGGTAGACTGCTTGCCTTGCATGCATGAGGCTCTGGGTTTGATTCTTCTACACCACATAAGCAGAAAAAGCTAGAAGTGGTGCTGTGGCTCTAGTAGTAGAGTGCTAGCCTTGAGCTGAAGAGTTGAGGGACAGTGCCCTGGCCCAGAGTTCAGGCCCCACGACTGACCAAAAAAAAAAAAAAAAGTATTCTCTGTTGAAGACACATTAGCTCTAGAATTCAAAGCCACCTTTCTGTTTACTGAGTGGGAGCATGTATATATGAATATACAAGTTAATGAATTTGATTTTTCCTTGTCATTTTGTCTTTTTCGTTCCTACTAAAGAACTTACCAGGGTTGAAGTTTTTCTTCTACACAGACAAACCAGTGAATGCTGACTACCTAGCCCTTCCTTCTTTTTGTTTCTCAATTTCATATCCCTATCCTTCTCCCTTAATTGAAAATTCCAACCCATAACTTGAATTGTAAAACCTTTTTTTTTTTTTTTGTCGGTCATGGGGCTTGAACTCTGGGCCTGGGCGCTGTCCTTCAGCTCTTCAGCTCAAGGCGAGCGCTCTTCCACTTGAGCTACAGCG
>NW_012267279.1:2307481-2316424 GCF_000151885.1 Dipodomys ordii | reverse complement strand
CTGTGGCTCAAGTGGTAGAGCGCTAGCCTTGAGCTGAAGAGCTGAGGGACAGCGCCCAGGCCCAGAGTTCAGGCCCCACGACCGGACCCCTCCAACCCCAAAAAAAAGGTGAAGCTGGGCACCGGTGGCTCACGTCTGTAATCCTAGCTACTCAGGAGGCTTAGATCTGAGAATCACGGTTCAAAGCCAGCCAGGGAAGTCCAAGAGACTCTAACCACTAGGAAACCGGAAGTGGCGCTGTGGCTCAAGTGGTAGAGTGCTCGCCTTGAGCTGAAGAGCTGAGGGACAGCGCCCAGGCCCAGAGTTCAGGCCCCATGACCGACCAAAAAATAAATAAATAAATAAATAAAAAATAAAGTGAAATATCATGAGCTGTAAACATTCCAGCAAAAAAGAAAAAAAGAGAAAAGAAAGCAAATATTGCAAAGTATTAACTTTATTAAGTAAACGATATAATATATTCTTTTTGTTCTTGTTTAAATATTGCAATAATCTCCCCCCCACTCCAAAATGTCTCTATCTATAGAAAACTGAGGCATCAAGAAGATTCAGTAACCTGCTTCTCAAAATTCAAAGTAACAAATGGGATAGCTAGGATTCTAATCCACTCAGCCTAGCTCAATATCGGGGCTCTCAGCTTCTGTACTATACTGCCTCTCAGTCTATGGATCACAATTTGTTAAGAAACAGTGGGGGGGAAAAAAGATGACTGGGGCTGGGAAGGTGGCTCAGTGGTAAAGTGCTTGCCTTGCATGCCAGAGGCCCTGGGTTTGATTCTTCAGCACCACATAAGCAAACAGAAAAAAGCCGGAAGTGGCGCTGTGGCTCAAGTGGTAGAGTGCTAGCCTTGAGCTGAAGAGCTGAGGGACAGCGCCCAGGCCCAGAGTTCGGGCCCCACGACCGGACCCCCCAAAAAAAAAAAAAGATGACTGGAGGGTTAGCAAAAATGGTCAACAAATTAATATATATAAAGCATTTAAAACAATGCCTTATAGGACAAAGCATTACAGACCTTTTGTTCTAAAAAAAAAAAAACTATTATAGCTGGGCATTGGCAACTCAAGCCTATAATTCCTGCTATTCAGAAAGCTGAGATCTGAGGATCAGTTTAAAGCCAGCCAGGCAGAAATGTCTGTGAGATTCTAATCTCCAATAACCCACAAAAAGAAACTGGATGTACAGGTATAGCTCAAGTGGTAGAGCACCAGCCTTCAGTAAAAAAGCCAAGCAAGAGTGTGAGTAGCCTTCAAGCATAGTACTAGCATTAAAAAACAAAACAAAAAGCCAGCGTCAGTGGCTCAGGCCTGTAATTCCTGCTACTCAGGAGGCTGAGATCTGAGGACCCAGTTCAAAGCCAGCCCATGTGAGACTCTTATTTCCAATAAACCACTCAGAAAACTGGAAGTGTTGCAGTGGCTCAAGTGGTAGAATATTCACCTTGAGCTGAAGAGCTGAGGGACAGCGCCCAGGCCCAGAGTTCAAGCCCCACAACTGACCAAAACAAAAAAACCCAAAACCCTATTATGAGTGGTATGAGGTTGAGGTTCATTAACAGTATAAATTTGGGAAACCTGGTTAGGAATGTGGCTTAGTACTTGCCTAGCATGCATGAGGCCCTGGGTTCAACTTCTTGATACAACATAAAAAAAAGATTTTTTTTTTTTTGGTCAGTTATGGAGCCTGAACTCTGGGCCTGGGTGCTGTCCCTGCTCTTCGGCTCAAGGATAGCGCTGAGCCACTTGAACCACAGCACCCCTTCTGGCTTTTTCTGCTTATGTGGTGCTGAGGAATCGAACCCAGGGCCTCATGCATGCAAGGCAAAGCACTCTACCACTGAGCCACCTTCCTAGCCCCCAAATCAATTTTTTAAAATGGGAAACCACAAGTCATTGACAGTTATTTTGTTATCTGGGTTTGTTTATGATGGTACTAGGGTTTGAACTCATAACTCTGTACTTGCTAGGTAAATATGTCACCACTTCAGCCACTTCTCTAGCCCTGAATCATATTACTAGTTCTTAGTAATAAAACAACATTTTACTTCAGTGGTTAGAGAAAAAGATAATTAATAAATCTGTAATATTTCACTGGGACATATACAATGGTCCATTTTGTCAGTTGTGGGGCCTGAATTCTGGGCCTAGGCACTGTCTCTCAGCAATTCAGCTCAAGGCAAGAGGGACTAGGAAGGTGGTTCAGTGTAGAGTGCTTGCCTTGCATGCATGAGGCCCTGGGTCCGATTCCTCAGCACCACATAAGCAGAAAAAAGCCGGAAGTGGCGCTGTGGCTCAAGTGGTAGAGAGCTAGCCTTGAGCTAAAGAGCTGAGGGACAGCACCCAAGCCCAGAGTTCGGCCTCATGACCGGCAAAAAAAAAAAACAAAACAAAAAAATAGCTCAAGGTGAGAGCTCTACCACTTAAGCCACGGTGCCACTTCTGGTTTTCTGATGGTTAATTGGGGATAAGAGTCTCATTATTTCCTGCCCTAGCTGGCTTTGAACTGTGATCCTCAGATCTCAGCCTCCTAAGTAGGGAGGATTACAGGCGTGAGATACAAGCGCCTGCCTATAAATAGCCTTTTTGATATTCTTTTCCAGAGTATCAGGAGAATATCAGGTTCTCTATCTCTAGCAGATTCAAGAAGTCTGCTCTTTCCTGTTCGTGTCATGAAAAACTTCCTCCCTGCTGAAAAAGAGACCATCCACCCCCTCTTCCACTCACACAAGATCTCCTGTAGAAGATGAACAAAGAAAAATACGGTCAAAATAATTTATCTGCATGTATGAAAATAGAATAATGAAACCTGTTGAAGATTTTTGTACAACTAATGTATGCTAATAAAACAGCCAGGCACTGATGCTCATACCTATAATCCTAGATACCCTCGTGGCTGAGCTCTGACCATCAATTTTAAGCCAGACAGGGCAGACAAATATAAGACTCTTATCTTCAATTAACCAGCTGATAGCCAGAGTGGAGGTATGACTTAAGTGGTAGAGTGCTACCTTTAAGTGAAAAAGCCAAGTAAGAGTTGAAGGCCCTGAGTTCAAGCCCTACTACTAGCACTAAAAAAGAATTAACACAAAAAAAAAGTTAAAAAAAAAAAAGAAGTTTCCCATAGAGGAAAGGAGACATAGCCAACCCTTGCCTTTTAAATGAGTACTCCCCTCCTTCCTCCCTGTAATGTAGTTCTTCAAATACTCTTACCTTTGTTGTTTGTTGCTGTTTTCTGTGCCAGTCCTGGGGCATGAACTCAGGGCCTTGGTACTGTCCCTGAGATGTTTTGCTCAAGGCTAATACTCTACACTTGAGGCACAGCTCCACTTCTGGCTCTCTAATGTTTAGCTGGCTTACAAAACAATCTACTATACTACTGACACGGTATATGAAAGATTTGTTTTCAAGTCTTATTCTTGCTTTGTTTGGAGAAAAATAATCCAGAAGAACTTCTGACAAATTTCAAGGGTATCTAGAAGAATACATATAAGAATGGAATTGATAATGTTTAGAATGAAGGATTGGGAGTAGAGCACTTGCCCTGCATGTACAAGGCCCTGGATTTAATCTTGAGAACTGAAAAATAAAAATTTGATGAGATGTTACTTTAACAGAACAATTTATAGACACACTGGTATGGTATGGTATTTTAGGTGTTGTTACTATTTTAAATATACAAGTTACTACAGTTCATATTCCACTGCAGTGCATATTCCACTGCTTCTCAAATTGCCATGTTTTTGGAATATAATCAAACAAACAGTAAAAAAATGACCAACTATAAGAAAAGATTTTTAAGTGTACCTAAGAAAAATAAAATACCACAAAGACATCATCATAAACTGTGTAGATTGTAATGAAAATCAACTTGAATTTTAAATATTCTAAACTGGTTCTAGGGCTGGGAAGGTGGCTCAGTGGTAGAGTTCTTGCCTTTCATGCATGAGGACCTGGGTTCGATTCCTCTGTACCACATAAGCAGAAAAAGCTAGAAGTGCTGCTATGGTTCAAGTGGTAGAGCGCTAGCCTTGAGCTGAAAAGCTGAGGAACAGTGCCTAGGCCCAGAGTCCAGGCTCCGTGACCAGCAAACAACAACAACAACAAAAACTGGTTCTAAAAGTAAACTATGTAAGCTTTCTTTTACCACAAATATTATGATTAATGAAAATAGAAAGTGTACTCACAGACCACTTTCGATCCCTCTAAAGTGCATGTACAATCACAGTTGTAATCACTCATGATCATAGTTGTAACCATAGTGTAGTTGTACTTTAAAGCTACATGCATTTAAATACATAATAACTCAAGACTATCTGGCTTGTAATAAGTTTTCTTTTAGGCAAATATATTGTCTATGTCAGAAAAAATAACAAATAACAATTAGACCCAATCAAGGAATCTCTAGGACTTTAAGAAAGAAATCACCAAATCAGATATCTGAATGATTAAATGTCAGAACAATAATTCACTAAGTACTGAGAGGATGCAGAGCTACAGTAATTCCCATTCATTTCTGGAAGGATAAAAAAAAATGTCACTGCTACTTTAGACGACAGTTTGACAGTTTCTTACAAAACTAAACACTCTTACCATACGTTCTAGCCAGTGCTTTTCTTGGTATTCATCCAAATGAGTTGAAAACATGTCTACACATAAACCTGCGCATGAATATTTACAAAAGCTTTATTCATAATTGCCAAAATTTGGAAGGAACCAAGATGTCCTTCAGTAAGTGAATGGATAAACTGTGGTACATCTCAACAGTGGAGTCTTTATCAGTGCTGAAAGGAAATGAGCTCTTTGGACATAAAAAGCTAGAGAGATACCTTAAGTGACTATTACTAAGCAAAAGGAGCCAATCCAAAATGCCACTTACTGTATGAGTCCAACCACATTACGTTCTAGAAAACTGGGGAAACAACAGAGATCAATGGTCACCAGGAGAACAAAGAAGGAAAGGTTGAGCACAGTCCATGTTGAGGACAATGAAATCATTCTCTATGACACTATAATGGTGGATATGTTACTATATGCCCATCAAAACCCACAGCATTTACAACACAAACTATGTAAACTATGGATCCTGTATGACAATGATGTATCACCATAGGTTCACCTACAGTGGTAAACATATGACTCTGGTGTGAATTGAAAATGGGAGTGATCTTGTCTATATGAGACACTCTTTGTACCTTCTATTCAATTGTGATAGGAATCTAATAATGCTCTTAAAAAGTAAAATCTAACAAAGGAGGAGGCAACAATGCTTGATACGAAATGTAATCATTACCTTGCCCATGTAAATGTAATCCCTCTGTACAGTATTTTCACAATTAAAAAAAAAAAAGTAAAGTCTAAGCCAGGCATTGTTGGCTCATACCTGTAATCATAACTACTTAAGAGTGTGAGATCTGAGGATTGCAGTTCAAAGCCAGCCAGGGCAGGAAAGTCTAAGACACTCCTAGCTCCAATTAATCACCAGAAAACCAGAAATGGCACTGCAGCTTAAAGTGATAAAGTGCTAGCCTTGAGCAAAGAGCTCAAGGACAGTGTCCAGGCCCTAAGTTCAAGCCCCATGACCAACAACAACAAAAATCTATTTACATTTTTACAAATGTAACAACAGCCAGGCACCAGTGGCTCATGCTTATAATCCTAGCTATTCAGAAGTCTGAGATCTGAGGATCGTAGTTCAAAGTCAGCCTGGGCAGGAAAGCCCCTGAGACTCTTATCTCCAATAAACTACAGAAAAAGCCAGAAGTAGTGCTATGGCTCAAATGGAAGAGCGCTAGCCTTGAGCACAAAGAGGCTCAGGGACAGCGTGCAGACTCTGACTTCAAGCCCCAGGACCAGAAAAAAAACAAACCAACAAAAAAGTAGGTTGGGAATATGGCTTAGTAGAATGCTTGCCTAGCATGCATGAAGCCTTAGTTCTATTTCTCAGTACCACATAAGCAGAAAAAGCCAGAAGTGGCACTGTGGTTCAAGTGGTAGAGTGCTAGTCTTGACCAAAAGAAGCTCAGGGTCAGTGCCCAGGCCCTGAGTTCAAGCCCCAGGACTGGCCAAAAAAAATTTTTTTTTAAGTAAACAATGATGTGGTTTTAGTAATGATGGGAAATTTTTTTTTTTGGGTCCGGTCGTGGGGCCTGAACTCTGGGCCTGGGCGCTGTCCCTCAGCTCTTCAGCTCAAGGCTAGCGCTCTACCACTTGAGCCACAGTGCCACTTCCGGCTTTTTTCTTTTTGCTTATGTGGTGCTGAGGAATCGAACCCAGGGCCTTGTGCATGCAAGGCAAGTGCCCTACCACTAAGCCACCTTCCCAGCCCATGATGGGAAATTTTTAATTAAACAATTTTCATACCAAAAAATGTACATGAGAGCTGGGTGCTAGTGATTCACATTTGTAATCCTAGCTACTCAGAAGGTTGAGATCTGAGGACTGCAGTTCAAAGCCAGTCCAAGTAGGAATTTTATCTCTAATTAACAACTAAAAAGCCAGACCTGGGCTTGTGGGCTGTGGCTCAAATGGTAGAATGCCACCCTTGAACACAAAAGCTCATGGACAGCCCAGACCCTAAGTTCAAGCCCAAGGACCAGCATGAAAGAAAGAAAGGAAGGGTGGGGGGAAGGACAGAAAGAGGAAGGGAAGGAGGGAGGGAAGGAAGGAAGGAAAAAAGGAAGGAAGGAAGGAAGGAAGTCGGTCACATGAAAAAAATCTAATGTTTTGTTTTCATTTTGTTTTGGGGGAAGTTTTTTGCTTTTTCATTTTATTTTATTTTGAATAGGGAAGGGGATATTAGGGCTTGAACTCAACCTCATGCTCATTTTTGCTCATGGCTAGCACTCTACAATATGAGCCACCTTTTCGGTACAGCTTTTTTTTTTCCCTGCTTATTAAGATATAAAGAGTCTCAAGACTTTTCTGCCAGGGCTGGCTTTGAACTCGGATCCTCTAAGTCTCAGTCTCCTGAGTAGCTAGGAATACAGGTGTGAGCCGCAGGCATCCAGCTACCTATGTTTGTTTTTTTTTACATTCACCTAGTCTTTATTGAGCACCTATTCTGTATTTGGTATTTTTCATTGTTAATGTAATTTTATTGTTAATAAGGTGTTATACAGAGGAGTTACCATTTCACAAATCAGGTATTAAGTATAATTCTGTTTTTGGACAATGTCACCCTTTCCTTCACTTTTCCCCAGTTTCCCTCTCCCACCCATGCCCATGTTACATGGGTCATTTTCACACTGTGTACTGAATAGCATAATTCCATTGGTACACCCTTCCTTTGTCTCTTTCTATAGTTCCCTCTGTCCCCCAAAAGAAAAAAAAACACCAAAAAATAAACATCACTACCACTAGCAACAACCATAAAAACAAAAATCTGTGTTTCCATTTCCTAGAGTTCATGTCAATAAATAGTATTTTAAATGTCCAGAGAAGTTACATCTTTGTTTTTTTTCCCCTAAGAGTATCCTTTAGATGTTTGTGCCTAGAAGCCTGATAGGTTATCATATTCAGTTATATTTTAGATCTAGCTTCCACAAATGAGAGAAAACATGTGCTGTTTGTCTCTCTGATCTTGGCTTACTTTATTTAGCATCATTTGTTCTAGGTTCATCCATTTCCCTGCAAATTACACAATCTTATTCATTCTAATGGATGAATAAAATTACATGGAATATATATACCACATTCTTGATCCACTCATCTGCTGCAAGGCATCTGAGCTGGTTCCATAATTTGGCTATTGTGAATAGTGCAGCAATGAACATGGATGTGCAAGTGTCTTTACCATATTCTGACTTGTAATGATCTGGGCAGATGCTCAAGAGTGGTATGACTGGGTCATAAGGAAGTTCTATGTTTAGTTTTTTGAAGAATCTCCAAATTGCCTTCCAGAGTGGACTGTGGCTCTAATGGTAGAACGCCACTAGTTTACATTCCCACCAACAGTCCAATAGGCTTCCTATTTCCTCACTTCCTAGCCAAGTATTTGTAGTTCAAATTCACTGGAATGAGGTGGAAATCCCAATGTTGTTTTGATTTGCATTTCCTTTATGGCCAAGGATATTGAGCATTCCTTCCTACATCTATTTGCTTTTTTTTTTTAATGGGGTGAGGGGTTGTTGGTCGTGGGGCCTGAACTCTAGGCCTGGGCACTGTCCCTCAGCTCTTCAGGTCAAGGCTAGCACTCTACCATTTGAGCCACAGTGCCACTTCTAGCTTTTTCAGCTTATGTGGTACTGAGGAATCAAACCCAGGTCCTCCTGCATGCAAGGCAAGCATTCTACCACTGAGCCACCTTCCCAACCCCTATTTGCCATTTTTAATTCTAAGAAGTCTCTCTTAAGCTTCTTTGTCCATTTCTTGATTGGTTTATTAGTGTTGTTCTGACTTTGAGGTCCTTGATCCACTTTGAATTGAAAATGGTGCATGGTATGGTATGGTATTTTAGGTGTTGTTACTGTGGAGTCCAAAGACAAGAACAAGCCAGCACATCCAGTGTTTGTTCTGTTTACTCCTTGTTCTATTGTTTTTGGCTTTTTAAGTCAAGGTCCCATTGTACAGCACAGGATAGCCTCAAATTCACTCTGTAGGCCAGAGCTGGTTTTAAGCTCATGATCTTCCCACCTCCTATCAGTTTTCCAAGTGCTAAGATTATAGATGTGAAACACCACACACCTTCTGCCAGTTTTCTAGACAAAAAAAACTATTAGGATGAAGCATCCAATAGATTTAACTATTGGAATCTGAAAAATGACAAACCCATTGATTAAAAGATTCTGACAACAATTGCCGGGCAGCTACTCAGGAGGCTGAGATCTGAGGATCACGGTTCAAAGCCAGCCCGGGCAGGAGAGACCGTGAGACTCCTATCTCCAGTAAAACCACCAGAAAACCGGAAGTGGCGCTGTAGCTCAAGTGGAAGAGCGCTCGCCTTGAGCTG
>NW_012267279.1:2304312-2305920 GCF_000151885.1 Dipodomys ordii | reverse complement strand
CTCAGCTCTTCAGCCCAAAGCTAGCACTCTACCATTTGAGCCACTTCTGGTTCTTTTTGCTTATGTGGTGCTGAGGAATCGAACCCAGGGCCTCAGGCATGCAAGGCAAGCACTCTACCACTGAGCCAACTTCCCAGCCCCTCATTAGGCCTATGTACTGTAGATTCAAACCATTAATTCTGAAGTAAATTTATTGCCAAAAGATATAAATTCACAATAGAACAGAAAATAAATGTGAAAAATAGTACATGGTGCCTCATGTCTATAGGCTTAGCTACTCAGGAGGCTGAGACCTGAGTTAACAGTTTGAAGCCAGCAAAACAGACAAACTGGATAGTCCTGTCTCTATTTAACTAGCAAAAAGACAGAACTTGAGGCATGGCTCAAGTAGGAATGCACCAGCGGTGAGCAAAAAAAAGCTGAGCAAGAGCACAATGAGGCTATGAGTTCAAGCCTGAGTACTGATAATAGGCAAATTTCAGGAGAGCCTGTGGAAAAATTCAGGATCAACTTCTCATCTTGTGGATCTCATCATGATATAATTCATACTCAACTATTTTGTTATTTACTGAAAACTTGAGCTAAGTAGCAAAAGGAAGTAGTAAAATTCAAGCTGATTAGTTTTGATTCCTTTAAACAACTTCAATCATTTTCAAAATTAGCTCTGACTTTAAAAACGCACAAAAATAGGGCTGGGAATGTGGCATAGTGGTAGATTGGTTGACTAGCATGCATGAAGCCCTGGGTTTGCTTCCAGAAAAAGCCAGAAGTGGCGCTGTGGTTCAAGTGGCATAGTACTAACCTTGAGCAAAAGAAGCTAAGGGACTGTGCCCAGGCCCTGAGTTCAAGCCCCAGGACTGACCAACACACACACACACACACACACACACACACACACACACACCAACACACACACACACACACCACAAAAATAGTGCAGCCAGCTAGTGCAGCAAGTCCAAGAACCTTTGAATCCAGCACTCTTTCAGCAGAAGAAGATCATGAAAAGACTCAAGTCTGACACGGACATAGTTTCAAAACACTATGTTGGGAGCTTGGAGCATAGCACATATCACCTCTAGAATGGATAAGTAACCATAAGTATCTGACCCTTACAGCTCACTCATCCTCTGTCTATACTGTGTGGACCACAGTATAGAACTTTTAGACATGGCACTTATTGACTGTGACTACAGCATTCAGACTGCTGGCTATGAAGTGTCCCCACAAAAGACTTAAAAGGTTAAAGGATTAGTCTCAGTTTATGACACTACTAAAAAAGGACAGAACTTAAAGGTGTCAATTTCATCAATGGATTTTAATATCCATTCTTAGCTGAACTGGTGGTTAGGAGGAGGTAAGGCCCAGACGGAGGAAGGTCACAGAGGACGTGCCTTAAAGGGGGTATTTGTTCCCTGAATCTTTCTTGTTTTTCTCTGTCTTGTCCATCATGAGATGAGCTACTTTGCTCCACCACATGCTCCTACCTCCACGATGTTCTTTCTTGCCTAAAGTCTGAAAGCAATGAAGCCAGGCAGCTATGAACTGAATCCATGAGTCAAAATGTCACTTTTTTCCCTAAAGTTCTTTTTTTTGGTCGGTCATAGG
>NW_012267279.1:2300626-2302847 GCF_000151885.1 Dipodomys ordii | reverse complement strand
TCAAGTGGTAGAGCGCTAGCCTTGAGCTGAAGAGCTGAGGGACAGCGCCCAGGCCCAGAGTTCAGGCCCCACGACCGGACCCAAAAAAAAAAAAGATCACCGTTTGAAGCCAACTACACCAGACATATTTGCAAGACTCTTGATTCCACTTATCCAACAAATGCTAGACTGAAAACTTGACTCAAATAGTAGAACACCAGCTAAGAGCCAAAAAGGAAAGCTAAGGGAGAGAATAAGGCCCTGAGTTCAAGTACCACTACTAGAACAAAAAGGTATGATTTAATAATAAATATTAAAAAGGCTCTTCTAGTTATGTTCCTTGATCCAAAGGTTTTAAGGCCAACATTTTAGCTTAGGCCAACATGTGGCTTAGTGGTAGAGTGCTTGCCTAGCATGCATGAAGCCCTGGGTTTGACTCCTCAGTACCACATAAACAAAAAAAGCCGGAAGTGACATTGTGGCTCAAATGGTAGAGTGCTAGCCTTGAGCAAAAGAAACTCAGGGATAGTGCCCTGGCCCTGGGTTCAAGCAAGATTGCCCACCCCCAAAAAGTCTCAAAAGGCCAACATTTTATGCTCATTTTATATTGATTAATATCGTATTGTTCTAAAATTGAAAAGTAAAATTCATTCTTAAACTACTCTAAACTAGCAAAAAAAAAAAACCCACTGCATCACATATTTTTCTTCACTTATACATTCCCAAAATAAGTTAAAAAAAACTATCCTATATAATAAAATCTTTCTACTTTATATAGTACAAGAAAAACCTCTTGCAAAGACAAAAATGCAAGCTGGGTGCCAGTGGCTCATGTCTATAATCCTAGCTACTCAGGAAGCTGAGATCTGAGGATCTCGGTTCAAAGCCAGTCCGGGCAGGAAAATCTCTGAAACTCTTATCTCCCATAAACAACTAGAAAACCAGAAGTAGTGCTGTGGCTCAAGGAGTATAGAGTGCTCGCCTTGTGCTGAAGAGTGCAGGGACAGCGCCCAAGCCCAGAATTCAAGCCCCACAACTGAAAGAAAAAAAAAAGACAAAACTACTCATTGTTTAAAAAAAAAAAATTGAGCTGGGAACTGTTGGATCACCACTGTAATCGTAGCTACTCAGGAGGCTGAGATATGAGGATCAGAGTTCGAAGCCAGACCGAGCAGGAAAGTCCATGAGACTCTAATTTTTAGTTAACTACCAGAAAACCAGAAGTGGTGCTGTGGTAGAGTGCTAGCCATGAGCAAAAGACCTCAGGGACAGTGCCCAGGCCTTGAGTTCAAGCCCCATGACCAAGAAAGAAAAAAAATTCTGGATTTTTCACAAGAATGAGAAATTCAATATACTCTATAAAATAAATCTCCATACAGAAGCTGATACTACTATTCTTATGATTAAAAGGTCATTGAGTTAAGAATTTTGCAACTTTGCTACTAAATGCACTTAAGCTTCTGCTCTTACTATAAATACTTCCTACAAAATTTTCAAAGTATTTAGAAATGAGAATCAAATTGTGCTTTTAAAATAATATACACTACATTACAACATTAATCTATTAGAGTATTAAAGAAAGATTTGGTTAGGCATTGGGGGGTCACATCAGGAAGCTAAGAGGATAGTGGTTCAAAGCCAGCCCAAGCAAAAAAGTCCCCCCAAGACTCTTATCTCCAATTAACCACTCAAAAAAATCAGGGTTCAGGGTTCTCAGAAAACATAGAAGCAGCAGCTGTAGTTGGAATTGAAGGACTTTTGTGGTGATCCCCAGGTCCCTTCTGAGAGGAAAGGGAAGGGTGCCACTGGAATCATCTTCCTCTTTGCTGCCACAATCCTTGCCTTCTCCATTACCCTCAGTACTAGACCCCTCCTCCAATGTCTTATATCACTTCCCAGGAGATGAAGTGTTTTCTACACTGGTTTGCCACTTGATCTGCTCCCCAGCGTGAACGTTTTCTACAGGACATGGTAACTAAAGCAGCACCAGGAAAATTACAGCCCTTGCTGGATAGTCTGGAGCAGTTTAGTGTATCTGGGGCAAACAGACCACCTTGTATTTTTTTTTGGGGGGGGGGAAGGGTCCGGTCGTGGGGCCTGAACTCTAGGCCTGGGCGCTATCCCCTCAGCTCTTCAGCCCAAAGCTAGCACTCTACCACTTGAGCCACAGCGCCACTTCCAGCTTTTTTTTTTCTGCTTATGTGGTGCTGAGGAATTGAACCCAGGGCCTCAGGCATGCAAG
>NW_012267279.1:2293307-2300576 GCF_000151885.1 Dipodomys ordii | reverse complement strand
TTTTCTGCTTATGTGGTGCTGAGGAATTGAACCCAGGGCCTCAGGCATGCAAGGCAAGCGCTCTACCACTGAGCCACCTTCCCAGCCCTACCACCTTCTATTTTTGAGTGTCAGCTACGTCTTGGGGATAAGTAGTTTTGAGGGTGAGCTGAGCAGGAAAGTAATGAATTTGTCCAGCAGCTAAAAGTTAGTGAACCAGACTTTGTGGCAAAGTTTTACCATGCAGTGGTTGCTACAGCTGGAAAGGACTGATAGATATTCAGATGAAAGAAGATACCATAGCTAATGGAGCCAAGGCCATGACTCTACAGTGAGAACTCCATTCAGATATGTCACTTGAAGATTTTGGGGTGGTATCCAGTGAAGTGGCTGAACTTGATGATAAGCACAGACATGCTTATTTCTTTTTTATTTTTTTTGGGGGGGTCCAGTCATGGGGCCTGAATTCTGGGCGTGGGCGCTGTCCCTCAGCTCTTCAGCTCAAGGCTAGCGCTCTACCACTTGAACCACAGCACCACTTCCGGCTTTTTTCTTTTTGCTGATGTGGTGCTGAGGAATTGAGCCCAGGGCCTCATGCATGCAAGGCAAGCGCTCTACCACTGAGCCACCTTCCCAGCCCCAATACATGCTTATTTCAATATTAGCAGCTTATCAACTGGACTTTTAATGGAAATGTTATTTGTCTAAGCAAATCCAGATCATATCAGTCTTCTAGTTTGCTTTCCAAGAGATGCTAAACCTCAAGAATTCAATGACTTTTGCAGCTATAACCAAAAAGTACCTACTTGTTAATAACTAGTCTATGGTCCATAATGGGTATAAAGTAAAAATCCTCCTTCAGAAACAGGAAAGATGAAAAAGAAAAGGTATTTTTCTAGTTTATATGCATTCAGATGGCTGGTTTTATACTCTCTTTATCAGACACTAGCATAATTATGTGACTTGCCAACCAATGGATTTCTTAATGATGATTTGAAAAATCATAAAATATCCGTGGGGATAGGAGGGAAAAAAACTATGAGAGAGCCAGGGGAAAAGGCAACGTTGTCCAAAAAGAAATGCATACTCTACCCAACTTATCTAATTGTAACCCCTCTGAATATAACCTATATAATATTAAACAATTTATGTTTTGTTTTGTTTTGTCGCCGGTCGAGGCCTGAACTCTGGGTCTGGGCACTGTCCCTCAGCTCTTCAGCTCAAGGCTAGCGCTCTACCACTGGAGCCACAGCGCCACTTCCAGCTTTTTCTGTTTATGTGGTGCTGAGGAATCGAACCCAGGGCCTCATGCTTGCAAGGCATGCACTCTACCGCTGAGCTACCTTCCCAGCCCCTACAATAAAACAATTTAAAAAGAAAAATAAATCAAGTGGAGCTGTGGCTCAAAGTAACAGCACCCAGATCCTGAGTTCAACCTCCATAACCATTAAAAAAAAAAAACAAAGATTGAGTAGTCACTAGCATTTAATGTCTTCTCATGTCTGTGTCCCAAAATATCTTAGCAATATAAACTTTATCAAAGCTGCTAAAACCAGGCATCCGTGGCTCACATCTAAAGTCCTAGCTACTCAGGAGATTGAGATCTAAGGATCCTGGTTCAAAGCCAGCCCAGTTTTATGCCAGCCTGGCAGACAAATCCAAGATACTCTTATTTCCAATTAACCAACAAAAAGCTGGAAGTGGAAGTGTGTCTCAATTGGTAGAGTGCCAGCTTTGAGCCACAAAGCTAAGAGAGAGCATGGGGCCCTGAATTCAAGCCCCCCACACACACACAATGTCTCTATAAGAAAGAGCTTTCACCAATGCTGTATACAACTAGATTGTATTTTTAACACTGAAAAACAGTACTAGGAAAAGAAAAAAAAAGTCAGGTAATGGTAATCTGACCAACTTGGGAGGCTAAGAATCTTGAGTTTGAGATCAGCCTAAGCTACAAAGCCAGAGCCTCTGTCTCAAAAAATTATTTACTAGAGTGAGGAGGTGGCTCAGTGGAAGAGTGCTTGCCTTGCATGCATGAAGCCCTGGGTTTAATTCCTCAATACCACATAAGCAGAAAGAGTCAGAAGTGGTGCTGTGGCTCAAGTGGTAGAGGGCTAGCCTTGAGCTGAAGAGCTGAGGGCCCACACTTCAGGCCCAATGACTACCAGAAAAAAGAAAGGAAGGAAGGAAAGGAAGGAGGGAGGAAGGAAGGAAGGAAAGAAGGAAGGAAGGAAGGAAGGAAGGAAGGAAAGAAGGAAGGAAGGAAGGAAGGAAGGAGAGAAGGAGGGAAGGAGGGAGGAAAGGAGAGGAGAGGAGAGGAAAGGAGAGGAAAGGAAAGGAAAGGAAAGGAAAGGAAAGGAAAGGAAAGGAAAGGAAAGGAAAGGAAAGGAAAGGAAAGGAAAGGGGATGCAGTAAACATCTTGGTCTGTTCAAGTGATGTTTTAACACTGAATGTGGCTCCAAAGAAACTTAAAAATAAGATTCCAGGACAAGCTAGACGGTAGTGGCTCACATCTGTAATCCTCACTACTCAGGAGGCTGCAATCTGAGGGTCGCAGTTCAAAGCCTGCCTGGGCAGAAAAGTCCGTGAGATTCTTATCTCCAACTAACCACCAGAAAACTGGATGTGGTGCTGTGGGTCAAGCACTCGCCTTAAGCTGAAGAGCTGAGGGACAGTGCCCAGTCCCAGAGTTCAAGCCCCAAGACTAACAAAAAATAAATAAATAAATAAATGTTAGCTAAGTGCAGTGGCATATGCCTGTAGACCAAGAAGGGAAGTAGAAGAAAGAGGATTATTTCAGTCTAGAAGTTCAAGACAAATCTTGGCAAGGTAACAAGATCCAGTAACATTAAAAATAAATAAATGAATACAGGTTGGGCATGATGGCACACACCAGTAATACCATCTACTTGAGAGGTAGAGACTGGTGGATGTCAAATTCAAGGCCAATTCAGGAAAAAGAAAAAGGAGTCTGAGCCGGGCACCGGGCTCACGCCTATAATCCTAGCTAGTCAGGAGGCTGAGATCTGAGGATCGCAGTTCAAAGCCAGCCAGGGCAGGAAAGCCCCTGAGACTCTTATCTCCAATAAACCACTAGAAAACCAGAAGTGGTGCTGTGGCTCAAGCGGTAGAGCACTCGCCTTGAGCTGAAGAGCGCAAGGACAGTGTCCAAACCCAGAGTTCAAGCCCCACAACCAAAAAAGAGAGTCTGAAACCCTGTCTTATAAAATAAAATAAAGGCCATGTATAGTGCTTCATGACTGTTCCAAAGTTCTCAGGACACAGAGATAGGGAGGACTGAAATTTGAAGATAGCTCAGGCAAAGACTTTTCAAGACCCCCTCCCCCATCTCAGTCAATGAAACGCTGAGAGTGGTAGTACAAGCCTTGTCATCCCCACTGCATGGGGAAACAAACAGAGGGATCATGATCCAGGCCAGCCTAGACCTGAACCTTTTTTTCCAAAAAGGTCCAAAAGCACCTTATTTTAAAAAAGCAAAAAGGGCTCAGGGTGTGACTTAGTTGTGGAGCAACTGTGTGGCATGCACAAAGCCCTGAGTTCAAACCCTAGTATTGTCTTAAAAAATGATTGGGGGTATGGCTCAAGTGCTATAACAATTGCCTAACATGTGCAAGGCCTTCAGTTCTATCACTAACACCACAAAAAATAAAACAATTTGTCTAGCATCCTTCAGATGTCATTGTATATACATGTAACTCAACCTAGTTCTCAAGCAAATTACAAATTTTCATGTCTTTAACAGGAGAGACAGCAGGTATCCAAATATTTATTAGTCTTTTACTAGAATTTTTTTTGAGGGGGTCCAGTCATGGGGCCTGAACTCCGGGCCTGGGCACTGGGCCTCAGCTCTTCAGCTCAAGGCTAGTGCACTTCCACTTGAGCCACAGCGCCCACTTCTGGCTTTTTTCTTTTTGCTTATGTGGTGCTGAGGAATCGAACCCAGGGCCTCATGCATGCAAGGCAAGCGCTCTACCAATGAGCCACCTTCACAGCCCACTAGAATTTTTTTTTATACTGAGGCCCTCAAGCTTTCTATGACATTCCATACTTGAGACACACCTTCACTTCAGCATCAGCCTTGACAGAAAATGCTGAACAAGAGCACAAGACTGCTAAGGTTCTGAGTTCAAGCCCTAGTTTGAGGACACACAAAAAGAGATGTGAGATTTCTAGGATACTGAATACCAGCGGGATAGGGGAGATGGAGAGAGAGCAACAGATGAGATTAATCTACCTAAATTACACTATATACATGTATAAATTACCACGGTGAAACCCCCTTGTACAAGTAATGTATGTTAGAGAGAGAAGAAAGAAAGAAGAAATCACATTAAAGGAAAGCAAGCTATGTTGGGGTGTAGATACCAGCAGGAGGGAGAGAGCCGATGAAGAGGATAATACATGTGTGAAAATAGAAAATGTGTTAAAAAAAAAAAAAACTGGGGCTGGGAAGGTGGCTCAGTGGTAGAGTGCTTGCCTTGTATGCATGAGGCCCTGGGTTCGATTCCTCAGCACCACATAAGCAAAAAAGCTGGAATTGGCACTGTGGCTCCAGTGGTAGAGCGCTAGCCTTGAGCTGAAGAGCTGAGGGACAGTGCCCAGGCCCAGTGTTCAGGCCCCATGACTGGTGGAAAAAAATAAAAATAAAAATAAAACTTTGACATTCTATCTCACCCCATTTAGATTAGCCAACACCGGGAATTCAAACAACAAATGTTGGGGGCGGGGGGAGGGGAAAAAAAGTAACTCTATCTCACTGTTGGTGGGAATGTAAATTAGTACAACTACTCTGGAAAGCAGTCTGGACAGTCTTCAAAAAACTAAACATAGGTCTTCCCTACAACCCAGCCATACCACTCCAGGGCAGCTACACAGAACATCACAAGCCAGGACACCATAAAGACACTTGCACATTCATGTTCACTGCTGCACTATTCACAATAGTCAAGTTATGGAAACAGACCCACAATACATGAATGGATTTTTTAAAAATGTGCTACCTAATATGTGGAGGGGAAGGGAAAAAACAAATTCTTAAAACAGGGATACAGGAGGACCCATAGCAACAATGAGATGTACTAGTCGTTATGGCGAAAAACGAATTTTACAACTTTGGTGAGGGGGAGGAGGAGAAGGATACGAAGGGAAGGATACGAAGGGAGGGAAGGAGAAACAAAGGAGAAGGCTACAATGCTTGATAAGAAATGTACTCATTATCTTACCCATGTAATTGTAACCCCTCTGTACAGTATTTTCACAATAAAAATATATTTTAAAAAAATGTGTTACCTATACACAATGGAATTTCACACAGCAATTAGAAAAAATATTATGTCAAATATCTGCAGGACAATAGATGTAGCTAGAACAAACCATGTTAAATGAGGTAAGCCAAGGTCAGGGAAGCTAAGGGCACATGTTTTCTCTCAGATGAAGAAGCTAGATCTAAAATATTCTGGGACATGATAAATTATACAGGACTCTAGGTATTCACACACAGTGAGATCAAAGGAGAATGATACTCTTAGGAGAGAAACATAAAGGTGCAGCAGAGCAAAGGAAGATACTTTTAGAAGGGGAACACAAAGGTACAATACCTATGTGCATCTGACCATATAAAATAATATTTTAGCCGGGTGGCTCACGCCTGTAATCCTAGCTACTCAGGAGGCTGAGATCTGAGGATCACGGTTCAAAGCCAGCCCGGGCAGGAAAGACCGTGAGACTCCTATCTCCAATAAACCACCAAAAAACCGGAAGTGGTGCTGTAGCTCAAGTGGTAGAGCGCTCGCCTTGAGTTGAAGAGCTGAAGGACAGCGCCCAGGCCCAGAGTTCAAGCCCCACGACCGACAAAAAAAATAATAATAATAATATTTTATTGAAATGGAAATAAGAGGTTGTTTTCTTTGTTGCTGTTTTTGCTTTTATTTCTTTTTGTTTCATTTACCTGTCTTTCGGAGTGTAAGGGGCGGGGGGAACAAAGGAAATGGAGGGACAAATGCAACAGGGGTACTCACTAGGCACTATTTTGAAAATGAACAATACAACTTGTGGATGTGCAGAGCACATGGGCAGCAAAGATGGCGCTGAGAGGGAGTTGAGTGGGAAGAGCCCTATTTACTGTAGAGCACATGGGCAGCAAAGATGGCGCTGGGAAAGAGTAGAGTGGACAGAACCCAATTCACCTTACGTTCAGTGCATAACCAGCCCGTGAAAGCTTAGGTGCATGACAGGGTGTGACCTTGACAGTGATTGGTCCCTCTTCCTCCCTTGCTATGTCACCCGCCCTTTTTGGCTTTAAAAAAGGCTGCTCTCTGTTAATAAAGGAGTTTTCTACCGGCTGGATTTGGCTCCCCACTGTGTCTGATTGTCTCCCAGGCTGAGGGAGGCTGGGGAAGGGGGGGCGGGGCCGAGCGCCGCACTTACCTTTTCTCGGACCGGTTAACATGGATGGGTATAGGAGGGAAAACTAGGAGACAGCAAGGGAAGGGGTGACATTATCCAAAAGGAAATGTACTCTACCTGCCAGGCACTAGTGGCTCGAGGCTGAGATGAGGATCACGGTTCAAAGCCAGCCCACCTAGAAAAGTCCCCGAGTCTCTTTAACCACTCAAAAACTGGAAGTGGCACTGTGGGTCAAGTGGTAGAGTGCTAGCCTTGAGCGAAAGGAGCCTAGGAACAATGCCCTGGCCCAGAGTTCAAGTTCCAGGACTGGCAATAATAATAATGCGTCTTACAAGCAGAGAGGGAAATAAAGGGATTATGTTTCATCAGGGTATACTGGATGAATGGATGGAAATGTCACAGTGAAATCCTCCTTTGTACAACTAATACATGAACTCTGGGCCTGGGTGCTGTCCCTGAGGTCTTGAGCTCAAGGCATGTGCTCTACCACTTGAGCCACTGCGCCACTTCCAGTTTTCTGGTGGTTAATTGGTGCCCGGCGCCAATACTTTATTTTTAAAGATCAAATTTGTAGAAAATATTCTCTATGTGAGTGAGATTTGGTAGAGACAAAAGGCATTCTGTTCTCCACTCAATAGGGGTATATAATTTAAAGTTAAAACTACTTATAATAGTGGCTGGGAAGTGGCTCAGTGGTAGAGCGCTTGCCTTGCATGCCTGAGGCCCTGGGTTCAATTTCTCAGCACCACATAAGCAAAAAGAAAAAAACCAGAAGTGGCGCTGTGGCTCAAGTGGTAGAGCGCTAGCCTTGAGCTGAAGAGCTGAGGGACAGCGCCCAGGCCCAGAGTTCAGGCCCCAGGACC
>NW_012267279.1:2279057-2292487 GCF_000151885.1 Dipodomys ordii | reverse complement strand
TCTGCTGTGCAGACCTCCAGGAACCGCAGTACCTTAAGAATCCCCTTCATCTTGGCCAGAAAGGGGCGGAACTCCTCCGGTGGCACATCTGGGTAGAGCTGGCCCCGCAGCAGCTCTTCTGTGATGCCCGGGTGCCCGTGGAAGGCGTCCTGAGCCAGGCCTGTCAGCAGCCCGCTCAGGGGCTTGACGCTCTCAAGCTCGCCCGCCATGCTCGGCGGAGGCCCCGCCCCCACAACAGCTGAGCGCGGCCAGCTACGGGGGCCTAGTTGGGCCTAGTTTAGGCAAAGGCATTCAGGAGAAACGGAAATAAGCGTTCCTCTAGGGTTAACTGTTACTAGCTTCCAGCTTTTTCGGCAAAACCCGTCCCCTTAGAATAGCACCAGATGGCAGCATATTCCGTTCCGTTCTTGGAAGAATCATAGTTCTTCCTCTCATTTTCTTTATCACTTTAAAGAGTCTACTGAAAGGAAAGATCACTTGAAGAGATTGGAAAAAGAAATTGAAAGCGATTGGAGAAATTGCACTATAAGGATGCCAATTTAACTTTTTTTTTTCTTTGTCGGTCCTGGGGCCTGAACTCTGAGCCTGGGCGCTGTCCCTCAGCTCTTCAGCTCAAGGCTAGCTCTCTACCACTTGAGCCACAGTGCCACTTCACTTCTGGCTTTTTCTGCTTATGTGGTGCTGAAGAATCGAAACCAGGGCTTCCTGCATGCAAGGCAAGCACTCTACCAATGAGCCATCTTTCCAGCCCTGCCAATTTGAATAACTATATCGCAGTCCAACTTCTTAACTGAACAGAAGCTACTATTCATATCTAACCACTGTCCAACTTTACCTATGCAAAATAAGTAACTATAGCCTGGTACCGGTGGCTCATGCCTATAATCCTAGCTACTCAGGAAGCAGAGATCTGAGGATCACCTTCCCCGCCTAGTAGCCAGACAGGGCAAAGTCCATAAGATTCTTTTTTTTTCTTTTTTTTGTGGGGCTTGAACTCTGGACCTGGGCGCTGTCCCTCAGCCCTTCAGCTCAAGGCTAGCACTCTACCACTTGAGCCACAGCGTCACTTCCGCTTTCCTAGTGGTTTTATTGGAGATAAGAGTCTCACGGTCTTTACAGTCCAGGCTGGCTCTGAACCGAGATTCTCAGATCTCAGCCTCCTGAAAAGCTAGGATTACAGGCTTGAGCCACCAGAACTGGCTCCTGAGATTCTTCTCTCCAATAAACCACTGAGAAAAAGCCAAAAGCGGTACTGTGGTCAAGTGGTAGAGCACTAGCCTTGAGCAAAAGCAGCTCTGGAACAGTGTGCAGGTCCTGAGTTCAAACCCCAGAGTCAGAAAAACAAACAAACAAAAAACCTATTTCCTAATAACATCATTCTTATTTACCTTTGTATGAGCGTGTTTCTTGTCTTTTGAATTAAAACAGTGACTCTGACCAAAATTCTTCTATACCAAAACAGCAAGTATTTTGTCAACATCCTCTTTTTCAATTCTGGATCAAAATGTACAATTTAAGTTTCTACCCACATAATTACAAAACATTGATTTATTATTTAGCCATAAAAAGAAAGTACTGATATATACTACAATGTAGGTGACATTTAAAAACAAACTGAAAGACCAAGCATAGGTCATTCACACATGTAATCCTAGTTTTACAGGAGGTTGAACTCTAAAGGATGGCAGTTCAAAGCCATTGCAGGCAAAAAAGTCTGTGAGATGTTTATCTCCAATTAATAACTGCCCCCATGCCCTTCCAAAGCCAGAAATGGTAGAACACTAGTCTTACACATAAAAGCTAATGAATAGTACCCAGGCACTAAATTCAAGACCCAAGACCAAAAAAAATAAAATAAATATTGCCAGGTTCCAGAGGCAGTAATACTAGCTATTTGGAAGACTGAGATCAGAGGATCATGAGTCAAAGCCAGCCCAGCAAGAAAGTCCAAGAGACTCTTGTCTTCAATTAACCATCAAAAATGCTGGAAGTAAAATTGTGACTCAAATGGTTGAGTGTTAGCCTTGCATAAAAAAAGCTCAATAGGGGCTCCAAAGGTGGCTCAGTGGTGGAGTGCTTGCCTTGCATGCATGAGGCCCTGGGTTCAATTCCTCAGCACCACATAAGTAGAAAAGGCCGGAAGTGGCGCTATGGTTCAAGTTGTAGAGCACTAGCCTGAAGAGCTGAGGGACAATGCCCAGGCCCAGAGTTCAAGACTCATGACCAACCAAAAAAAAAAAGAAGGTTGAGATCTGAGAATCACAGTTCAAAGCCAGTCTGGTCAGGGAAGTCCATGAGATTCTGATCTCCAATAAACCACGGGAAAACCGTAAGTGGCACTGTGGCTCAAGTGGTAGAGAACTCGCCTTGAGCTGAAGGGCTGAGGGCCCAGAGTTCAAGCCCCATGAACCATAAAAAAAAAAATTTGAAGCCAAGTGCTAGTGACTCACACCTATAATTCTAGCTACACAGGGGCTAAAATTTAGCCAGCTCAGGTAGGAAACTCCATAAGAATCATATCTCTAAAATGTTGTATACACACACACACACACACACACACACACACACACATATAATGGAATTCTATGCCTCCATCAGAAAGAATGACATTGCCCCATTTGTTAAGAAATGGAAAGACTTGGAAAAAATTATATTAAGCGAAGTAAGCCAGGCCCAAAGAAACATAGGTCCCATGGTTTCCCTTATTTACAATAACTAGTATATGTCTGAGACAAGCAGAAATGATCAGATAAATTGATGTTAGGCAAAATGAACCCCAAGAAAAGGATTCAAATGTTTTTTCTTTCTTGCAATTGTTTCTAACATATTTATAAGATGATTTTTTTGTTGCTTTGTATGTCCCTCCCCCACAGTATAATCCCTGTTTTCACTGTATTTGATGTTGGTATAATTTGGGGAGGGGAAGGGAAAAAACAAATTGTTTAAATAGTGATACAGGTGGATCCATTGCAACAATGAGATGTACAAGTCCTTATGTCAAAAAACGAACTTTACAACTTTGGCGGGAGGGGGGGAGAGGGAAAGGGATGGGAAGGGGAAACAAAGGAGGAGGCAACAATGCTTGATAAGAAATGTACTTATTACCTTGCCCATGTAATTGTAACCCCTCTGTATGGTATTTTCACAACTAAAAAAAAGAATCGTATCTCTAATTAACCACCAAAAAACTAGAAGTGGAGTGCTAGAACACCAGCCTCCAGCAAAAATAGCTAAGGGCCTTGAATTCAAGCCCCAGGACTGGCATGCGCACACGCATGCACTCACGCATACACACACAGACACAGACACAGACACACAGACACACACACACACACACAGAGTTCCAAGGTTTCATGAATAACATATACTGCATTGATGATGAACAGTGTACAAAGAAGGATGGGGAAGTGGAGTGTTTTATGCTGCGGAAATAGTTACCAGCTAGGTTCAAGTGTATAATTTAAAAATTTTTAGCACAGATACCTGCATCTTTTTGCACTTCTAACAATGTAACTTGAATAGGTATGTAATAATATTGACTACAGAGAAAGAGAAGCCACAATAGGTTACATGTTCTAAAACATGAAAAATGGTAAGTTTTGTTGTTGTTGTTTGTGCCTGTCAGGGGCTTAAACTCAGGTGCTATTCCTGAGCTTTTGTGCTCGAGGTTAGTTTTCTACCACTTTGAGCCACAGCACCATTTCTGGCTTTTTAGTAGTTAATTGGAGATAGTCTCACAGGCTTTCCAACTCAGACTGGCTGGGCTTTCCCACTAGGCCTGGCTTTGAAAGATGGTCCTCAGATCTCAGCTTCCTGAGTAGCTAGGATTACAGGCATGAGGCCACTAATACCTGGCTTGATTGGTAAGTTTTACACAAAAGAAGATATTTCCTCACTTAAACCAGAAATTGCAAATCTGCAATGTTTTCAATACATTTAAAGCTGAGTTAAAATTTTATTTACATGAACATTGAAATTGATTTTAAATTAAAAAAATTGTTTTACTACTTCCATGTATTATCTTGCATAGCAAGATGTGTATGTGTTATATATCTCTGGTCTCTGTCCAATTTGTACTATGCTACCCCTCCATCCTTTTTTTTTGGGGGGGGTGTCGGTCATGGGGCTTGAACTGTAGGCCTGGGTGCCATCCCTGAGTTCTTCAGCTCCATCATATGAGTCGCAGTGCCACTTCCAGTTTTCTGATGGTTAACTGGAGAGAAGAGTCTCACAGGGATGTTCCTGCCTAGGCTGGCTTTGAACCACCATCCTCAGATCCCAGCTTCTGAGTAGCTAGGATTACAGGCCAGTCACCGGTGTCCAGCTACCCCTCCATTCTTGTAACAATTAAATGCCCCTTTGGAGGCAGTGCTACTCTGTTGAGATGTATACTAATGTAGATTGTTCTTGTGTGTGTGCACACACACACATATCAGTCCTGGGCCTTCAATTCAGGGTCTAGGTGCTGTCCCTTATCTTTTTGCTCAAGGCTAATATACTACCACTTGAGCCATAGCTCCACTTCAGACAGTTTGGTGATTAATTGGAGATAAGAATCTCTTGTATTTGTCTTCCTAGGCTGGCTTCAAACTATGATCCTCAGATCTCAGCCTCCTGTCTAGCTGGGATGAGCTACCAGGGCCCAGTCCAAAATTCTCTTAGTAAGATGCTTAAAAAGAAACTTAAAAAAATATGAATAGGTTTTAATGTGTTCTTCATTTATACATTAAAGCTATGAGTCTTGTATAATGTTTCGTAAATGTTTATATATCATAAAGATAAAGATATTTTCAGGATCTGATAAAGCACAAGGCTCATGCCTGTAAGCCTAAATACTCAGGAGGCTGAGATCTGAGGATCAAGATTTAAAGCCAAACCAGGTAGAAAAGTACATGAGACTCATCTTCAATAAACCACCAGAAAACTGGAAGGGGTGCTGTGGATCAAAGTGGTAGACTGCTAGTCTTGAGCAAAAAAGCCCAGGGACAGCATGTAGAGGAGTTCAAGCCCCACAACCGGAAAAAAAAAATTGATAAAGCCTTAAATACAGTCTCCCCAATATGTAACTTATACACAAAATGCAGCTTAACGTTGACAGATTAATTTCCCACCCCCCCAAATCTTTCTGTAGACCCTTTAAATTTCCATAACCTATAGAACTCCCCATTACCCCTAATCCAAATTTACCTTCACAAGAAACTAATTACTTGTACATTACTATCTAATGCTTATTCAAATATATGTGTAGAAAGGCAACATTTCAACTTTACTCTGTATTTTTTAGCAGGATCCAAGAATTAAATTGACAGATTAACAGGAGAAAAAAATGTATAAATACATCAAGTAGTTTATGTGACATAGAAGCTCTCCTAAGGAAATAGCCTCAAAAACTGGCAAATCCTAAATGCTTTCGTGTTTCATTGAACAAAGAGAGACAATGTGGAAAAGCAACTAAACTTGTGAGATGTCTAAAGGGAAGTAATTATTTTACCAAGGTCTGTATGTCCAGAACTTTTCTGTCTCAACTTCTTGTCCTTGATAAGAATCTTCTTCTGTAATAAAGCAGACATCTTCTTTATGACAGTTCTATCTCCTGCTATAAGAAAGCAAAGTGGGAGTCTGGTCACTGCTGTTTTTTAGTGTTTCTAACTTAAAATATGCCAAAGTGGCATATTATGGAAATGGCATTCCTGGACAAAACCCTGTGCCTGGCCTACAAATTCCAAAACAGTGTTGAGCAACCGAAGAAATTCATTCTTATGCCACCAGGGGCTGCTATTGCCAATACAGCCTGGGGCCTGTCACTTGTACCAGTAATCTACTCAAGAGGATGAGATCTGAGGATTACAAGAAAGTCTACGGCACTCTTCTCTTTCATTCGCTAGCAAAAAGCCAGAAGTGAACCTGTGGTTCAAGTGGTGTAGTGCCAACACTGAATAAAAAACTAAGAGAGAGCATTCAGGCTGAGTTCAAGCCCCAGTGGCAAAAAAAAGAAAAGAAAAGAAAAACAAAAGCCCTTTAATCTATTGCACAATGTCATTTTACTGGTACTTAATAATTTTCTAATAACTAATATTGAATGAACCTGGCCTGCATAAATTTTCCTATTTAATGATCATGTGAACTCGGCAGTTTAGTTCATGACAGCTTCTGCTTCTGTGTTGGAATACTGCTTCCATCTAGTTATGAGGTTCGATGGGGCTTTAGTTCCGTTTAAGCTAATTAAAGGCAATAGCACTTATTTCACTGGATCATTGTTGAGAATTAGATGAGATAAAATGGGCAAAGCTTCGAACTTTGCTCAGGAGATAACGGAGTTAAATAGTTGTTACACAGTCTGTGTTCTCTGAGAGTCGGTGGCTGTTCGGTAGAAGTGTCAATGAGCCGGTGGTAAGTAGGCAGTCTAGATGAGCAATTCCCTGGCATTTAACCATCCGTGTGTTTAAACTACCCACCATCAATCGCCATGAACCAACCTTAATACTTAAGACAAAGGGAAGCAACGACCATCGCAAAGCTCTTTTTCTATTCCTTAAACTGAGGCCAGTAAGAAAGAGCCGGCTGAGCCGCACTCCCCGCCATTGGGTCCAGCCGGTGAGCCGCGGGGCCTCACAACGGTGGAGGACCGAGTGCGGAGCCGTGGGGAAGCCCCATCCCCTGCCTACAACGCCGCGCGCTGTCACTGCGGCCCACGTGGGCGCAGCCCCTCCCAGGTCCTCTCGGCGACGTCTCCGCTCCGCCCGCAACTCGTGCCTGGACACCCTTGGCCCGACAAACCCCGAGTGAGCTCCGGAGCGAGCAGCCAGCTCACCCGGCGCGCGGCGGGCAGCCCGCGACGTCACGTCGGCGCCGCACCGTCAGCCAGGCCCCCCTTTCTGCCTCCGCCTCTTTCCGGCGCCGCTTTCTGGAAGGTTCGTGAAGACTGTGTCCGTGCGCCGTTTCTCTGCGGCGGGCAAGAATCCGTGTCCATCCGTCCTTCCTGAGCCCGCGTGGAAATAGCCAGGTTTGCCATGCCCGAAAACGTGGCACCGCGGAGCGGGGCGGCCGCCGCAGCTGCCGGCGGTCGCGGGAAAGGCGCCTACCAGGACCGCGACAAGCCGGCCCAGATCCGCTTCAGCAACATCTCCGCGGCCAAAGGTACGGCTCCCTTCCCCGCGCCGCCCCGCCGCCGCGCGGGGCCGAGCTCAGGCGCTCTCGCCCGGGTTTGGGGTGGGTACGGCTGCCTCGGGAAGTTCTTCGGAGGGATTCTCGGCGCTGTTGGACACGGCGAGCATGGAGGCCTCGGACCCGCCCAGCTGGGGAGCTTGCGGGTCTTTTTCATCCCAGGCTGTGCGTTATTCGCCACACATGCGAGCGGGGAGCAGTTAACACTGAAAAGCAGTCACTTATCTCTCTACCGGGCCCAGCCGTAGACGGCGCTTGAGCTTTGTTTTCGTTTTTATTTAATAAGACCGCGATTTGAACCGGCACGATTGTTGAAACTGAGTAGTCTCCACTACAAAATTGGGGCGGGGCCCATTGTCCTCAGGTGTGGCACACTGACATCTATCTTTGGAAATAATTACGGAAGGCCACATGAGCTTTTAAGTCTTCTCTGCTGTCCAGTAACATGTATTGTCTTCTGTAGAAATCAAGGAAACTTAAATTTCATTCTCATGACTTCGTGACTTAGCGAGTTTTGACCTCGGAACTAAGGTTTCTTTACCCACAAAATTGGGGAGGAGGATTTTTTTTTTTTTTAGTGTTGTGAGGATTTAGGTGAAGTCGAATTGATGTAGGAAAACGTGGGAGGAAAAATAAGAACAAAGACGTTGAGATCTTACCTGGCAATTGAATGTAGGAAGTGTCATTAGAAAATAAAATGTGCAGAATGAGAAGTGGGATTGGAAAGGTTAAGCTGGGCTAGATCTTGAAGGGTCAATATCCAGGAAAGCAGTTGACTTCATTTGCTACCGCTACAGAGAATTCCTAGGTGGACTGAGGTAATGGCTAATTTGTAGAGTTGCTGTGCAGTTCAGTGAGAAAGAGTATAAGGATCTTGGGAATGTAGTAATGTTAAAAGGCAAGTAGGTGCCAGATGGTGAAAGCACAGACGGTAGTTTCTAACCCAGGTGGGAGGATTCAGATTTACCGGATAGTTAGATTAGGGGTCATTTACAGTTTATATCTGTAAATTAAGGAGCCATATGCATTCAAGGGAGCCATAGTTGAAGTTTATGTGTACTAGATTAGGGTTGAGATGTTGGGAGATTCTGGGGCCAATCAAATGATCAAGACGGGCTGGGAAGGTGACTTAGCAGCAGAGTGCTTGCCTAGCATGCATGAAGCCCTGGATTCGATTCCTCAGTACCACATAAACAGAAAAAATCAGAAGTGGTGCTGTGGCTCAAGTGGTAGAGTGCTAGCCTTGAGCAAAAGAAGCTTAGGGGCAGTGCCTAGGCCCTAAATTCAAACCCAAGAACTACCCTCCTAACCAAAAAAAAAAAAAGGTAAGAGTGTGTATTGCAGTTGATTTACAACAAACAAGGGAAGGTAAAAGATACAAAATGGGACGTAGATTATCCTTCCATAAAACAAGTTGCAAATAATTGAAACTGAACAAATGAGGGGTATGCATGTAAGAAGAAAAGGCACCTAAATTATTTGTGAGCCTAACCACATAGGTAGGAGAGCTTAAGAAAGCAAAGGAGAATAACTAGTTTTTCCACGTCAAAATCGTATGAAACAGTTCCTTCTGCCAGGTAAATGTTTAGTGTAACTCTGGCAGCAAGTTTATTTTGGTGTTTGTGGGGGAGAAGATAAGAGTACCATTTGTCAGTTGTGAAGAAGTACACACAGCATACCAGTAGCTCTTTTGTTATTATTCAGCCTGAATCATTCCATAGATTTGGTGCCACAGGGCATATTGTTTGCCTGCTGGGTATCTTCTAGAAACTTAATAGTTTTTGAAGATCAGAGCATTTTTGAAGTTTCTTTTATAGAATCCTTGCCATCCTGGTCCACTAAAGTGAATTGAAAACCTAGTGTTGACTGGGTAATAAGAAATAGTAGACCAAAGCTATGAAATGCAAATTTTAAAGTATACAACGTAAAGGTTATTACACAGGCTTTGAGCTTATCATGGAGTGTAAATGGTTTGGGCTAGTCCTTCCATATGGAATGCATAGTTGTGAGAAACCTATGGTTAACTAACAAAATAGAAACAGTCATGTAAGAACATAACTGGAATAAGCTGAGCTGTTTCTTCATAACATACTGATAATGATACAGGCCACTATTTGAAGGTTTGGTTTTCCTTACTGATTTATTAAGGATTTGTAGCACTGCAGCATTTTCAGTCTATTTTATATTAATTAAAGAAATAATCTTCAGTCAGAATTTAGAAATAGTTATGCTGTTTAAGAATCTGAACTTAGCTGGGCGCCGGTGGCTCACGCCTGTAATCCTAGCTACTCAGGAGGCTGAGATCTGAGGATCACGGTTCAAAGCCAGCCCGGGCAGCAAAGTTTGTGAGACTCTTATCTCCAATAAACTGCTAGAAAACTGGAAGTGGTGCTGTGGCTCAAGCGAGCGGTAGAGCACTTGCCTTGAGCTGAAAAGCACAAGGGCAGCGCCCAAACCCAGAGTTCAAGCCCCACGACCGACAAAAAAAAAAGAGTCTTAACTTATTTTTTATTTTTTCTGTTTATAGCGGTTGCTGATGCTATTAGAACAAGCCTTGGACCAAAAGGAATGGATAAAATGGTAAAAGCTAACTCATCCATACATATATTGAGTGCCCCTATTCATAGTCCAATGACTGATGAAGGGTTAAGATGTGTTGTTTTTAGTCAGACATAGTGCTAAGACTTGTCATCCTAGCTACTTTGAGGCAGAGATTGAGGTTTGAACAACAAATATGCTGAATATGATGATTCACGTCTGTTACCCAGCTACACGGAAAAGGCAGGTATTGTTTAAATAGTAAAAACTGTCTGGGTGCCTGTGGCTCTCACCTATAATCCAGCTACTCAGAAGGCTGAGATCTGAGGATCGAGTTCTAAGCCAGCCTGGTCAGAAAAAGTGTTGGAGAGGTACCTTGTAGAGTTCTGAGAGAGGAGAGATTACTTTGCAGTGAACAATACTTAACTAATTCTTACTTGATGTGGAAGACACAAAAAGTAGAGTGTATCCCAGTTTTTCTTAATATTGTATTCTGGGATTTGAGCTTCTACTAGGTTGGTTGATTGGAAGCATTGTAAAATAGAGATACTACAATAATAGTTTGAGGGGCTGGGAAGGTGGCTCAGTGGTATAGTGCCAGCCTTGCATGCATGAGGCCCTGGGTTCAGTTCCTCAGCACCACATACACAGAAAAAGCCATAAGTGGGCACTGTGGTTCAAGTGGTAGAGCACTTGCCTTGCGCTGAAGAGCTCCAGGACAGTGCCCAGGTCCAAAGTGGCCACGACCAACTAAAAAGCAAACAAACAAAAAATAATAATTTGAGTGTTGTGCCCTCAAATCCAGTGGATGATAGGAAAAGCACTCCTTTCAATGTTAAGTTTTTGTCTACTACCAATGCTGCTGCCTTTTTGAGGATACTGTGAAGCAAGTTATTGTGTTGACTATTGGAACTGTGTTCACATTACATAGTGCTGACTTTGAGATAGATGGCAGAAAGTATGTTTATTAACTTCTTTATGATGAAGTACTAAATTGAATAGAGAGCTTTTAGAATGCCACATTGAAATAAAACATGTAAAAAATTATTTTTAGATTCAAGATGGAAAAGGTGATGTAACCATAACAAATGATGGTGCCACCATTCTGAAACAAATGCAAGTATTACACCCAGCAGCTAGGATGGTAAGTATAATTTTTTTTATTGTTTATTTTGTTGATTGTGGAGCTTGAACTCTGGCCTTGGGCGCTGTCCCTGCACTCATCAGCTCAGGGCGAGCACTCTACTGCTTGAGCCACAGCACCACTTCTGGTTTTCTAGTGGTTTATTGGTGATAAGAGTCATAGGGACTTTCCTGCCTGGGCTGGCTTTGAACCGTGATCCTCAGATCTCAGCTTCCTGAGTAGCTAGGAATACAAGCATGAGTCACCAGTACCCAGCAGGTAAGTATAATTATAGGTAAATTTTGTTTTAACTATACTATTTATGGGGCTGGAAAGGTGGCTCAGTGGTAGAGTGCTTGCCTTGCATGCATGAGGCCCTGGGTTCAATTCCTGAGCCCACATAAGAAGAAAAAGCCAGAAGCGGCGCTGTGGCTCAAGTGGAAGAATGCTGGCCTTGAGCTGAAGAGCTGAGGGATAGCGCCCAGGCCTGGAGTTCAAGCTCTACAACCGACCCAAAAAAAAAAAGCATATTATTTATATTTGTTGGTTACATTGTTTGATCACATACCATTTAAACATGGTGAGGTGTTTTTTTTCCTGTTTATGCTGTATAAGCATATTTTTGTTTTGGGTTGGTTTTTTTTTAAGCCTACATTATTAATACAGTAATATATTGTTAATTTTCCACACATATTCCAATTGATTTCTTTTGTTCCCTAAACAATTTCTTTCTTTTTTTTTCTTTTGCTAGTCCTGGGGCCTGAACACAGGGCCTGGGCTCTATCCCTGAGCCTCTCTGTGCTGAAGGCTAGTGCACTACCACTTGAACCACAGCACCACTTCTAGCTTTTTCCGAATAGTTTTTTTGTTTGTTTTTGTCAGTCCTGGGGCCTGAACTCGGGGCCGGCACTGTCTCTGAACTCTTCAGCTCAAGGCTAGTGCTTTACCACTTGTCACAATGCCACTTCTGACTTTTATGTGGTGCTGAGGAATCGAACCCAGGGCCTCATGCATGTGAGGAAAGCACTCTACTACTGAGCCACCTTTCCAGCCCCTCTGAATAGTTTGATGGGAGATAGTCTCGGACTTTATCATACAAATAAATATTCATGTCCTTGAATGTGTATGTCTTTATAGGTGTAGCTTCCACATATGAGTGAAAAACAGTTGAGTGTGTGTGATGATCCTGGGGCTTGAACTTAGGTCCTGGGTATTTTCCCTGAGTTTCGTGCTCAGGCTAACACACTACCAATTGAGCCAAAGCTCCACTGCAGCTTTTTGGTGGTTAATTGGAAATAAACCTCATGGATTTTGCTGGCTAGGCTGAGATCCTCAGATCTCAGCCTCCTAAAGGCATGAGCTACCAGCACAGGGCTGTTATTTTTTTTATTTTTCTTTTTTTTTTTGTCGGTCATGGGGCTTGAACTCTGGGCTTAATACTGGATATAATAAAAGTCCCCTTGTTTGTCCACAGGAAAGTATTGTACAGTTAAGGAAGACATAAAAATATAAGTGGTACTTTTCAGATTATTAGTTTAATGAATGTTACAGGTAAACACAGCGGTAACTATTTTTGGGGGGTTCTGGGGATTGAAACCAGGGCTTTACACATACTAGTCAAGCACTCTACCATTGAGCTCTATCCCCAGTCCCTAGAGGGCTATGAAATAATTGTGAACTTTTTTTTTTTGATCAGTTGTGGGGCTTGAACTCTGGGCTTAGGCGCTCTCCCTTTGCTCTTCAGCTCAAGGCTGGCGCTCTACCACTTGAGCCACAGTGCCACTTCGGCTTTTTTTGTTTATGTGGTACTGAGGAATCGAACCCAGGTCCTTATGCATGCGAGGCAAGCACTCTACCACTGAGCCACCTTCCCAACCCCTAAAATAATTGTATATAAAATAAATCATGTCAAAAATTTATTTTTTAAAAGGTGGTGGCAGGTGCCATTGGTTCACTGCTGATATCCTAGCTAATTAGAAGGAGCCTGAGATCTGAAGAGCATTGTTCAAAGGCAATCTGGGCAGAAAAGTCTATGAGATCCTTACCTCTACCAAAAAGCTTGAAATAGAGCTGGGGCTCAAAGTAGTAGAACACTAGCCTTGAGTACAAAAGCTCAGGAACAGTGCCCAGTCCCTAAGTTTAAGCCCAGGACTGGCACCAAAACAAAAAACTAAGGGTTACAATGTTGAATCTATTGTCAACTGAGAAATCTCCATATCTTGCTGTAGAAAGTTTTATCAAAAGTCTATCTGAAAGCCAGGTGCCAGTGGTTCATGCTTGTAATCCTAGCTACTCTGGAGGCTGAGATCTAAGGATCATGGCTCAAAGCCAGCCCAGCAGGAAAGTCTGTGAGACTCTTATCTCCAATTAACCACCAGAAAACCCATGAGCTATGACTCAGTGTGGTAGAGTGTTAGCATTAAGCAAAATAGCTCAGGAGAGGACCCAAGCCCTGTGACCACCACCACCACCAACAAAAATCCACGTGAGCACAAGATGTCTTCTTAAAGCTTTTTTTTTTGGGGGGGGGGTCCGGTTGTGGGGCCTGAACTCTGGGCCTGGGTGCTGTCCCTCAGCTCTTCAGCTCAAGGCTAGCACTCTACCA
>NW_012267279.1:2268975-2276402 GCF_000151885.1 Dipodomys ordii | reverse complement strand
CTGTCCCTCAGCTCTTCAGCTCAAGGTGAGCACTCTACCACTTGAGCTACAGCGCCACTTCCGGTTTTCTGGTGGTTTATTGGAGATAGGAGTCTTACGGTCTCTCCTGCCCAGGCTGGCTTTGAATCGAGATCCTCAGATCTCAGCCTCCTGAGTAGCTAGGATTACAGGCATTAGGCACCAATGTCCGGCTAGAATATTTTTAGATCACATCTGTTACAATTAACTACTTTCATAAATAACAGGAATTCATCCAACCATCATTTCCGAGTCATTCCAGAAGGCTTTAGAAAAGGGTCTTGAAGTCTTGACTGACATGTCTCGACCTGTGGAGCTGAGTGACAGAGAAACTTTGTTAAATAGTGCAACCACTTCATTGAACTCAAAGGTGAGACAAGCACGAAGAGACAATTGTCACATAATAGTTGAAGGGTTTTTTCCCCCTGTGATTCATGATGCTAATATAGAAAATATTAACTTCTAAGTAACCACATTTGTTTAATTGGTTTAAGCCATAAGGCTTACAAAGGAGTTATTTGATAGGTACTGTACCCATTTCCAGCTTTTCATTTAATGCATTTTTAGTACTTGTTAAATTGCCTCTTAAATCTTTCCACCTTCCAAATCACAATGACTGCCACAGTTATTTCTGTCGGTACATGAATGCTTAAGGTGCAGAGCTTTATCAAGGTTTTTGGTTTGTGTGTGTGTGTGTGTGTGTGTGTGTGTGTGTGTGTGTTTTGTCTTCTACATTGTCTCCTTTCATGGGAAAATAAGTAATGTACACACAAGATGTAACTAGTTACATCTGTTTTTTTTTTTAGTTATGAAACTTAAAAGAAGTGATGAGCTTTTATATTCTTGAGAAATTTAAAATTAAATAACTAGTTTAATGAAAAAAAAAGTAAAAAGAATTATGTTCCATCTGTTCCATCGTGTGTGTGTGTGTGTGTGTGTGTGTATTGTCAGTTGTGGGGCTTGAACTCTGGGCCTCATTGTCCTGGGCTTGAACGCATTTTCCCTCAGGTCCTCAGCTCAATGCTAGTGCTCCAGCACTAGAGCCATAGCATCACTTCCAGTTTTCTGGTGGTTTATTGGAGATAGAGTCTCACAGAATTTCCTGCCCAGGCTGGCTTTGAACTGCAATCCTCAGATCTCAGCCTCGTCGCTAGGATTACAGGTGTAAAGCACCTGCACCTGGCCATATTTTGTTATCTACCCCAATTCTTTTTCTCTTTTTTATCAGTATTAGATTCTAATGTTCATTCTCTCTCTTTTTTCTTTTTTTTTTGGTGCCAGTCTGGTGGGGCACTGTCCCTGAGCTGCTTTTGCTCAAAGCCTCTGCTCTACCATTTGAGCCATAGTTCTCCTTGGCTTTTTCTGTGGTTAATTGGGGTAAGTCTCAGACTTTCCTGCCAAGCTGGCTTTCAGACTAGGATCTTCAGATCTCAGCCTCCTGAGTAGGATTACAGGTTTGAGCAACCAGTGCCAGCTCAAATATTCATTTTCCTTCATTAAAAATGAAGAGCTACAGTCGTAGAGTGCTTGTCTCACATGCATGAGGCCCTCAGTTCAATTCCTCAGCATCACATAAGCAGAAAAGGCAGAAGTGGTGCTGTGGCTCAAGTGGTAGACTGCTAGCCTTGAGCTGAAAAGCCAAGGGACAGCACCTAGGCCCAGAGTTCAAGCCCCATGACCAGCAAAAAGAAAAAAAAAGAGCTAGAAAGTTCTAGTGACAATAAGTAATATTGCTGAATGAGTGTCCCTAGCTCTAGTCTTAGAATCTAGATTGCAGTTCTGGCTCCAACACTTACCTAAAGTTGTATGACTTTGTATCAGTCCATCTGAAGATTAAGTGAATTAATATAGGCAAAGTGGTATGATCACTGTCTGGTATATTTAAAAAAGGATTAATAAATATTTGCCATTAACCATATTTTTACCATCTGCTCAGGTTAAGGGTTACATCATATATTTTAGGTAGGAAACCTCCACATAAAATTAATTGGACAGTTGGGCTGGGAAGTTGGCTCAGTGGTAGAGCACTTGCCTTGCATGCCTGAGGCCCTGGGTTCGATTCCCTAGCACCACATAAGCAAAAAGAAAAAAAAGCCGGAAGTGGTGCTGTGGCTCAAGTGGTAGAGCACTAGCCTTGAGCTGAAGAGCTGAGGGACAGCGTTCAGGCCCAGATTTCAGGCCCCACGACCAGACCAAAAAACAAAAAAATAAATTGGACAGTTTTGGATTGCCTTTAAAGCTATTGGTACTCTAATCAGTCAGAGTACTATATTAATGAAAGAGAAAGCAAGTGTATATATTCTCATTTATGCCACTGGGTAGAAGGGCATCTTTGTATACAGGCTTCTCATGTGGTTCCTTTTCCTAATCTTACTCTAAAAAGATGGTAATCAGTTCTTGTATAACTTTGTCATTGAAAAACTAGGGCTTTTTCTACTGTGAAGATTAACTTTTTAAAAAAATTGTAGGTTGTCTCTCAGTATTCAAGTCTACTTTCTCCAATGAGTGTCAATGCAGTGATGAAAGTGATTGACCCAGCCACCGCTACAAGTGTAGATCTTAGAGATATTAAAATAGTTAAGAAGCTTGGGTAAGTATCACTAATTACAATTTTGATATTGACAGAAATAAGTTGCAAACTAAATTTTCAATTTTTTTATTTAATCAGTTGTACAACAGGTGCTATTTTATGAAACAGTTGATGCTTATAATGCATCTTGAGCATCTTTGGTCCACCCCTTTTTTATGTTTCCCTAAAAATTGCATTTGTGTGAGAATCTCAAGGTTTGTTTATATTTACTTAAGATAATGGGACAGGGCTGGGAAGGTGGCTCAGTGGTAGAGCGCTTGCCTTGCATACATGAGGCCCTGGGTTCAATTCCTCAGCACCACATAAGCAAAAAGAAAAAAGCCAGAAGTGGTGCTGTGGCTGAAGTAGTAGAGCGCTAGCCTTGAGCTGAAGAGCTGAGGGACAGCGCCCAGGCCCAGAGTACAGGCCCCACGACCGGACCCAAAAAAAAAAAAAATAGTGGGACAGTTGTTGATCCAAGAGGTTTGGGGATGGGTTATTAGTAGGCAGAAGTATTTTTCTTTGGTTAATGATTTTAATGTGTTAACAACAGTCTCAGATTTCTACCATCTCTTTATCCTCTCCTTGTTTTCTTTTTTCTTAGTGGGACAATCGATGATTGTGAATTGGTGGAAGGACTAGTTCTCACCCAAAAAGTGGCTAATTCTGGAATAACTAGAGTTGAAAAGGCTAAGATTGGGCTTATTCAGTTTTGCTTGTCTGCTCCCAAAACAGATGTAAGTAAAATCCAAATGAAATTAGTTTGCTGTTTGCTCTTTGACTTTTGGGGGGCGGGGGTTGGTTGTGAGGCTTGAACTCGGGTTGGCCACTGTCCCTGTGCTCTTAAGCTCAAGGTGAGAGCAGCTTGAGCCACAGCTCCACTTCCAGTTTTCTGGTGGTTAATTGGAGTTAAGAATCTCATGGTCTTTCTTGCCTGGGCTGGCTTTGAACCGTGATCCTCAGATCTCAGCCTCATTAGTAGCTTGGATTACAAGCATGAGCTTCTGGCACCAGCTTACTTTTTTTTTTCTTTTCTTTTTGCTTATGTGGTACTGAGGAATCGAACCCAGGGCCTCATGCATGCAAGGCAAGCGCTCCACCACTGAGCCACCTTCCCAGCCCAACCAGCTTACTTTTTGACTAAGTAACTAAAACATTTTCTCATTAAAATAAAAACAAAATAGCTGACAGGTGATTTAAAGGGTCTGGAAAATAATTTTGTCTGTAACTTAGAGGGTTTTTAAAAAGTTTTTATATTCTTTGCAAATTTCCAAAAACAAACTTCATGTATCCTGTAACTTGCAGATATTTTGTTTAAACAAATAGAAACTGAAACTAGTCTGATGATCATACTATGAAAAGATTATTTTTACTTAAAACATTACTATATCACTTGTTGAAAATTTGTCATTTTCTTTTCTTTTTTTGGGGGGGGTCCAGTTGTGGGGCCTGAACTCTGGGCCTGGGTGCTGTCCCTCAGCTCTTCAGCTCAAGGCTAGCTCTCTACCACTTGAGCCACAGTGCCACTTCCGGCTTTTTTCTTTTTGCTTATGTGGTGCTGAGGAATCGAACCCAGGGCCTCATGTATGCAAGGCAAGCGCTCTACCACTGAGCCACCTTCCCAGCCCATTCTCAGCAGTTTTTATGACAAGCCATAGAGTAAAAAGGATACAACTGATGCTGTTTTTATAACAGTTTGTATGCAAAAGGTTGACATTCAAGTATTAGGCTCTTAGGAGGTATAGAATAGGAAGATCTCAGATTGAAGCCAATCTGTATAGAAGAGTCTACAAGACTGTCTCAATTGAAGAAGTTGGGCATGGTGGTGCATGCCTGTCATCACAGCCATAAAAGGAAACCTAAGAAAAAAAGCAGATTTCTGTCTAGATGCTTACCTGGGCAGGAAGCAAAGGCTTATAAAAATAACCTTAAAAGGGGGTAGAGGTGTATTTCAGCAGTAGAACTGCCTAATGAGCAAGCGCAAGGCCCTACTTCAATGCTACCAAATAGGATGGTCATTTTATTTTTCTTTTTGTACTGAAATGCAGTTGGGGGAGAAGGACTTGATACTGAGTTGATATACTTGGCTTTTTACATGGGGTTGGTGTTCTACCACCTGAGCCACACCTCCATTTTAACCTTTTTGCTGTTTAATTAGAAATAATATCTCGGGGCTGGGAAGGTGGCTGAGTGGTAGAGTGCTTGCCTTGCATGCATGAAGCCTGGGTTCGATTCCTTAGCACCACATAAGCAGAAAAAGCCAGAAGTGGGACTGTGGTTCAAGTGGTAGAGTGCTAGCCTTGAGCTGTGAAGAGCTCAGGGACAGCACCCAGGCCCAGAGTTCAGGCCCTACAACCAACAAAAAAAAGAAAAAATGAAATAGTATCTCATGAACTATTAAGCTCTGGCTTTGAACTGCTACCCTCAGATCTTAGCCTCCTATATAGCTAGGACTAAAGCTACCAGTGCTTAGAATGGACTTGTAATAAAAGCTATCTAATGGAGCTAGGCATGTTTGTATGCTCCTGTAATCACAGTACTTGGTAGATAGAGATATCATTGACTCAGGGCCAGCTTAGCCTAGATAGTGAGACTGTCCCCAAAAAAGACAATAGCAATTAAATTAAAAGACATAAGTTCATGTGTATATACTTTAGTATTAGTTGAATTCTGTACATATTTCCACTTACAAGTGTTTGTTTTTCTAAACAGATGGATAATCAAATAGTAGTTTCTGACTATGCCCAGATGGACAGAGTGCTGCGAGAAGAGAGAGCCTATATTTTAAATTTAGTGAAGCAAATTAAAAAAACAGGCTGTAATGTTCTTCTCATACAGAAGTCTATTCTAAGGTGTGGAACTGTTTTCTTCATCTTCCCTTAATTATGATTCATTTAGACACTCAAGCGCTTTTTGGGGGGGGGATTATGGGGCTCTAACTCAGAGTCTAGACACTGTCTCTGGGCTTTTCTGCTCAAGGTGAGTGCTCTACCACTTAGAGCCACAGTGCCACTTCCAGTTTTCTGGTGGTTAATTGGAGATAAGAGTTGATGGGCTTTTCCTCGCTTTGAACCATGATCCATGGATCTCAACCTCTTGAGTAGGATCACAGGCATGAGCCAGCAGTTCCTAGCTTAATGACACTTTTTAGGAAATTAAGAACCAGACATCTATAGTAAATCTTCATTTTGGAGTGCCATTATATATTGAGTAAAAAACAGATTGTCTTTGTGATAATACAAATGTGGATTGTATAACCTTTGTAGATTATGAGTTTAAACATCAAATGGAATTCATTTTTTAAAGGCTACATTTCGTTTAAATTAAAGGTCTATGTAATTGATTGAAAGTTCATTTCTTTTAGAGAGAATGCTTTAGATACTATTTATGCCAAAGGGCTTCTTAGGTTTGAAATGTTTTTTTTCCTTTCCCTATTTACTCTATTGATACGTTGTACCAAAAGTAACTACTTATTTTATATAGTATTTGATAGATAACACTTGAAAGAAGGGGTTCTAATCCCAAATTACATGACAGTGACCTCAAGTAAGTTGGTCCCAATACTCAATTTGCATGTGATTGTACATTTGAACAATAAAGCATTAGAAGCTTTGAACAGCAAGGTGGAGGGTTTTTTTCTCTTTGGTTTGATTTGGGTTAGGTTTTTGCCTAACATAAACATTTATTTTGTGTTTTAGAGATGCTCTTAGCGATCTTGCATTACATTTTCTGAACAAGATGAAGATTATGGTGATTAAAGACATTGAAAGGGAAGACATTGAATTCATTTGTAAGGTAAAATATTAATGTCTGTATTTGTAAAATGTCCACTGATAAAACGTTACCTTGATTTCTGGGTTTATTTTTTCACAGACAATTGGCACCAAACCAGTTGCTCATATTGACCAATTCACAACTGACATGCTGGGTTCTGCTGAGTTGGCTGAGGAGGTCAATTTGGATGGTTCTGGAAAACTGCTCAAGGTAACAGTATTATAATTAAGCTTTTATTTGCTTGGATTTTTTTTTAACCTGTACCTAATTTGAAATTTATTTACTAAAGATTACAGGCTGTGCAAGCCCAGGAAAAACAGTTACAATTGTTGTACGTGGTTCTAACAAACTGGTGATTGAAGAAGCTGAGCGGTCCATTCATGATGCCCTGTGTGTTATTCGCTGCTTAGTGAAGAAGAAGTAAGATTTTAAATTAAAAGTTAGGGTTCTTTTTGTTTGTTTGTTTGTTTGAGGGTCCCCCTCTCCAGTCCTGGAGCTTGAACTCAGGGCTTGTGGATTGTCCCTGAACTTCTTTTTGCTCAAGGCTAACACTCCACCTCTTGAGCCACAGTCTCTTCCTGTTTTCTGGTGGTTAATTGGAAATAAGAGACTCACAGACTTTCCTGCCTGGGCTGGCCTTGAACCGATATCCTCAGATCTGAGGTTCCTGAGTAAGTAGGATTACCGGCATGAGCCATCTCTGCCTGGCTTTTTTGTTTGTTATTGTTGTTTGTTTATTTATTTATTTTTGGTCAGTCTTGGGACTTAAACTCTGGGCTTAGGCGCTGTCCCTGTTCTCTTCAGCTCTAGGCAAGTGCTCTACCGCTTGAGCCACAGCACCACTTCCAGTTTTCTAGTGGTTTATTGGAGATAAGTCTTATGGACTTTCCTGCCCAGGCTGGCTTTGAACCGTGATCCTCAGATCTCAGCCTCCTGAGTAGCTAGGATTACAGGTGTGAGCCACCGGCGCCCGGCTAGTTGTTGTTATTTTTAAGTATAAAAAATTATTTGGCTGGGCCGGGCGCTGGTGGCTCACGCCTGTAATCCTAGCTACTCAGGAGGCTGA
>NW_012267279.1:2260502-2262955 GCF_000151885.1 Dipodomys ordii | reverse complement strand
CCACTTCCGGCTTTTTTCTTATGTGGTGCTAAGGAATCGAACCCAGGGCCTCGAGCATGCAAGGCAAGTGCTGTACCACTGAGCCACCTTCCCAGCCCCCCTGGCTATGAACTTTTTAAAGTGAATTCTTCCAAGACAAATGTTACTTTTTGTTTATTTTTGTCAGCTTGGGTGCTGTTCTTGAGCCTCTTTGTTCTCAACATTAAAGCTCTACTACTTTAAGCCATAGTTCCACTTCTGGTTTTTTGGTAATTGGAGAATCTCAGACTTTCCTGGCCAGGCTGACTTCAAACCGTGATCCTCAGATCTCGGCCTCCTGAATAGCTAGGATTGCAAGTATGAGCCACCAACACCTGGTGGACAAATGTTTCTTGTTAAATTGCTTTGGTAAAAACCAGTAATTACTACCTTGTTTAGGATTTATCAACTTTTATAGCAGCCAAGAGTACAATCTATAAATAGTTGATAATTGCATAGCAGTGAAAGGACAAAGTATGGGCTGGGAAGGTGGCTCAGAGCGCTTGCCTTGCATGCATGAGGCCCAGGGTTCTATTCCTCAGCACCACATAAGCAAAAAAGAAAAAATAGCCGGAAGTGGTGCTGTGGCTCAAGTGGTAGAGCACTAGCCTTGAGCTGAAGAGCTGAAAGACAGCGCCCAGGCCCAGAGTTCAGGCCCCACAACCGGACCCCCTCCTTCCCCCCCCCAGAAAAAAGGACAAAGTATCCTGTTAAAACATTTAAAAGGCATACTTCTAGTTAGTAATGGAAAGGCTATACCTTCCCAAAGAGGCAGCAGTTTCATATGCTTGAGTGCCATTTCCTTAAATCTTTGAAAATACTCAAACATGTAGGAAAATTTAGAACATGTAGATACTCAGCTAGATTCATTAGTTATAGACATTTGTCATTCAGTCAATTCTGAAACGTTTTTTTGTTTTTGTTTTTTTTGTCTGAGATTGGTGCTATAATTCCTATGTTTATCTTAGAGTTTTCACAGTACAAAGTTATCCAAAGAAAATCTCAGGACTGGGCTGGGGATATGGCTCAATAGTAGACACTGTCAGGCATGTACAAGGTTGAGAGCATACATTAACTAATTACGACATAAATGCACTTTATCCTGAAAAACACCTAAAGTTATGGAGATGAGAATGGGAAATACACCCAGTTTTTCATCACTGAGGAAAATAAAGGAAGGACTTAATATTGGCTCTGATGTCTCTAGGCTGTAAAGGCAGGTAGCATATGAAAGCAGAACTGCTCACCTCATTGCCAGGGAGCAGAAACAGGGTCAGGGCCAAAATAAATTCTGTTACTTATTCCTATTCTCTTTAATTGTACAAAGGAGTTGCCATTTAACAAATCAGTTTATTAATACAATGCATCTTGATAAGTGTGTTCCCTTTCAACCTTCCAATCCATCCCTCCCAATCTGCTACTTCTCGCTTTTTTGTTGTTGTTTTCCAGTCCTGGGGCTTGAACCCTCATCAGAGTCTGCGCACTGTACCTGAGCTTCTTTATGTTCAAGGCTAGCACTCTACCACTTGAGCCATAGCTCTACTTCCAGCTTTTTCTCTGTATGTAGTATTGAGGAATTGAACCCAGGGCTTCATGCATGCTAGGCAGACGTTCTACCATTAAGCCACATTCCCAGCCCTCGCTTTTCTTAATTTCATAGGATTTACATTGAATCCTTGACTGTATTCTATCCCCCCCCCCCCGCCACACACACTTCTATTCATTGATCTACCCCACTCCCCTTGGCCCCCCACTCCACCCCTTTTCCTGCTGTTTATAAGATAAACCCCTCTGCCAGGTGCTGGTGACTCCTGTAATCCTAGCTACTCAGGAGGCTGAGAGCTGAGGATCACGGTTCAAAGTGAAACCAAGCAAAGAAAACCGTGAGACTCATCTCCAATTAACGACCAGAAAACTGGAAGTGGCGCCGTGGCTCAAGTGGTAGAGCACTAGCCTTGAGCTGAAGAGCTCAGAGACAACACCCAAGCCCAGAGTTCAAGCCCCACGACCAACAACAACAAAAAAGATAACCCCTTCTAAGGTATACCCCTGTGACTATTGGAATAATCTAGCTGTGAATTCCATCACTTCACCTATTGGTATAGTTGAAGCCTTATGATCCAGTCACCTCTCAAAGGCTCATCAGGGCCAACCAAGCACTTACCACAAGCATTTTGAGTGGATTACTTCATAACTATAGCACCCACCAGGATTGGAGACAGGTATCTGGCTTTGCTTCACTTAGCTCACCAACTCAGATGTCAGTCTCAAAAACTAGCCGGGCACCAGTGACTCATGCCTGTAATCCTAGCTACTCAGGAGGCTGAGATCTGAGGATTGCAGTTCAAAGCCAGCCCAAGCAAGAAAGTCTGTGAGACTCATCTCCAATTAACCACCAGAAAACTGGAAGTGGCACTGTGGCTCAAGTGGTAGAG
>NW_012267279.1:2253245-2259722 GCF_000151885.1 Dipodomys ordii | reverse complement strand
GTCCCAAAACTCAGAGATAGGTCTCTGAAGCCCCTATCTTGGTCTGATAGATGGTTTCCCATGCTAAGCAGACTCCACTGGAGTCGGCGTGGCACGAACCCAGGGCCTCATGCATGCAAGGTAAGTGCTCTACCACTGAGCCACCTTCCCAGCCCATAGCCTTGAGCTGAAGAGCTCAGGGAGAGCGCCCAGGCCCAGCGTTCAAGACCCATGACCGACAAAAAAAAACAACTATCTCACAGGAGCTGTGAATGTGGCTTAGTGATAGAGTGCTTGCTTTGCATGCATGAAGCCCTGTGTTCAATTCCTCAGTACCACATAAACAAAAAAGGCCAGAAGTGGCGCTGTGGCTCAAGTGGTAGAGTGTTAGCCTTGAACAAAAGAAGCTCAGGGACAGTGTCCAGGCCCTAAGTTCAAGCCCCAGAACTGGGGGGGGGGGGGGAAGCAATGCCTCATGTATTTTAGCCAACTATCATCCCTTGGCCTAGTCAAGCTGCACCAAAATGTAACAAGTTTACCCTTGTTAACTTGCTTCAAGCAATTATTTTAATGTATAAAGATTATATATATGTGTGTATATATATATATATATCTTATATAACATGGGAATAGAAAAATGCTAATAGGTGTAACAACATAATGAGAAACTGCATAATTACAATGTATCATGTTATTTGGTAGTATCTGGTATTTGTAACTTCCCTTTTCTACTACTCATTCTATTCCTTTTGCCTTCAGCAAGCACCTCAACTGTGACTATTTGGTGGGATGATTCAAATCATTCTAAAGGATTTAGAACTATGGGTAGTTCTTCCTAAATTGTTTTTCATTGACCTTAGTCATAGAGCATAATATTTGGATATATCTTAAAGGACATTGGTTCCAGTCATAATCTTCTCTAATAGCCAGGCCAGTTCCTGTAACTTCCTTCGTTGCCTGTTGATTCTCACGAATGTGGAGTATAAAGTGGTCAGATGGTCAGTGACTCCTGATAGAAGCATTCCTCTCGAGTTGACACCTCTAGACCAGCAAACCCATGAGAGTAGAAAACAAAAATATTGCTAGTAGATCATTGGTCATAATAGTGAGTGGACTACTCATATTTTCACTCTTCATTCCTAGATCCAAAAACAGCCCCATATACTAGAAGTTGATCCAAAATATCTACAGAACCTATCGCAGCACCAAGTTATTGCCACCCAGCTGTCTTCACCCTAGCTTCAAATTGAATCTGATTCTTTAAAAAAAAAAAAAAATTCAGGAGCTAGGGTATAGCTCAATGATAGGGTGCTAGCCTGCTACATGAAAGCACTGGGCTCAATCCCTGATGCTGGGAGATAGGGGAAGGTGTGCCTGTTCTATGAAACTGTGTGTGGGTTATGGAGAGCATAGTAAGAACAGTGAGTTCCATGGGTTGTACCCATATTGCACTTCTTTTGCTGTGAAGGAAGTTCCTGATCAGAAACAACGCCATTATATGTATAAAATGTTCTTTAAATTGTCAAACATTCTTTAAGTCCTCGGACGGGAAACGTACCCAACCTAGAATGTCTATCCCAGTAAGGACAACACAGCACATTGCATTTTCTTTTTTTTTTTCCAGTCATGCATTTTATTTTATTTTTTATTTTTTTGGTCGGTTGTGGGGCTTGAACTCTGGGCTTGGGCGCTGTTCCTGCGCTCTTCAGCTCAAGGCTAGCGCTCTACTGCTTGAGCAACAGTGCCACTTCTGGTTTTCTAGTGTTTTTGTTTTGTCGGTCGTGGGGTTTGAACTCTGGGCCTGGGCGCTGTCCCTCAACTCCTCAGCTCTTCAGTTCAAGGCGAGCGCTCTACCACTTGAGCTACAGCGCCACTTCCAGTTTTTTGATGGTTTATTGGAGATAGGAGTCTCATGGTCTTTCCTGCCTGGGCTGGCTTTGAACCGGGATCCTCAGATCTCAGCCTCCTGAGTAGCTAGGATTACAGGCGTGAGCCACCAGCGCCCGGCTTTCTAGTGGTTTTTATTGGAGATAAGAGTCTCAGGGACTTTCCTGCCCAGGCTGGCTTTGAACCGAGATCCTCAGATCTCAGCTTCCTGAGTAGCTAGGATTACAGGCGTAAGCCACCGGTGCCCGGTTTTATTTTTTTATCATGGTCTGCAACATTTGTAAGTTCTATGAGCTTTGCAATACAGTTATTTCTTCCACGTTGGGTGATATGTACATTTCTTTTGTTTTGCATGGCATCAGCTGTTCCCTCTTTCCCACTTGTTCCCTCTCTCCCATCGCTGCCATTGAGTTGCTTAGTTCATTTTGATCAATGTCCAGTGCAGCTGATGGGTCCCCCTGTAGTATGTTTTCCCTGATTCTCTCTAGTTCTGTGTCCTCCTGGTTTCCCTCCAGTGTACACATATATACTATATATGTGATCAGCAGCATGGGGTTATTTAGTAGTGATTCGACCAGATGAATGGAAGTCCTTTGTTTCTTAATTAAGTCTTGTTAATTTTGTCATATCACCTTACATTTTGGATTTAACATCCACTTATCAGGGAGACCATGTGCCGTTTGTCTCTGCTCTTGGCTTACCTAGCTCAACATGATTTCTACTAGCTCCATCCATTTCCCTGCAAATGCCATTATTTTGTCCTTTCTTTTTTTTTTGGGTCCGGTCATGGGGCCTGAACTCTGGGCCTGGGTGCTGTCCCTCGGCTCTTCAGCTCAAGGCTAGTGCTCTACCACTTGAGACACAGCGCCACTTCTGGCTTTTTTCTGCTTATGTGGTGCTGAGGAATCGAACCCAGGGCCTCATGCTTGCAAGGCAAGCGCTCTACCACTGAGCCACCTTCCCAGCCCCTATTTTGTCCTTTCTAATGGCTGCATAATATTCCATTGTGTATAGATACCACAATTTTTGGATCCATTCATCTGTGGTGGGACATCTGGATTGTTTCTGTATCCTGGCTATTGTGAACAGTGCTGCAATAAACATTTAGGTGTGCATTTTATCTTTGTAGGTCATGAGGCTTGAACTTTGGGCCTGGGTGCTGTCCCTGAGCTCTTTCTCTCAAGGCTAGCATTCTACTACGAGCCACAGAGCAACTTCTGGTTTTCTGGTGGATAATTGGAGATAAGAATCTCACAGATTTTCCAAGGGGCTGGGAAGGTGGCTCAGTGGTAGAGCGCTTGCCTTACATGCATGAGGCCCTGGGTTCGATTCCTCAGCACCATAAGCAAAAAGAAAAAAAAGCCGGAAGTGGCGCTATGGCTCAAGTGGTAGAGCGCTAGCCTTGAGCTGACGAGCTGAGGGACCGCCTAGGCCCAGAGTTCAGGCCCCACGACTGGACCAAAAAAAAAAAGAATCTCACAGATTTTCCTGCCTGGGCTGGCTTCAAACTGTGATCCCAGATCTCACCCTCCTGAGTAGCTAGGATTACAGGCATAAGCCACCAGTGCCCAACTCTACACTGCCTTTAAAAAGTATATTTGCTGGATGCTGCTGGTTTATGCCTGTAATTCTAGCTACTCAGGAGGCAGAAATTTGAGGATTAGGGTTTGAAGCCAGCTTGGGCAAAAAAAAGTCCCCATGGGACTCATCTCCAATTAACCACTCAAAAACTGGAAGTGGTGCTGTGGCTCAAGTGGTAGAGCTCTATTCTTGAGCACAAAGAGGCTCAGGGACAGCACCCAGGTCCTGAGTTCAAGCCCCATAACTGACAAAATAAATTCATTATTATTTTAAAGGTGATGTACAGAGGACTTACAGCTCTGTGGTATGTGTGTGTGTGTGAGAGAGAGACAGACAGAGACAGCAGTTTGCTGTAACTAGGCTGATTAGCTGGGGCATGGGTACCATTGAAGCTCTGAGTTCAAACCTGGGGGCTTGGCTGGGATATGGCCCTGGAATCACACACACACACACACACACACACTATGTATTGAGTGCAAAATGAATACATACTGTATGATTCTATTTATATGAAGTTATAGACTAGACTAGATGGTCTTTCAGGGAAGGGAATATTCTGTATCTTTGTTTTTTGTTTTGCCAGTCCTAGGGCTGGAACTCAGGGCTTGGGTACTGTCCCTGAGCTTCATTTGCTCAAGGCTAGCACTCCACCACTTGAGCCACAGTGCCACTTCCAGCCTTTTCTGTTTGTGTAGTTCTGAGGAATCAAACCCAGGGCTTCATGCATCCTAGGCAAGCACTCTACCACTCGGCCACATCCCCATCCCCTCTAAATCTTAAATGAATATAATTTCATGAGGGTACATAGTTTTCCTGGCTTTATGCTTGCTAGGCAGGCACCCTAGCCATTTTTTGCTTTTTTTTTCTTAAAAAAAAAAAAAGGTCTCATGTTTATGCTTGTGTCTGAGCTTAAGCCTGTCATGCTCCTACTATAATTTCCCTTGTTTGTTGAGATGGGGATGTCACCAGCTGTTGCCTGAACTAGTCTTGACAATAATCTTCCCAATATCTGCCTCCCATTTAACTGGGATTACAGGTGTAAGCCACTGTATCTGGTTTGGGTATTCACATTTGTCAGAATTCATCTAGCTATTCACTGCACTATCTTAGCACAGTTACATTTTATTATAAGAGTAATACAGGTTTTTGTTTGGTTTTTGTTTTTGCCAGTCCTGTGGCTTGCACTCAGGGCCTGGGTACTGTCCCTGAGCTTCTTTTGCCCGAGACTAGCTAGCACTCTCCCACTTGAGCCACAGCCCCTCTTCCAGCTTTTTCTGTTCATGTGGTACTGAGGAATTGAACCTAGAGCTTCATGAATGCTAGGCAAGTACTCTAGCACTAAGTCACACTCCCAAAGAACAGTTCTATGATGATGTCAAACATTTTCTTTGTATAGATCTGCCCATTTCTGTGCTACATACTTTTTTGTTGTTATTGTCAGTCATGGGGCTTGAACTCTGGGCCTGGGTGCTGTCCCTCAGTTCTTCAGCTCAAAGCGAGTGCTCTCCCACTGGAGCCACAGCGCCACTTCCGGTTTTCTAGTGGTTTACTGGAGATGAGAGTCTCACCGATGTTCCTGCCCCGGCTGGCTTTGAACCGCGATCCTCAGATGTCAGCCTCCTGAGTAGCTAGGATTACAGGCGTGAGCACCCGGCGCCCGGCTGAACATCCCTAACTCTTAAGCTCCCAGCTCTGAACCAGCCAGCAGCTGTTCTAGGATGAAAGGCATTGCTCTACTAAAATAGAGCTGTCTAAAGGAAGTGGAGAGCCACACTCCAGACAGGTGAACAGCAAGCCTTGGGGAGAAGGCCTCCCCTCAGAGACGGGTTGCAGACGGACGAGTCTCACAAAGCGGAAAAGACTGTAACTCGTTACAGTCAAACCGGGCTTAGAAGTAGTCAGTGGTCCTACCGCGCCGCTATTTTGAGGCGTGGCTGTCTTCCACCTCCTGAGTGGAGTGGGAGGCTGGTGGCAGTGGGTGAGTATGTGGTCACTGACGGGCCCTCTAGCCCTGTACTCCAGCCATCAGAGGTGACCCCCAAGATAAGCACAGGGCTTTCACTCCCTGCATGGTCACCACCTAGGGAGAACACTAGGCACCGCCCAAGTCTGGGCGATTCCCTTATGGGCGGGACTTCACTAGTAGCCTCCTACTGATTGGCCGATTTCGGACACGTCTCAAGCCAATCAAAGAAGACCCGTCCCCCACCCGCTCCCGCCTTCTCGGACCCTGGGAAGCTGCATTCCGTAGGTTGGGTAGTGAGTGGCCGTGTTGCACACCACACCCCCTGCTGTCCTGCTCTCCTGTCACGTCACTGGATAGAAATGAGCCCATTCTTCCCAGAGCGAGTTGCTTTAGTCGAATAACGTGAAAAGTGGGTTAAGGCGGTCAGTCGCGAAGATGGGGAAAGTGCCCAGGTCCGCTCACTAAACGTCTACGCCAGCAAAAAGCCTACTGGCTCCCAGTGGCCAGTGAGCTGAATAGCACTTTAGATGAGCCGGTACAGTGACCAGGAGCGCGGCCATCTGAGCAGCCTGAAGCTTACTTTGGCTTATGGGCTGGTCATGCGTATCCTTGCAGTTATACTTCCAGAGTGTTTTGTTGAGCTGCAGATTAGTACTAAGAACCGTTACTTCCTGAGGGAAGACCAATGGACTGGCGGGCTTGGATTCCCGGCAACGCGCTGAGAGTTTGCTTGCTTTTGGCCCCTCGCGGTTCCTGTAGCGTCCTTAGGAATCGCGCCCCTAGAAACCGCCGGCCGCCCGCTGGGACGGTGGGTCGCTAGAGGCGGCGCCAGCTTCACTCGCCCCGGGCCAGCGCGGGCGCTCAGGCCTCGGAGCGGGGATGATGGCCGCCTCGCACCCCGCAGCGCGGCCGGCGGCCGGCTGTATTCACAGCCCGGGAAATACCACCGGAGCGTGGGCCGCCCAGTACCAACGCCAAGACCCCAGACAGGTTCTGGCGGCGGCGGCCGCCGCCCTGGGCGAGGAGGAGGAGGAGAGCGCGGTGCAGCCTGCGCGGGCGTCGGT
>NW_012267279.1:2248835-2253117 GCF_000151885.1 Dipodomys ordii | reverse complement strand
CGGGGCTGCTCTCGCTCAAGGCCGGCGCTCTACCACTTGAGAGGCGGCCTCGCGGCCTGCCGAGAGCGCTTCCTGGGAGATGAGAGGCTCCTGGCCTTTGCAGCCCGGGCTGGCTTCGAACCGCGGTCCTCGGCTCTCAGACCCCTCCTGCCTCGTCAGGATCGCCGGCCTGAGCTCCGGGGCCCGCTCTGGAGAGCAATTTCACGATTTTCTGGTAAAGTGGCAGGATCTGACCTACTCTCCAGCAACAGAAATCTTTCTTGTTCGTTTTGTAATTTGAGGAAATCTGGTGTACCCCGTAGTGGATAACTCGTACAGCCCGGTGAATCCGTTCTATCCTCTATCAGTAAGGTCTTGGTTATTAGTGGATCTTAGCTAAAGACATCAGGGCTAGATGTGGACTTAAAAGAAAAAAAAGCTCTTAAGAGTCCAGTGGGTAAACAGTTATAGATAACCATATCTTATCTATTTTTGGGAGCTGCTGTGAGATTCCGGTGTTCCCTAAAAGGTGGCGCGAACTGGCTTTTCTACAATCAATGTTCAGTTTCACATGTGTCCTGGACACGTGCCCGGGTGGAGGGCAGAGTCTGCTATCTGCTGTATTTACTTAAACAATAGGAACCACTAGCCGGGCACCGGTGGCTCACGCCTGTAATCCTAGCTACTCAGGAGGCTGAGATCTGAGGATCGCGGTTCAAAGCCAGCCCGGGCAGGAAAGTCTTTGAGACTCTTATCTCCAATTAACCACCAGAAAACCTAAAGTGGCTCTGTAGCTAAAAGTGGTAAAGCTCTCGCCTTGAGCAGAAGAGCTGAGGGACAGAGTCCAGGCCCAGAGTTCAAGCCTCATGACCAACAACAAATAAAATCAAAGTTTTTAAAAAGATGAGAACCTGGGCTGGGAAGGTGGCTCAGTGGTAGAGTGCTTGCCTCCCATGCATGAGGCCCTGGGTTCCATTCCTCAGCACCACATAAGCAAAAAGAAAAAAGCCGGAAGTGGCACTGTGGTTCAAGTGGTAGAGCGCTAGCCTTGAACTGAAGAGCTGAGGGACAGCGCCCAGGCCCAGAGTTCAGGCCCCACCACTGACGAAAAGAAAAAAAAGGATGAGAACCATGAATTTAAACTAGAATCTTCAGACATAAACCTCCTTATCCCAAGCTAGTTCCTTAATGCCATATGTTCAAAGTTCCTCAAATACAAAGCATATGGCCAGGACTAAAAGAAAAAACTGATTATTTTGAAATTCCAGTCTCTACAACCTATACCAAAACTATCAGTGACATAAGCTTTTAGGCCAGTGTTTCCTCAATAAACCACCAACTTGGAATCATTCACGATAATACAGATCGAGATTCTGAATATGAGGCAGAATCCTAGCACCAGTTTCATATATGATCTAGCTGCCATTCAGCACAATTTGCTGTAGGTCGTGGGGCTTGAACTCTGGGCTTGGGCGCTGTCCCTGTGCTCTTCAGCTCAAGGCGAGCGCTCTACCACTTGAGCCACAGTGCTACTTCCCGTTTTCTAGTGCTTTATTGGAAAAAAGAGTCTCAAGGGCTTTCCTGCCCGGGCTGGCTTTGAACCATGATTCTCAGATCTCAGCCTCCTGAGTAGCTAGGATTATAGGCGAGAGCCACCAGCGCCCAGCTAGCATATTTTAATAGAGAAGGATTTGGAGTCCTGGATTAGAAGTTCGTTGTTAATTGCTAGGTATTTCTGAATGTTAGGACTTGCTTAGATCTGTTTCTTTATCTATAAAAGAAATAGGTTTCTTTTTTTTGCCTCAGCTGTTAACAAAAACCAAATTAGTGCATCATATTTAAAGAGCAAATTGGCCGGGTACCGGTAGTCATGCCTGTAATCTTAGCTACAAAGGAGTCTTAGATGTGAGGACTGTGGTTCAAAGCCAGCGCAGGCAAAGAATGTCTGTGAGACTCTTATCTCCAATAAACTGCCAGAAAACCAGAAGTGGCGCTGCAGCTCAAATGGTAGAGCACTAGCCTTGAGCTGAAGAGCTCAGGGACAGCGCCAAGGCCCAGAGTTCAAGCCCCACAACTGAGGGGGGTAGGAAAAAAAAAAGCAAGTTATAAACCAATGGGGCTGTCATTTTAGTAGTTCATTTGAAGATTATATTCTACTTTGTCTTGCAGTGGTAGAGGAGCTGGTCATTTGTATAGTTGGAAATATATTCCACAATGCCCTGTTGAACTGCAGACTTATTTTGTAAAATGTGATTACCTTAGGACAGATCAATTTATACAATGAGCTAGTTTCAATAAGACAGGATCCTAAAAAGAAATTGAAAAAGCAGCAGCAAGAGTAACTCTTAAAACTTTGACATTGTTCTAAGACTACCATACAGGAAAGATCCAAAAGTAAACTGGGTAAACTACCACAGTAGGCCTGATAACCAGGACTGGGGGACCTAGAAAGACAGAAAAGAGTGCAGAGCCGCATAGACTAGATTGTGATCCAGTGATAGATCTTGATGGATCTTGTGGATCTGTTTTGATTTTCTTATCTTTTAGTATTAGGGTTTGAACTCAGAGCCTGATGCATACAAGGCAGGTTTTACTACTTGATCTATACCTCCATCCTAATTCATCTTGATTTTTTTTTTTCCTTTTTTGCCAGTCCTGGGGCTTGAACTTAGGGCCTGGGCACTGTCCCTGAGCTCTTCAGCTCAAGGCTAGCACTATACCACTTGACCCACAGAACCACTTCTGGCCTTTTCTGTTTATGTGGTGCTGAGGAATCGAACCCAGGGCCTCATGTATGGGAGTCAAGCACTCTACCACTGAACCACCTTCCCAGACCCTCCATCTTAATTTTTTAAAGGTTAATTTGCTTCAATAGTAAACTCATAGCTGGGCACCAGTGGTTCATATTTCTAATCCTAGCTATTCTCCAGGAGTCAGACCTGGAGAATTGAGGTTTGAAGCCAGCCTGGGCTAAAAGTACAAGAGACTCCCATCTCCAGTTAACATAATGCCAGGCTGAAGGTGTGGATCGAGAGTGCCGGTGTGAGCAAGAAAGCCTAGTAAGAATGGGAATACCTGAGTTGAAGCCCTGGTACTGACTCTTCTACTTGAGCCACAGCACCTCTTCCAGCTTTTTCTGAGTAGTTTATTGGAAATAAGAGTCTTATAGACTTTTCTTCCTGGTCTGGCTTCAAACAATGATCCTCAGACCTCAGCCTCTTGAGTAGCTAGGATTATAGGAATGAGCCACTGGTGCTTGGCTCTCTGAGTTTTTTTACTCAATGCTTACACTCTACCACTTGAGTCACAACTCTACTTCCAGCGTTTTAAGTGATTAATTGGAGAAGAATCTCATGGACTTTACTGTCCTGGCTGGATACTATATACTAAATATTCATGAGAATCTAGTCTCCTGAGTATCTAGGATTACAGACAGCCATCTGCACCTGGCAAACCACCTGCACCTGGCTAACCACTGATTTGAAGTTATTATATAGTCTAGTCTTTTTTCTATTTCCTACATATGTAACATTTTAATATATGATAGCATGTTATAAGGATAGTTTTCTATTTTTCTGTATTTTCCTTTTTCTCTTTCCATTGGGGTTTACCAATGTAGATCTGACTCATTCCTAACAAATCTTTTCCAATAAAAAGGGCAAGATAATAAAAATTCTAGAATTGCGGGTGAGCCTTTATAGATGACAGCACAATTCTTTATAGGTACTGATTCTGGAAAGCAACAGGTGCTGGAAGGATTCATTACCTAAGTGGGTCAAACCAATGTTAGAAAGATCATCCTCTTATCCAATGGCACATTTACCATGTAACACAGAAAGCTAAACAAGTACACAGCCTGTGTTAACTGATGCACTAAATGTTGTTGGGGTGGTGCCAATAAAGACGAAATTAGAATTGGAAATCTTTTTTTTTAAGTCTTTGATGTGTTTTAGGCAAAATCTTATAAGATGAATTAATCTGAGTTGACTTGTATTAAAGTAGTAAGCTAAAAGTGGGATGATGCTGTGCAAGCATCAATGCCTAAATGCGGATTATCAGTCCTGCCACTCTCCTTGTAGGCCTAAATCATTTGATCCTTTTGATTAAGACCTTATAAGAGATACTCTGAAAGAATCAATGAGAATACATGAATGCTTTTGGCATCCATTTATTTTAACCTACATCTTCTTAATATTTAATAAAATGAGGGCTGGGAAGGTGGCTCAGTGGTAGAGCACTTGCCTTGCATGCCTGAGGCCCTGGGTTTGATTCCTCAGCACCACATAAGCAAAAAGAAAAAAGC
>NW_012267279.1:2226475-2246929 GCF_000151885.1 Dipodomys ordii | reverse complement strand
CTTGAGCTACAGCGCCACTTCCGGTTTTCTGGTGGTTTATTGGAGATAGGAGTCTCACAGTCTTTCCTGCCCGGGCTGGCTTTGAACCGCGATCCTCAGATCTCAGCCTCCTGAGTAGCTAGGATTACAGGCGTGAGCCACCAGCGCCCGGCTCAACTATTTCTTCCAAATAGAATGATATGTACATTTCTCTCCTTTTGCTTAGTATAAGGCGTTCCCTCTTTCTCTCTCACTCCCTCCCTCCCATCGCTGCCCTTGAGTTGCTTAGTTCAGTTTCATCAATGTCCAGTGCAGCTGCTAGGCCCCTCTGCGCATTTTTTCATGTTTTCCTCTGATTCCGTGCCCCCCTCATTCCTTCCCTCATATGTGCACACATATATACCATAAGAAGGGTCAGGAACATAGAGTCATCTAAAAAACGATATGACAAATTAAGAAGAGGCCCTTTGTTTCTTGATATCCTGTTTACTTTGTCATATCTTGTTGCATTTTGAATGTAAAACATTCGCATATTAGGGAGACTGTGTGCCATTTGTCTCTCTCTCTGATCTTGGCTTATTTTGCTCAACATGATTTGTAGAACAGTATTTATTTCTTTACGTGATTCAGTCGGTTTTTGTAAGAAAATAACTGCGCTTCCTTCGGTGGAAACTTGCTGCATGTAAGGCAAGCACTCTACCACTGAGCCACCTTCCCAGCCCAAAACTTGCTGTTTTTGTCATTTTTTCTTTTTTTTGTGCTGGTACTATGGCTTGAACTCAAGGTCTGGGCACTGTCAGATTATAGGCAGGCTAACACTCGCTATTTTTTTTGGTAGGTCATTCTGGGCGTGGGCACTGTCCCTCAGCTCAAGGCCAGCCCTCTACTGCTTGAGCCACAGCATCACTCCCGGTTTTCTAGTGATTTTATTGGAGATAAGAGTTTCACGGACTTTCCTGTCCGTGTTGACTTTGAATGCTAATTCTCAGATCTCAGCCTCCTGAGTAGCTAGGATTGCAGGCATGAGCCACCGGCGCCCAGCACTTGCATTTTTCAAAACTGTACATTCATTTCACTTAACAAGTGTTTACTGAACATCTGCTGTTGACCAGGTATTTCCAGACACTGGCAACACAAACATGAATAAGACAAATGCTAGCTTTTGTAAAGCTTATTTTCCATAGGGATGCAAATTAGTGAGTGGGCACCTGTGGCTCATGCCTGTAATCCTAGTTACTCAGGAGGCTGAGATCCAGCCAGGGCAGGAAAGTCCAGGAAGTCCAGAAAGTCCAGGGCAAGTGACTCTTATGTCCAATAAACCACCAAAAAAACAAGTAGTACTGTGGCACAAAGTAGTATGGTGCTAACTTTGAGCAAAAAAAAATTCAGGGGGGCTGGGAAGGTGGCTCAGTGGTAGAGTGCTTGCCTTGCATGCATGAGGCCCTGGGTTCGATTCCTCAGCACCACATAAACAGAAAAAGCCAAAGTGGCACTGTGGCTCAAAGTGGTAGAGCACTAGCCTTGAGCTGAAGAGCTGAGGGACAGCTCCTAGGCCCAGAGTTCAGGCTCCATGACCAGACCCCCCCCCAAAAAAAAAAAAATTCAGGGACAGCACCCAGGCCCTAAGTTCAAGCCCTATGACTGACCAGAAAAAAAAAAAGTCCTATTATTTATAATGACTTTTTCTGTTGTAGTGTCATCTATTAAATCTATAATTTAGCAAATAAAAAGTCCAGTGGACCCTTCAGGCATGGCTTTGTGTACAGTCTGAGCAAGAGGATATCTACAATTCATAAAGCAGATTTGGATTTTCTGGGAGTTTGCTCCTCATGTCCTTAAAATATCCTTAGGGGAAAATGTACATAGGCTCCAAGTAACTTAAGAACCTATCTAGATGGGTCTTTCAAGACTCTCATTTGGTGCTGGGAATGTGGCTCAGTGGTAGAGTGCTTGCGTAGCATGCATGAAGCCCTGGGTTCAATTTCTCAGTACCACATAAACAGGAAAAGCTGGAAGTGTCCTTGTGGCTCAAGTGGTAGAGTGCTAGCCTTGAGAAAAAAAAAAAAGATTAGGGACAGTGCCCAAGCCCTGAGTTTAAACCCTAGGGCTGACCAAAAAACAAACAAAAATAAACCTCTAACATTTGAATTTGTGTCAGTTTCTTTATTCCAAATGATATTGAACAGTTTTTTTCCCTCCTGCCAGGCTGATTATAACATCAACTCTTCTCCAGTGAATGATCGAATAACGTACGAAGACACTGTTAACTTTTCTGATATCTCCCACTCTAATGAAGAGTATTTCAGGAGACTAAAAGAACTGAAGGCAGCCCACATAAAAACTATGAAAATATTAAGAAGAATGTACCAAGAAAAGCTAAATTTAAAGGAAGCTCAGCCAGTAACCATCAAGGAAGATACTCCTAGTATCTCTTCCAGGTGAGTTTATATTCATTGTAATTTATGTCTACTTAAAAGTGAAATAAAATTGTTTCAGAATATTTTCTCTTAAGTATTGTTATACCTTTTTTTATGGTGGTATTAGAGTTTGAACTCAGGGTCTTGTACTTGATAGCAAGTGCTATAATGGTTGAGCTACACCCTTAGTCCTTTTTTCATAACTTATTTTTCAAATAAGGTCTTGCATTTTGCCCAGGCTAGCTTGAACCAAAATCCTATTTATGCTTCCTACATAGCTGGGATAATAGGAGTGTGCCACTACACCTAGCTTTTATTGATTGATGGGGTATCACAGACTTTTTGCCTAGGTCTAGCCTCAGACCATCATCTTCTTGATCCAGCTTGGAGTAAAGGTATGAGCACTGCTGCTGCTTCTCTGTGCACTCTTAGAGCTATATAAAGGGGAGATTATATTCAAAATAGTTGATGTAGCCAGATATGCATACCTATCATCCAAGCACTTTGGAAGCTAAGGCAGGAAGATCAGGGGTTCAAGGGCAGTTAGCGCTATATAGTTCCTGTATCCAAAAAAAAAGAAAGCTGGTTGTTGGTAGCTCATACCTATAATTCTAGCTACTCAGAAGGCTGAGATCTAAGGACTACAGTTCAAAGCCAGTCCCAGCAGGAAAGTCCATGAGACTCTTATCTCCAGTTTACTACCAAAAAGCCAGAAGTGAACCTGTGGCTCAATTGGTAGAGCACTAGCCTTGAGCAACAGAGCTCAGAGGAAGCACGCAGGCCCTGAGCTCAAACCCCAGGACTGGTTAAAAATAAATAAATAAATAAGTAGAGGAAGAAACAGTTGGTCATGCCAGGGTGTTGGTGGAAAGAATTTTCCAGGTAAGTGTCTTATGTGAGCTTAGACTGGAAGGAGAGCGATGATGCTGCACATAAGAAGCAGTCTTCTAGGCAGCAAAGATCAGATGTTCTAAGGCATGGCGGCACAGGAAGTCATGGTGTGAGGAAGTTCACATATTACATATGACTGAAGAATCGTGACGGGGAGTAGAGAGGGCTGAGAGGTAAGACTGGAAAGGGAAGCAGAGATCTTTCCTGAAGGGCTTTATACTTTAGACTTTGTAACAAAGAGGAATCATTGAAAAGTTCAAAGCAGTGGAGTGACCTGATGAGATAAATGTTTTAGGATTGTGACTGGAAAATTTGGAGGACTTAGTAGATAAGATACAACAGAGCTGAGAGCTGGTGGTTCAGCCTGTAATCCTAGCTACTCAGGAGGCTGAGATCTGGAGGATCATGGTTCAAAGCCAGCCCGGGCAAGAAAGTCTGTGAGACTCTTATCCCCAATAAACCACTAGAAGACTGGAAATGGTGCTGTGGTTCAAGTGGTAGAGCACTTGCCTTGAGCTGAAGAGCGCAGGGACAGTACCAAAGCCCAGAGTTCAGGCCCCACAACCCACAAAAATATATAAATAAATAAAAATAAGATACAGCAGCCCTCTAATCTCAGGTTCTTTGACTCTAAGATAAAGAATCAAACCAGATCATTTGTAAACATCTTTAAACTGTTTTAAATAAAATGATAATTTTCACAAGTTCATTCCAGTTCCTCTCTCTAGCTGATTATTATACCCTGAAAATAGATGTAGGCCTATGTTAATTTTTATGTTTGATCAAGAAGAATTGAAAGTGTATCTTAATTCTTCTCACTTAGTTGTGCGACGGGAAAGAATTCCTATCACCCTGTGTTGTTAGTGACATCACTTTCGGAGCCTGAATTGACCCGGTCCTCCTCCTTACATACGTCTTCCTCTGAAGAGGATCTACCGCCGCTAAAAAAAGAGCTTTCCAAGAAACACAAAATGATGACGTATGCCAAGGAGCTCATCAACAACATGTGGAGAGACTTCTGTGTTGAAGATTACATAAAGTGTGATGATTCTGACTTCCCAGCAGTTGAAAAAACAAAGAAGAAACCAAAAGAATGGGTGCCCAAGGTTACTGTGCCTGTGCCTTTTCAAATGACAATTAGAGAACAGAAGAAAAAAGAAGAGGCCAAGAAGGCTATGTCGGATATTGAAATGATGCGTAAACTGATCAAGACACAAGCTGATTCTGAGCGTAGGAAGAAATTCCGAGCTAATCCTCTTCCTTCATATATCTTCTTTCCCCGTTATCAAGATATGGTCAAGCAAAATGAGGAAAGGAGGAGGATGATGAAGGAGAAAAACAAAGAAGCTCTTTTGGCTTTACAAAAGCCATTTAAGTTTATTGCAAGGGAGGAACAGAAGCGAGCAGCCCGGGAAAAGCAACTGAGAGACTTACTTAAGTCTAAAAAGAAAACAAGCCGGTTTAAAGCCAGACCCATACCTCGATCTACTTATGGTTTCTCTTCGCCTATCAGTGATAAATTAAAAGAAGAAGATCTCTATAGAAGCCTTAGGGCACAGCTGAAAGCCCAAGAATTTTTAGAGGCTTTGTCTGCCCTGCCTTCTGGGACAACAGGCAGACAATACAGGAACCCCAGGAATCCTGAGCGATCTGGAAAGTTAAGGAGTAAAGCCAGGGGAAGAGGCCAGGTTCCTGATACTCATGACCCCCCTCTGAAATATAAAGAATTCTCAGAACTCAGGCTTCCAACGCGCTCACCAGTTTATAAACAATTCGACCTTCAGACATCCTCAAGTGACTCTGCCAAAAGAGACAAAGTTTGGGCAGATATTAGAGCAGATGAAGAAAACTTGAGAGAAACACGTTGGCCTTATCTGTCTCCAAGGTGTAACTCATCAGTGAAAAATGTGAATACAAAGCCCCCACTTTATAAAACTGTCAGCCCGACAAAGCACACAGTATCTTCAAGAGGACGGGAGCAGGCCACAAGGTAATGAAGAGTACCCACTTTAGCAGCTCTGTTAATTAGTTTTATGTTGGTGAATTTGAAAATATTAAGAAATTATTACTGTATCTATAGTATATTTTACTGCACAATGTAGAACAGTTTGCTTAGGGTGTTCTAAGAAGCAAATGTACTTTATATAGTTTTTGAATTTTGGGGGACAGGCAAGGTGACCTTTAGCTTTGATTGGATTTCCAGATTCACAAGTCAGATTTCTGTAAGAAGGTTGTCCATTTTTTTTAACCTTTGAATTATCCCACAGTAAATCTTTGATAAACAACATTTTGCTTGGCTTAAAGTGAATTAAGCCGTAGTTTGTTGCCCTCAGGAGATCACTTGAGGAAAAGAAAATGTCGGAAGAAGAGAGAAATCGGATCCTAACTAAACAGAAGCAAAGAATGAAAGAATTGCAGAAACTCCTGACAGTCCGGGTTAAGGCTTATGACTTGCACCAAAGTTTAGCTCAGATGTCTAAATCCAAACTAAAACACCTCAGGTATTATGAAAGAATCCTGAATCTTCAGAGCATTTATTTCCAAACTTTTTTTTGAAAAAATCAGTTGATACCAAGAAAAGAACAAGTGGAGAATAGTATTAGTAGTTTAGTTTAGTTTATGGATTAAAATTACAATTGGTCACTTATGCTCATTATGTACACACATGCATAATGCCTGTGTAAACTCATACATGCACACTTACGCACACCTTGGGGAGAATCATGAAGCCATGTTGATGAACAGAAACTTTTTGTTGTTGTTGTTGGTTGTGGGGCTTGAACTCAGAGCCTGGGTGCTGTTCCTGAGCCTCTTTGTGTTCAAGGCTAGTGCTCTACCATTTGAGCCACAGTGCTACTTCTGTTTTTCAAGTGGTTAATTGGCAATAAGAGTCTCTTCTGCCTAAGCTGGCTTCCAACAACGATCCTCGGATCTCAGCCTTCTGAGTGGCTAGGATTTACAGGAGTGAGGCACTAGTGCCCAGTTTAGAAACATTTTCTATTAAGGCCATACTTAACCCCTATAATGTTTAATGTTTCATCAGCATCTAGCCTTTTAATTTTTTTTGGGGGGGGGGTCCGGTCATGGGGCCTGAGCTCTGGGCCTGGGCACTGTCCCTCAGCTCTTCAGCTCAAGGCTAGCGCTCTACCACTTGAACTACAGCGCTACTTCCGGCTTTTTTCTTTTTGCTTATGTGGTGCTGAGGAATCAAACCCAGGGCCTCAGGCATGCAAGGCAAGCGCTTTAACCACTGAGCCACCTTCCCAGCCCTAGCCTTTTAATTTTTTTTTTTTTTTTTTTTTTTTTTTTTGGCGTCAACTGTGGGACTGGAACTCAAGGCATAGGCACTGTCCCTGAACTTTTCTGCTCAAGGCTAGCACTCCTCCACTTGGAGCTACAGTTCTATTTCTGGCTTTTTTTTTTTAAAGTGGTTAATTGGAGATAAATCTCACTGACTTTCCTGCCCAGGCTGGCTTTGAACTGCGATCATCAGATCTCAGCCTTCTGTGTAGCTAGGATTACAGGCATGAGCTACCAATGCCCAACTACACACACACACCGCACACCACACACCGCACACACACACACACACAATTTTATGGTACTTGGAATTGAACCCAGGACCTTGTGTGTGCTTAACACATGTTCTCCCACTGAGCTGTATTCCTAGCCTCTTTGTATTATTTTTGATTGCATAATATAGTATTGAGAAAAATCTTAATTCACACAGATCAAAATAAAATTTAGTAGCTTGCTATAGAGTCTCAGATTTTTTTTTTTTTTGCCAGTTCTGAGGCTTGAACTCAGAGCCGGAGCACTGTCCTTGAACATCTTTTTGCTCAAGGCTAACACTCTACCACTTGAGCCACAGTGCCACTTCCAGCCTTTTCCATTTATGTGGTGCTGAGGAATCAAATCCAGGACTTCATGTATGATAGGCAAGCACTCTACCACTAAGCCACATTCCCAGCCCCCCCTGCCACCTTTTTTTTTCTTTCTTATTTTGGTGCTAGGGATTGGACCAGGGTCTTGACCATGCTACTTATTTTGTACCATTAAATTACAACCCAGCCCCAACCAAGGATATTTCCTCCCCACCCCTTTCTCTCTTTCTCCTTTTCCTTTCCTTTCTTTTCCTCTTTCTTTCCCCTTCCCCCCCATAACCTTCCCCCTTTTCTTTTATCTCTCTTTCTTTTTGAGGCAAGATCTCATTAGAGAGCCCAGGCTGGCCTCAAATTCAGAATCCTCCTATCTCAGCCTCTCTAGTCCTATGTGGGGTTTAGTGGTACATGTTGCATTTCATTATAGTTTCAATATAAAATAATTAAAACATGCACAGAATCTATAGAACCCCTTCAGAATATTAGCATTAATATAAAATGAAGTTTGAAAACCAGTGTCTAGATGTTACACTTAAAGGTGTTCATGTTAAAGTCAGAAAATACCTCCCCAAAGCTGGGTAAGTAAGATAATCTATTAATTTATTATAATATTAAATGACATATATGTTTGGTTCTTATAACTCAAATTATATATGTTATTATATATGTGTATTATATAGGTATATCATATGTCTGTTAGCTTTTAATGATGAGCATTCCTTTATAATGCAGTATAATCCACTGATAGAGGGAACTTAATTTGATGAACTTGAGCCAAAAATTTCTTAGAAATGTAGTATTTGCTGGGTGCCAGTGGCTCATGCCTGTAATCCTAGCTACTCAGGAGGCTGAGATCTGAGGATCTTGGTTCAAAGCTAGCCCCGGCAGGAAAGTCCATGAGACTCTTTTATCTCCAATAAACCACTAGAAAACCGGAAGTGGCGCTGTGGCTCAAACAGAGTGCTAGCCTTGAGCTGACGAGCTGAGGGACAGCACCCAAGCCCAGAGTTCAAGCCCCACGACTGACAAAAAAAAAAAAAGAAAACCAGCCCAGGCAACAAAAGTCCTTGAAACTCTTACTTCCAGAAAACTGGAAGTGGCGCTGTGGCTCAAGTGGTAGAGCGCTAGCCTTGACCTGAAGAGCTGAGGGACAGCGCCCAAGCCCAGAGTACAAGCCCTATGACCAACAACAAAAAAAAAGTATTTACCAGTAGGAAGAAAAAAAACCTAGTTTTTCATAACACTAATTTGCAGATAGTTAAAGATAATTATTACTGTATAACTATTTCCTTATTATCTGCCTTTTTATCTTGATTGCTTTACTGTATCTTATGCAGAGATAAAGTGTTATTTAATTCATTACAGGGTCTAGCCCAAAAAAGGACACATATGGTAAATTTATGTATTTTGATTGCTATTCTTCTATGTACGCTATATGCTAATTATCATGCTCCCTATTTCTCCTTGACCTGCTCCCAATTAATTAACTTTGCCACTAACCTTTAAGAGATCTCAGGGGAAAAGAAGAACAAGGTCTTATTTTCAGAATAAATTCTTTAAAGAGAACTATAATTTGGATAAAATCTTCCTGGTATATATACTTAACAAATGAGACAAGAAGGAAGTCATTCTTCTAGTTTAAGTCCCTTTGTACATTATGCCTTGATGATTTTGAAAGTTAAAATGTCTAGACTTTTCCAGGTCCACAGAATGTGTGCTTTCAGAATCTTAAAACTTTATTCCATGAGAATTTATCAGTCTAGCCGGACGCTGGTGGCTCACGCCTGTAATCCTAGCTACTCAGGAGGCTGAGATCTGAGGATCATGGTTCAAAGCCATCCCGGGCGGGAAAGACTGTGAGACTCTTGTCTCCAATAAACCACTAGAAAATGGAAGTGGTGCTGTAGCTCAAGCGGTAGAGCGCTCACCTTGAGCTGAAGAGCTGAGGGACAGCGCCCATGCCCAGAGTTCAAGCCCCATGACCAACAACAACAACAAAAATACAGAATTTATCAGTCAGAATTTATCAGAAAAGGAATGGAGCTAAATTCACAATTTCTGATTTATCATTTAAGCTAAACGTTATATATGTAAGTTTTTTTTTCTTAGATGGCCTTTTAAAATTCTATTCCTTTTATTTGATTTTAGAAAGAGTGAAAAGGAAAGGATGAAAGAATACCGACAAGAGCTAGAAGAAAGAGAAGAAGAATTAAAACAGAGGCCATTATTGTTTGAAAGAGTTGCTCAGGTTGTGTTTGTTGGAATATAAGAGCTATTGTCAGCCTTTAAGAAAAATCTTTAGCTCCCAGACTTAAAGCCCATCTTCCCTATGTATGTGTTACATAATTATTGAGACAATGCTTCTGTGATAGCTCAAGGAGAGTATCTTACTGATGAGGCAGGCAATCGCTTGATAAAGAATATACTGCCAATCCAATTGTCTTAAAATACTAGTTGCACAAACTTTTTAAAGTCTGGTTATTTTGAAGAACCAACTTGGTCATATATTAAGGTGAGGCTTCAGGAATGATTTGAAGATCTTTGCAGAATTAAAAAATGAAACAAAATGGCTAATTGAATCAGATTTATTTCTGCCAGTAATTTTTTTTTTTTATTTTAGTGACACTAAGGTTTGAATTCAGGGCACTGCACTTGCCAGGCAGGTGCTCTACCATTTAAACTATATCTCCAACCCTCTTTTGTTTTAGTTATATTTCAAATACAATCTTGTGCATCTTTTTGCCTAGGGCAGCCTCAGACCATGTTCTTCCTACTTAAGCTTCCTATACAGGTGTGCACCACTGTGTCCAGCTCATTTATTGAACTAGATCTTGATAACTTTCTGATCAAGCTGGACTTGAACTGCAGTCCTCCTAGTCTATACTTTCTGAGTAGTGTATCTGGTCATTTTTTAAAAAATGAATCTGTATTTCAGTCTTATCTGTAATCACTGAAAGCATTTCTTTATAGAAAAACCAAACTTAAGGACAGTGGATACTGCTTTTTCTGTTTTCACTCAGTTTTATGATATTTTTGTTGTTGTTGATGATGATCAGGGGCTTGAACTCAGGACCTGAGCACTAATCCTAAACTCTCCTGCTCAAGGCTAGTGCTCTACCTCTTAAAGCCATAGCACCACTTCTGGTGTTGTTTGTTTGCTTGCTTTTCTTGCTTTGCTGGTCCTGGAGCATGAACTCAAGGCCTGGGCATTCTTCTTGAGCTTCTCTGTGCTCAAGGCTAGCACTCTACCACTTAAGCCACAGCACCACCTCTGGCTTTTTCTGTTATGTAGTGCTGAGGAATTGAATCCAGGTCTTCATGCATGTGAATAAGTACTCTACCACTAAGCCACATTCCCAGCCCCCAAAATGCATCTGTTTTTGAAACCACAGTCTTATTGATTTAATTTTTTTTTTGGTTATGGGACTTGAACTCAGGGCCTGGACACTGTCCTTGAGCTAGCATTCTACCACTTGAGCTACAGTGCCACTTACCACTTCTGGTTTTTTGGTAGTTGATTGGAGATAAGAGTCTCAGGATCCAGGCACTGGTGGCTCACGCCTGTAATCCTAGCTTCTCAGGAAGCTGAAATCTGAGGATCGCAGTTCAAAGCCAGCCCAGACAGGAAAGTCCATGAGACTCTTATCTCCAATGAACCACCAAAAAACTGGAAGTGGCACTGTTGCTCAAGTGGTACAGTGCTTGCAGTGAGCTGAAGAGCTGAAGGATAGTGCCCAGACCCAGAGTTCAAGCCCCATGACTGACCAAAAAACAAAAAAAAAAAAGAAAGAAAGAAAAAGAGTCTTCAGGACTGTAGCTACTCAGGAGGCTGAGCAATCTTGAGGATTGAGGTTCAAAGCCAGCCTGGGGAAGAAAGTCTGTGAGACTGTTATCTCAGTTAACCACCAGAAAACCAAAAGTAGTGCTGTGGCTCAAGTGGCAGAGCACTCGCATTGAGCTGAAGAGCTGAGGGACAGCACCCAGGCCCAGAGTTCAAGCCCCAAAACCAACAACAACAGCAACAAAAAAAAATCTCAGGGACATTCCTGTGTGGGCTGGCTTTGAACAAACCATGATCCTCAGATCTCAGCCTCCTGAGTAGATAGGATATAGGCATGAGGCACAGCACCTGGCTATAATCTCTTGTAAGGGACATTTATCAATTTTGGGTACTTTGAACTTTTGAGTTCACTTTGGTGACACTTCTTGACAATAGATAAGAACCACTGGAGGTGACAGGAGCTGCATTGTGAATTTCAGGCCACAAACAAGTAGTAGACAGTTGAAGCACTTGCCTGACATGTGAGCTCCTCTTGGTTTTCTACTTTGGTTGGGGTTTGGCTAAGAACTACTTCTTCTCCCAAAGGAGTTGGTCACTGAGAAACCTGCCACTTTCTTTTCCTGAGTAATCTCTTCTGCTGGTGAAATGCCTCATGAAACTTCTATTTTCTATCTACTAGTTCCAAATTATAATAATTTGAATGAACTGGATAAGGTGACATTTTCCTATAAATAAGCTATTTGGGAAGCTAAAGCAGAGGATGTCTTGAGTCCAGGAATTCAAGAGTAGTCTGGGCAACATAATTTTTTTGGTTGGTTCTTGGGCCTTTCCTTTGCAAAGCCATGCATATCTTCATCTCATTACTTCCATTCCTCTGTCAAAATTAATGCTGGGCAACAGTTGATAACCCTGGATAACAGTCCACTATCCATTCTCACTGTCCTAGTCTCATTTCCAATGAATGGTATAAAGGGGTCTAGTTACTAACTTCCCCAATTGGTGCCAAAAGTCAAGGTCATTGTTGTAGATGAACAAACTCAAGTTCAAAGAAGGTAAGTAACCCATGAGGATTATTGTTAGTAAATGACAGGGCTAGGTTAGAACCCATGTTGATAGGCTTCCAAGCACTTAACCCTTAGCTATCCTGCTTCCTCCTAAAAGAAAATGCACAAGTCTAAGTCCAGTATTCAGACTCCTGTGAGCTCTGTTAACCTCTCTAGTCTGTCTCCTACTGCACTCATTTTGCCCTTATCTTGTTCCCCCACATACACCCTTTACTTTCTGCTACCTTCAAACTTGACTGTTCATGCTACTTTCTAGACACCTCAGAGTCTTTGTCTTTACTTTTTTTTTCTTTTTTTTGTCAATTGTGGAGCTTGAACTCTGGGCCTGGGCTCTATCCCTGAGCTCTTCAGCTCAAGGCAAGTGCTGTACCACTCGAGCCACAGCGCTGCTTCCAGTTTTCTGGTGGTTAATTGGAGATAAGAGTCTCATGGGCCTGAGCTGACTTTCAACTGCAATCCTCAGATCTCAGCCTCCTGAGTGGCTAGGATTACAGGCGTGAGCCACTGGCACCCGGCTGTCTTTACTACTTTTAGCTCATCCACATCTTTTTTTTTTGGGGGGGGGGTCCGGTCATGGGGCCTGAACTCTAGGCCTGGGCGCTGTCCCTCAGCTCTTCAGCCCAGGGCTAGCGCTCTACCGCTTGAGCCACAGCACCACTTCGGCTTTTTTTCTTTTTGCTTATGTGGTGCTGAGGAATCGAACCCAGGGCCTCAGGCATGCAAGGCAAGTGCTCTACCACTGAGCCACCTTCCCAGCCCCACTCATCCACATCTTAATGCGCAGTCACTATCTTGCATTGTTCCCCAGGTTACCCTTCCCTCTGTTCTTTAACTAGCCTGTGCATACATCTGTCATAGCTTGTAGAAATTGTCTGTGTAAGACTCTTGCCATCTTGCTAATTCACTTTAGAAGTGGTGGCCAAGTCTTTGTAATCCCAGCACCTGGTGCCTAGGGCCAGTCTGACACAGTGGACATGTTAGTAAGTGTCTATTGAACCAACTTGAACAATTATAATCACATTGGTCAGACATTGACCTTTTATTTTTTATGGGGTGAGCCTAGACTAGGAACATTACTTTGATAAATTTTTGAGGAGTTTCAGTATTAATATTTTGTTATTCTGTAAATTCCCACCATTCTAAAGCATCAGAAAGCATGGCAAAATAAATGATGTGTATGTTGAAAGCAGGTTATTTTTATAACCGCTATTTTTTCTCCAGTTTATATGCTGGAAATATGTTTCTCTCCCCATGCTCTTGTGAGGGCTTGCTATAATCATTCAATAATTGTTAAGCAAATAAAAAAATTGCTACTAACTACTGGTGATAAATATAAGCTGGGCACCAGTGGCTCACGCCTGTAATCCTAGCTACTCAGGAGGCTGAGATCTGAGGATCACAGTTCAAAGCCAGCCCAGGCAAGGAAAGTCTGTGGGACTCTTATCTCCAGTAAACCACTAGAAAACCAGAAGTAGTGCTATGGCTCAAGTGGTAGAGCGCTCGCCTTGAGAGCTGAAGAGCACAGGGATAGTGCCCAAGCCCTGAGTTCCAGCCCCATCATGACCAACAAAATAAAAATAAAAAATATACATATATATTTTCCCCCTTTGAACTGGAGCTTTTATTAGAGCATTAAAGTCCATCATTATTTTAGTTTCTGGAAGAAACAAAGGTAATCCTTTTTTTTTTTTTTGAGTCCGGTTGTGGGACCTGAACTCTGGGCCTGGGCGCTGTCCCTCAGCTCTTCAGCTCAAGGCTAGCGCTCTACCACTTGAGCCACAGCGCCACTTCTGGCTATTTTTTGCTTATGTGGTGCTGAGGAATCGAACCCAGGGCCTCGAGCATGCAAGGCAAGCGCTCTACCACTGAGCCACCTTCCCAGCCCCAGGTAATCCTTTTTAACAAGGTCTTTTATAGTAAAGAGAGTAATAATACAATTGTTTTAATTGTTCCTGTTATTTCATAGGATTTACAGCTCTTTTCATGATAAAGGAGAAATATTTGTTTAAATTAGGAATAATTATATATTTTCTTGTATAAAATATTAAACTATAATTAGTTCTTTTACGTACGTATGCCCATCCTGGGGCTTGAACTCGGGGCCTGAGCACCATCCTTGAGCTTTTGTGCTCAAGACTAGCGCTTTACCACTTTGAGCCACAGGTCTACTTCCACTTTTTTCAGATGATTAATTTCAGGAAATAAGAGTGTCATAGACTTTCCTACCAGAGCTGTTTTTGAACAGTGATCCTTTGATCTCAGCCTCCTGAGTAGCTAGGGTTACAGGGGTGAGCCACTGGCACTTGGCAAAATGTAATTAGTTCTGTGTATAGATTGTCTATGGCAGTGCACCACTGTTGTTTTGGTTAACGTTAACGTGTTAATACATTTTCCTTGTACTATATTTTGCTATGATGACTGCTGCAAATTAACAGCTGTTACTTATATAACAAAGTCACTTGCAGCTCTTTTCATTGTCAATTTATAGGTTATTTGTCATCTTCCTCTGCTGACTTATTACCTAGCAGAATATGTCCGATTACAAAACAAACTATATTATTTCTCTTTTTTGGAAACCACAGGTTTATAAACTGAGTAGCTATTTAATTCTTTTTTTTTTTTGTCAGCCATGGGACTTGAACTCAGGGCCTGGGCTGCTGTCCCTGACATCTTTTGCTCAACACACACTCAGATGTCAGCCTCTTGGGTAGCTGGGATTACAGGCATGAGCCACTGTCTTATCCAAGCTTATCACTGGTTTGATTTTTTTAATTAATTTTTTGCCAATCCTGAGGCTGAACTCAGGGTCTGAGGACTGTCCCTGAGCTGCTTTTGCTGAATGTTATCACTTTACCACTTGAGCCACAGCTTCTGGCTGTGGCTTTTTCTGTTTATGTGGTATTGAGAAATTGAACCCAGGGCTTCATGCATGCTAGGCATTTCCAGCCCCTTTCTTTTTTTAAAGTCAAAAAAACACCTTTTAATCTTCATGATAGTCATCATTATCTTCATCTACATTGCTTATGATCTCTATGACCTTTAACAATAAAACTATTTTTTTACAAATCTGTTTTGGTTTTTTGTTTGTTTTTTCTTGGGCTTGGGGCTTGAACTCAGGGCTAGAGTGCTGTCCCTCAGCTCTTTTTGCTTAAGGCTAGCACTCTACCACTTTAAGCCACAGCTCCACTTCCAATTTTCTGGTGGTTAACTGGAGATAAGAGCCTTTGAACTGTGATCCTCAGATCTCACCCTCCTGAGTAGCTAGGATTACACGTTACCAGCACCAGGCTATCACTATATTTTTTAATACGGGGGTTAAACTGGGTGCTGACTCATATCTTGGCAGTATGGGATTCCATTGGTCCATTGGAACTGAGCCATTTCTATTCACTTTGCTTTAGGTGGATACGTGAAGGCTAATATTTGGCCCTAAATTAATTTACTTCCACTGATAGGAGCTGAAAGTTCATTAAAACTGAGTTACTAGTGTGAGTACCATCTTGTAGTTCCATGAAGCCTATGGTCTCACAACTGTAATGACTTTTTTTTGTTTTGCCAAGCCTGGGGCTTGAACTCAGGGTCTGGGCACTGTCCCTAAGCTACTTTTGCTCAAGGCTAGGGCTCTACCACTTGAGCCACAGTACCACTTTGGCTTTTTCTGTTTATGTGGTGCTGAGGAATCAAACCTGGTGCCTCATGCCTACAAGGAAAGCATTCTACCACTGAGCTACCTTCCTAGCCCCTGTAATGATTTTCAATTTGCTGCAGGTATATTTTGTTTTGTGGTGTTGGGGATTGAACCCAGGGCCTTACACTTGCTAGGCAAGTGCCCTGAAGCCTCACCTGCTCTGCTGCACCTCTGAAAGGATCATCACAGCCCCACTGGATCTCCAAGCAAGGAAGTGATAGTCCATATCCCTTTGCTTCCTTCACAAAGTAAAGCCAGTAATTATTACTGATTCTTCTATTATCTTTGGGGATAGACATACTTTCTAACGAGTAAAAATCGCTCAGTCCCAGTAGTTCATGTCTGTAATTCTAGATGCTGGAAAGCATAGAAGGATCATGGTTCAAGGCCAGTTCCAGCAAAAAGTTTGTGAAACTGCATCTCAGGAAGTAGTCGGTGCCGGTGGCTCACGTCTGTAATCCTAGCCACTCAGGAAGCTGAGATCTGAGGATTACAGTTCAAAGCCAGCCCAGGCAGGAAAGTCTGTGAGACTTATCTCCAGTTAACCACCAGAAAACCAGAAGTGGTGCTGTGGCTCAAGTAGTAGAACATTAGCCTTGAGCTTAAGAGCTCAGGGACAGTACCAGGTCCAGAGTTTAAGCCCCACAACTGACCAAAAAAAAAAAAAAAGTAGCTGGGAGCAGTGGCATATATGTGTATCACGCCAGCTCTGTGGAAGGATGAGATTGGGAGGATAGCAGCTTACGACTGGGCAAAGCAAGACTCTCCAAACAACAACAGAACAAACCCCAAGGGGCTGGAGGCATAGCTCAAACAGTAGAGCACCTGCCTAGGAAGCCAGTGTTCTGAGTTCAAACTCCACTACATCCAGAAAAAAAAGTAAAATACTTAAAGCACTTCAAGAGCCTCCTATTTATACCTATTACACGATCTTGCTTTCTGCTCCATTGTCAGACCCACTGTACAACTATTGTAGAACTGATGTGATCTCATTTTCTTACTGATTTTCATATATAGAGTCACAACAGTAGTTAAAACCTATGTACAGTATAAAGAATAATTACAGATTACTCTTCATGTGCTATTATCTGGGGTTAGTAACAGAGCAGGCCAGCACTCTAGAAGTTTGTGTGCCCTTCCGAGACCCCAACCCTCTGCCCTAAGATAACTGTCATGATCACATCCATGATAAACATCATCTTGTTTTTCATTGGTAATGAGGCTTGCTTGAACTCAGACCCTACATGCTGTCCCTCAACATTTTTGCTAAAAGCTAGCACTCTACCACTTTGAGCTATATAGCACCATTCTGTTCTCTGACTTTGATCCTCAGATCTCAGCCTCCTAAGTAGCTAGGATTACAAGTGTGTGCCACAAGTGCAAGGCTTAACGTTGCCTTGTTTTTCTGCACAACTGCACTCCTATGTCTATCCCCAAGGGGTATAGTTTTGTCTAGTTAATGAATTATATTAAATGCACACTTGTGCTTTGCTCCATATTGTATTTGTGAGATCTGTTTGTGTTGTGGCAGATAACTACAGCTCATTCATTTTCATTGCTTTCTTTTTCTGTTGTTTTTAACCCATACCCTTTTAGCGGAGATTTATAATCTTGTTCTCATCTAAAAAGGTTTGTCTTTCCTATAGAAAAATGCAAGAATGGCAGCAGAAAAGCATTATTCTAACACCCTAAAAGCACTAGGATTATCTGATGAGTTTGTTTCAAAGAAAGGCCAAAGTGGAAAATTACTTGAGTACCTCAGCAACCAAGACATGAAGAGTTGCCTTGAAGATAAGGAAAGGTAACATATATAACATGTCTGAACAACTTACCTTTGAAAAACATTCTTACTTTACACTTCTGGTCTCTTTATTTGTTAAACCTTTTATCTAAGGGAATGATGCGATCTGTTATAAAATATACTCTTATGGTGTTTGACACAATCAAAATATTTCATGGTGATGAAGTTGTTTCTAAAGCAAAATAAATTTGCTTTCTGACTGGCATAAGTAACAAAAATAACAGCATGCTTTCAAATGAATTGTAATGAAGTCACTCAGGTTCTAAAATAAATTATTTCTCAGAGGAATATGTAATTTTCCAGTTGACACTTTCATAGAGTTTTCTTGGTAATAAATTGAAGCTAATTCACGTGAGGAAGACTGGCAAGGCAATGGTATACACTGCAAAGGGTTTATGTGCCTTTAAACCCAGTCATTTTTCCTTTGAAAGATTGATAAATTTCTTCCTCTAGCTTTAGTGAAGAAGAAAAAATAGAAGAGAGAGAGAGTGAGGAAGAAAATTATTTTGTTGAAACCACCAGCCAGGATTCTTACCAGGGAAAAGATGAAGATGGTGAAGGAAGTAGAGAAGAAAATACTGAAGACTAAAACTTATTACAAGCTCTCCTCTGCCCCTTGCTGTGCAGCACCAGGATGTCAGCAGCTGCTAAGAGCATCTTGAGGGGCATCTCTGATAAGCACGAGGATCAACGAAGACATCAGAGCCTAAAGGGACTGAATCCAGATGATTCGGTCAGAGCAAAACTGTGCCTGTTCTGTTTTAAAAATTACTGTGTGTGATCTGTTTCCAACTATAATCTGATTGGTATTTCTAAAAAGGGCTTGAGAAAAAGGTTTAAGAATCACAGTTGTCACAAACTTACTAGTTATGAAAATATAATTGTTTTGTGGGGAAATGGGCTGAGTGTTGAGAGTAGAGAGCAGTATTGGCCCTTGATTTAACTTTTTCTAGAAAGCATCAATTAATAAAGATTTCTACTAATACTATATATCCATTCTTCTGATTTGCAATATAAACTATTTTGTTTATATTAAGTTTCTTATTTGAGCCATTTTGTGAAAAGTAATGTAATATGAAAAAACGTAGATGCTTACAAATTTACATTCATTTCTGCACTAGAAATTTACTGTTCAATTATACATACTATCATCCTCTTTTGGGAGGTCTGGGGGTGTTAGTCCTAGGGCTTGAACTGGGCACTGTCCCTGAGCTTATTTTTGCTCAAGGCTAGTGCTCTACCACTTGAGTCAGAGTTCTACTTCTGGCTTTTTATGGATAATTGGAGATAAGTGTCTCATGGACTTTCTTGCCTAGGCTGTCTTCAAACCACAATCCAAAGATCTCAGCCCCCTGAGTAGCTAGGAGTATAGATAGATATGAGCCACCAGCACTTGGTGGTCTAGTTTTAGTCTTTTTTTTCCCTGGTACGGGAGCTTGAACTTAGTGCTTTGCTTAGCTTCTTTTAAAATAAGGCTCACACTCTACCACTTGAACCATGCCCCAATTTCTAGCTTTTTTCAGATTTGTCTGCCTTGGCTGGCTCTAAACCTTGAATCTGGATATCAGCCTCCTAGCTGAGATTATAGGCAGAAACCAACATGCCTACCTTACCCCAGCTACTGCGGCTGCTTTGTGTGTGTGTGTGTTTTGAACTCAGGACTTTATATATACTAACCACTCACTCTACCTGTAAACTACTCCCTTAATTCCTCACCTAAATTCTTTTATGATAAAGTATTATAAATTACTAATTTTTTTTGGTTGGTCATGGGGCTTGAATTCTGGGCTTGGGCGTTGTCCCTCAGCTCTTCAGCTCAAGGCTAGCACTCTACCACTTGAGCCACAACACCACTTCCAGCTTTTTCTGTTTATGTGGTACTGAGGAATCTAACCCAGGGCCCCATGCATGCGAGGCAAGCACTCTACCACTGAGCCACCTTCCCAGCCCCTAATTACTAATTTCTTAACCAAGTGTATTATTACAGATAGAAATCACTATGGCATGTGTGAATTACCGTATTAAGAAATATATATCATGGGGCTGGGAAGGTGGCTCAGTGGTAGAGTGCTTGCCTCGCATGCATGAGGCCCTGGGTTCGATTCCTCAGCACTATATAAACAAAATGCTGGAAGTGGTGCTGTGGCTCCATTGGTAGAGTACTAAACTTGAGCTGAAGAGCTAAGGGACAGAACTCAGGCCCAGAGTTCAGGTGCCATAGCTGACAAAAAAAAAATCAATTTTATGTATGCTCACATGTCCATAAGTTGCTAAAGGCAAATCTTCAAAGTAATTCCAATTTAACTTTTTAATGCTAGACCCATTTGTACTCACCTTTCTACACATTATTGCAAATTCACTTTCCATAATGTTAATTTGATGTTTTTAGGTCATTCCAATTTTTAAAGCAAATTTTAAAAATAAAATGAAACCAGTCATATGATGTTACAGGATAATATATTTGCTTTTCTGAAAACAATCAGCATCCTTTAAAAAAGATTAACACCTATATTATATAATAATAGTGTTTTCTGTCAATTTACAATGTAACAAGAAGGTAATTTTTCTTACTCAGGAGCAAATATTTAGTTGTAATTCCTTTTCTACAATTTATGTTAAACTGCTTGTCACTATCATTAGATTGTAAAATCCTTGAGACAGCACCATCTTAAAAATTCACCTATTTGTTTCCCTAATCTTGACAGGATTGTGCAGATGTTTTACTTAATAAAGATTTGAATGAGTTAGTGGTTGAATGAGTGAGTGGCAAATATTGTTTTAATTATAATTACTTCAAAATGAGTTCAAATGGATGTCAGACATTTCCCTTGCAACTTTTTCTTTTTTTTTTTTTTTGGGTCCAGTCGTGGGGCCTGAACTCTGGGCCTGGGCACTGTCCCTCAGCTCTTCAGCTCAAGGCTAGCACTCTACCACTTGAGCCACAGCGCCACT
>NW_012267279.1:2213089-2226050 GCF_000151885.1 Dipodomys ordii | reverse complement strand
AGAAAAAAGCCAGAAGTGGCACTGTGGCTCAAGTGGTAGAGCTCTAGCCTTGAGCTGAAGAGCTGAGGGACAGTGCCCAGGCCCAGAGTTCAGGCCACACGACCGGACCCCCCCCCCAAAAAAAAATGGAGATGTGGTGCTATTGCTCAAGTGTGATAGAGCACTCGCTTTAAGCTGAAGAGTTGAGGAGCAGCGCCCAGGCTCAGAGTTCAAGCCCTATGACCAACAAAAAGAAAAAAAATGGTATGGTACCTACCTTAGATGGCTGGAGGGAGGACTGAAGTTATGTATAGAAAACTGTTTAGAAAATAGTCAAATGAAGCCGGGCGCTGGTGGCTCACGCCTGTAATCCTAGCTACTCAGGAGGCTGAGATCTGAGGATCACGGTTCAAAGCCAGCCCGGACAGGAAAGTCAGAGAGACTCTTCAATAAACCACCAACCAGAAAACCAGAAGTGGCGCTGTAGCTCAAGCAGTAGAGCGCTAGCCTTGAGCTGAAGAGCTCAGGGACAGCGCCCAAGCCCAGAGTTCAAGCCCCACAACCGAACAAAAAAAAAGAAAATAGTCAAATGATACTGTTAGAGGACAGACTATTCCTGAGAGGGAAAATTTTTTTTTCTTGGCATGTTGATGATCAAAGCCAGGGCTTCACTTTTTTTTTCTTTTTATCTGTCAGCCATGAAACTTGAATATGGAGTCTGGCACTATCCCTGAGCTTTTGTGCTTAAGATTAGCACTCTACCATTTTTTTGTTTTTTATTTTGGTAGGTTGTGGAGCTTGAACTCGGGGCTTGAGTGATGTCCCTGAGCTTTCTAGCATTCTACTTTGAGCCACAGCTCTGCTTCCTGTTTTCTGGTAGTTAAAAGGAGATTTAGAGTCTCATGGACTTTCTTGCCTGGGTTGGCTTTGAACTGTGATCCTTCGATCTCAGCCTCCTGAGTATCTAGGATTACAGGTGTGAGCCACAGGTAACCTGCTCACTCTACCGCTTTTTGTGCCACAGTTCCACTTCCTATTTTCTTTTTTTTTTCTTTCCTTTTTTTGGTCATAGGGCTTGAACTCAGCCTCGGTGCTGTCCCTCAAAGCTCAGGCTGGCTTTGAACCATGATCCTCAGATCTTAGCCTCCTTAGTTGCTAGGATTACAGGTGTGAGCCACCGGCACCTGTAAAACTGCCTATTCCCTAGTGGTTAACTGGAGATCAATCTAATGGACTTCCTGCCTGGGCTGGCTTCAAACTGTGATCCTCACTCAGCTCTCAGTCCTGAGTAGCTAGGATTATGGGTGTGACCAGTGACCAGCATCACACATGTTAAGCATGTACTTCACTAAGCTGCCTCCCCATTGATTCTTTGTTCTTTTGTTGTTGGTGGTGGTGCTGTCCCTGAGCTTTTCTTTTCTTTTTTTGCCAGTCCTGGGGCTTGAACTCAGGGCGTGGGCACTGTCCTGGGCTGCTTTTTTTTTTGCTCAAAGTTAGCACTCTCCCACTTGAGCCACAATACCACTTCCAGCTTTTTCTGTGTATGTGGTACTGAGGAATTGAACCCAGGGCTTCATGCATACTAGGCAAGCACTCTACCACTGAGCCACATTCCCAGCCCCTCTCTGAACTTTTGTTGCTCAAGGCTAGTAGTGTTCTACTACTTTCAGTCACAGTTTCACTTCTGGTTTTCTGGTAGCTAATTAGAGATAAGAGTCTCACAGACTTTCCTGCCCAAAATGGCTTTGAACCACAATGCTCAGATCTAAGCCTCCTGTGTAGCTAGAATTACAGGAGTAAGCCACCAGCAGCTGGCTCACTTCTTTGTTCTTATAATTAGAAAATAACCGCTGGAGCTGGGTGCTGGTGGTTCATGCCTGTAACCCTAGCTACTCAGGAGGCTATAATTTTCTTTTCAACATTTTTTATTATTATCTTTAAGTAGTTGTACAAAGAAGTTCCCATTCTACAAAACAGTATTATTATTTTTATTTGTTTATTTTTGTTGGTTGTGGGGCTTGAACTCTGGGCCTGGGCACTGTACCTCAGCTCTTAAGCTCAAGGTGAGAGCTATACCACTTGAGCCACAATGCCACTTCAGGTTTTCTGAGTGTTTTTTTTTTTTTTTTTCCTGAGTGGTTTATTGAAGGTAAGAGTCTCACAGACATTCCTGCCTGGGTTGGCTTTGGACAGGTTCCTCAGAGCTCAGCCTCCTGAGTAGCTAGGATTACAGGCATGAGCCACCAGCTCCTGGCTAATTTTCTTTAAATAAGAAAAACAGGATGGAGCTGGGAAAGTGTCTCAGTGGTAGAGTGCTTGCCTTGCATGTATGAGGCCCAGGGTTCTATTTCTCAGCCACACATAAGTAGAAAAAGCTGGAAGTGGCGCTGTGGCTCAAGTGGTAGAGTGCTAGCCTTGAGCTGAAGAGCTGAGGGACGGTGCCCAGACCCCATGACTGACAAAAAAAGAAAGAGAGAAAGAAAGAAAGGAAGGAAAGAAAGAAAGGAAGGAAGGGAGGAAGGAAGAAAGGGAAGAATGTGTGACCAATGATTGATCAGTAACTATTTTCCCTTTTTTTTTTTCTATATTTTTCTGTAAGTGGCACCAGGCTGTTACCATATTAAGACTATCTTGGGAAATTGAATGGCTCAAGTAGTAGAGCACCAGCCTTGAGAAAAAACGAAAAGTACTAGGCCTTGAGTTCAAGCCCCAGTACCAGCAGCACAAAATAAATAAAAATAAAAACTCTCTTGGAAAGAGATTTCCAAGAAAGCCCTTCAGAAGAGAAAGATGTGGCCAGCTTGGACATGAATAATAACTCATGCTTTGTAATGGTGTTACATGAAACAGAATGCCAGTTTATATCATTAGGGTCATTGTAATTTGGTCACATAAGGTGGTATCCACCTAAAGCACCTGTTTCTCTTTATGGTGATGTAACCAGGTGTAGGGGAGGGTTATACTCTGACACTTTATGGATATCCTGTCACCTAAGAAGTTTTTTCCTCCAATACTTTTAGTATTTCTTTATACTTACCTGAATTTCTTACATTGGGGGTTACAAGATGGACATTTTCTTGTTGTATTATTCATTCTATATTAGTTGACCATTTCTGTAAAAATAGTGAATTAGTATAACTCATGAATTCACTTATTCAATATATGACCATGACTAAATTTTCAAAAATTATGCTTAAATTATCCTAATTTTGGCCAGCACAAAACCTGACAAGTTGTCTTTGCATTATTTACTCAAGCAATCTTCCTGTCTAGTCTCCTCAATAGCTGGGATTACAGGTGTACATCACTATCCCTGGCTCTCCAATGCTACTATTGCCAGCCAACCCTAATACGTGAAGTTCAAGTAAAACATTATTTTTGTTTGGTTTGGTCAGACTAGATTTCACTAAAGTTGTACAATAAGTTTGTATTCAACATTTAGACATTTAAGAAATATCTTAGATGTAGTATATAACTAAAAAATGTAAAACATAGTTCTCATTGAAAGTATCTTCTATGTTCACGGTAAAAACTTGATAACATAGAATTTCTTAATTTTTTTTTTTTTTTTTCAGTCGTCGGGCTTGAAATCAGGGCCTGGGCACTGTCCCTTAGCTCCTTTTTGCTCAAGGCTAGCACTATACAACATGAACCACAGTGCCACTTCTGGCTTTTTCTGTTTTTGTGGTACTGGGGAAGCAAACCCAGGGCTTCATGCATGCTAGGCAAACACTCTACCACTAAACCACATTCCCAGCCCAGAAATAACTAATTTTTAAAAACAGTTCGTATGTATTCTTTCAGAACTGTGATATATGAGGCCTGAGGATGTAGCACAGTTGCAAAGACTAGTATATGCAAAGCCTTTAGTTTGACCCACCACACATACAAAATATATACATATATGTATGTATACACACACACACACAATATGTGGGGGTTGTGACATATACTGTGTTTCCTGCTGGAAATACACATAGTTGAGTCAGGAAGGTCTTGAGTTTGAGGCCATCTTGGATACCATATCCATACCCTATCTCAAACAACCCCATATATAATATGCAGTACATATATTAAAATGTAATAGTGTATACTAAAACATAAAATCTCTATATATAATGTATATCTATATCCTACGAATGGCACTTCAGCACTTTAGATTTCATTACTACCCGTTTCTATCTATATCATTCTCTGTGTGGAAATCTGTCCTTCCTTAGAGCTCTTAGACTTTGTGCCTTTGACTTTCTCACTCCCAGGTACCCTTTCCTCCTAGCTAGATACACCAAAGCCACTCATTGAAAAACTCACATTCTGACTACAACTGTTACCAGTTTCGACCTCAATTGGTAGTACTATTTTTTCCTGTTTATATCTTCCCAAACATGAAACTCCAGACTCATCCACTTCATTTTTTTCTCCTTGTTTTCTGTGTCCTGTGGCTCTACCTTTATTGCTTTACTGCCATTGTAGTCATTTCAGGAAGACTTGTATGCTCAGAGAAATCTTCCTTTTTTTGGATATTTTCCTGGTCTTCTTTGCCAGTAGACTTTTACTCTTTGTCCTCCAAGAGCATCTATAGTTGAACACTCAACTGTGGTCTTTTTGTTTTTTGCCAGTCCTGGGGCTTGAACTCAGGGCCTGGGCACTGTCCCTGAGCTTGCTTCTCTGGGCTCAAGGCTAATGTTCTATCACTTGAGCCATAGTGCCCCTTCCAGCTTTTTCTGTTCATGTGGTTCTGAGGAACCACATGCTAGGCTACACTCTACCACTAAGCCACATTTCCCAGCCTTCAGCTGTGTATCTTAATCTCAGAGCTTTACCTCTCTCTTTCTTCCCTCCCTCCCTCATTACTCCCTCTCTCCATCTTTCTCTCCACTTCTCCCCACCCACTTCCTATGCTAATACTGGCGTTTGAACTCAGGGCCTAGCTCTTACTTGGCTTTTTTGCTCATAGCTGGTGCTCCACCACTTGAGCCACTCCAGTTATGTCTGGCTTTTTGCTGGTTAATCGGAGATGGAATCTAGCAATGTTTTCTGGCTTGGCTGGCTTTCAGCTGTAATCCTCCAGATTTCAGTCTTCTGAGTAGTTAGGATTACAAGTGGGAGTAACTGGCACCTGGCTCAAAAGCTTCATCTTTTAAAGACAAATATATCTCAAGTGCAAGAAGCATGCCCAGGTTTTTTGTTTTGTTTTGTTTTTGCTTCCTCATTAAGTAGCACTGCCTGTTTCCATATTGCCTGGAAGTTATCATCCTTGGTTCGAACTTCTTTCTTTTCTTCCTGTATATCTAAGTGATCAACTAGTCCTATTTAAATCCCTCCTGTATAATGTCTCTTTCTGTTTCCATTGCCTCCGCAGTGCAAGTCATTGTCCCTTTTGCTGCTTCTTAAGCAGAAGCTAGACATTATGAATGGGCTCCATGAGAAAAAAATAAATTTGAGCATGTACTATTGTATGCTTATTTTACACAACTTGTATTTTTATTACTTTACATTATAACTATTAGAAATACATTATTTTGCCAGGTGCTGAAAACTCATGCCTGTTATCCTAGCTACTCAAGAGGCTGAGATCTGAGGATCACAGTTCAAAGCCAGCCCAGGCAGGAAAGTCTGTGAGACCCTATCTCCAATAAACCACCAGAAAACCAGATGTGGCGCTGCAGCTCAAGTGGTAGAGCACTTGCCTTGAGCTGAAGAGCTGAGGGACAGCGCCCAGCCCCAGAGTTCAGGTTCCACAACTGACAAAAATAAATAAATAGATAAACATTACCTTGGACAATGTAAAATTATGTATTTGTTAAATAAATAGATATAATTTTACAATTATATAATTATATGTAAGTATATATAATTTTATTTATTTATTTAATATTTATCTAATAAATAAATATATAATTCTACAATTATATATGATTGTATATATTTATTAATATATAATTTACAATTATATAATTATATATAAACATATATAATTATATTTATTTATTAAATAAATATATAAAAATTTACAATTATATAAATATATGTATAAAATTATATATTTGTTAAATATATATATAATTTTACATTGTCCAAGATAATGTTTATCTCTTTATTTTTTAGTCAGTCATGTGGCTTAAACTCAGGGCCTGGGCACTGTCCCCGAGGTTTCTTACTCAAGGTTAGTGCTCTACCACTTTGAGCCACAGTACTACTTCTGGTTTTCTGGTGGTTAATTGGCAATAAGAGTCCCATAGACTTTCCTGCCCAGGCTGGCTTTAACCACAATCCTCAGATCTCAGCCTCTTTCCTGAGTAGCTAGGGTTACAGGTGTGAGCCACCTGTGTCTGGTATGTTTATTTCTTTATATAATATTTATAATATGTTTGTTACTCTGCGAACACTTATATATGCTCAAAAACAAGTCAGGTAACTGGGAAAAGGCATCTCACATAGAGGAAGGGTCAAGTTAGGAATGTAAGAGTCAACCTAGGTTTAAAAAAACAAAACTACAAGGAAACCAGTAAGGACAGAGCAGTGAGAGATGGAGAGTCTAGAATGTGAAGTCAGAAAAACAGCAAGGGTCAGATTCCATGAAGCCTTTGGGCCACAGTAAGGATTCTGTATTTAATTCTGAGGGAGGGAACTCTGGAAGGGTAAAACCTGGAGACCAGTGAAGACTCATTCAGGTACTGGGGTGGAGACCAGAAGAGATAGTAAGAAATATGTATATTCTGGATGTATTTTAAAGGTGATAGGACTGGTGGACTAGAGTCCTGTTTAGTTCTCGCAAGGAATTGATGCGAGAGACAAAGTGTAGCATAGCAGTAAAGTTTATTCAGAGTGAAAGTACAATGCTAAGGTAGAGGTGAGTGGGATCAAGCCAAGCAGCCCAAGTGGTTTAAGGTTAGTTTCTCTTTTATTCTTTAGTACATCACCATTTAGAAGTGATTAAGCTAATTAAAGTTTGACTGGCCTATCTGGGTTATATCATTTAAACCATACTGGGCATGTGTCGAACACTTGCTCTTGGGTTTTTTACTTAGATGCATGAATTGCAAATAAGATTCATGAACTTTTTTGGGGGGGGGTCCAGTAATGGGGCCTGAACTCTGGGCCTGGGCACTGTCCCTTAGCTCTTCAGCTCAAGGCTAGCACTCTACCACTTGAGCCACAGCACCACTTCCGGCTTTTTTCTTTTTTGCTTATGTGGTGCTGAGGAATCGAACCCAGGGCCGTATGCATGCAAGACAAGCACTCTACCACTGAGCCACCTTCCCAGCCCCATATTCATGAACTTTTAAGTAGAGAAAAACACCTGAAAGGGTATACTTAGGAGTCATGGTTAGGCAAGATTGTGCATGTTTAGGGAACTGGTTAGAACCAGTCATCCCGACTCCCTTCCTCTATTGGCAAGATGCAGGTAACCACAAGAATGGGTGACAACAACCAAAGGGGGGGGGTTCTGGCAGTTTTGGGGTAGTTCACTGGGATGATCAGGCTCTCAACCTATCTGTCTTATTTGTCCCACTTTCCTTTGGCAGTACATAAGTATCTGAATGTGGGGTATGAGGGACGTTGAGGTGTCCAAGGACAAACTTTCTGGTGTGGGCAACTGGAAGATGGAGTTTCCACTTCTCCAGTTGAGGATGACTTGAGAAGTGGGTTTGGGAAGATAAAAACAGAACTTACTGATTTCCCACCCTGTGTCCTTTGGCCTACTCAGTTGAGTTGCAGTCAACTGTCAGAGTAGACAGTTCCCATACTCACTGATGTCTTCTAGGCTATACCAGGAGTTTGCTTCAATCTCACTTGTGATAGGGCACCCTATGACAAATGTGACCCCATTTTGAAGATAGGACTCCACCCCCATTTCTGGGACCAGTTCTTTGAGGCTTTGCATTTACAAGAAAAATGTGCTCAGTGTACCCTAGAAATGGGTTATAGAAACAGGTCATAGAAAGGGATCATGCTTGCTTAAAGCATTGTTTAGATTCTGTAACTTCCCACTTGGTTTGCACCTGCAGAAAAGAACCCTAAGAAACTTTACACCCCTGAGCAAACAAGGATTTAAATTTTCTGCATAGGAGTCCTGAGAAACAGCTCAGCACTGCACTTGGGGGCCCACTGACCCAGTGTAGTCGCCAGCCAGCTAATAAAGACGTTATTTTGGCAATACTCCATGTCCATGTGGTCCTCTCTGGTGGAATACCTCACAACACCCTCTACTCCCTGCCTGCTGAGTTGTCCATTGCCTAGAGACTCATTCATGTTGGCTGCAGAGCAGCTCAGAAGTGCTAGGGACAAAAGTCCCACAGGGAGCCCTCTCAGTGAAGGAGGGGATAAGGAATCATTAGATAAGCAACCTGGCTGGCTCTTTGCTTGTGGGACAGTTCTGAAATTACTTTTACAAGATTCCTTGGAAGATATTCAGCAGGATTTAGCTTCAGCTTACCCCTAAACTATCTTTGCTTAGCTCTTATTTCACTATTCTCTCCCTTGTTCTTTCCAGGATAAGCTGCCATGGAAGGTAGCTTTTGCTCCATAGCAAACCACCTTAAAATTTAGTGGCTTTAAGCAGCTATTATATTGGTGATCATGATTTAGCAGGTGAGCAATTTGGCTGGACTCAGTTGTGTGGTTTTTGTTGTTGTTGGTGGTGGTTTTGTCTGAGGTCACTCAGTAGCTGCAAAAGTCTGGCTGCTTGATTGGGGGCTGAGTGATTCAAGGTGATTGCTAGTGACAAACAGTAGATGCTGTCAGCAAGTTGGTGGTTCCAGATGGTAAATCTGCTCCCCATCTCCTCTTCCTCTTCTACTAATCTCCACTGGGATTCTTCGCACTTCTGTCTCCAGGAAGAGGCAAACATGGAAGCTACAAAGCTTCATGAGGCCAGAGTCAGGAGTCCCACATTGCCACTTCTGCATTCTTCCAGCTAAAACAAGTTATAGGCACCAGACAGGACTCAAATGATGACTAGCTAAATCCTACTTCTTGATGGGAGGGAGGTCAAAATCATCACAAAGAGCAGGTCTACAGGAAGGGAAGAGTTTAAACCACTTCTGAAACCTATCTTTTCATCCCCTCCATGTCATTGTTCTTAAACCAGAGTGGGAGGCAGGAGGGGAGGTAATAGAAACTAGTATGGACATGGTAAATTTGGCATGCTTATTGGAGAATTCTAAATGAAGATTTTTCTTTTTTCTTTTTCGTCCTTCATAGGGCTTGAACTCAGGGCCTGGGCACTGTCACTGAGCTTTTGCGCTCAAGGCTAGAGCACTTTACCACTTTGAGCCACAACACCACTTCTGGTTTTCTGGTGGTTAATTCGAGATAAGAGTCTCCTGTACTTTCCTGCTGGAGCTGGCATCAAACTGCAATCCTCAGATCTCAGCCTCCTGAGTAGCTAGGATTTCAGGAGTGAGCCACTGGTATACAGCTTCAAATGAAGATTTTCAATTAGTCATTAAATATATGAGTCTAGAATTCTGAATAGGGGTCAGGGTAGAAAAACTCATCTCCAATTAACTAAAAAAGCTGGAGGTAGAGCTATGGCTCAAGTGGTAGAGCACTACTCTTGAGCAAAAAAGCTCAGGGACAGAGCCTGGGACACACACACATACACAAGATGGAGCCTTGGGCTTCAGATCATCTCCCCAATGCATAGGTGCACCCAAGGCCTATTTCAGGTTTGGCTTTTGGTAAAGTCTAAACCAAGACAAGTTCTTCTGAATACTTAAATGCCTGCCAACCCCAGCCCATACTTTGCAGGGCAAAAGTGACTATAGTCTCAGTCATTAGCCTTTCATGACCACAAGCCCTTCCTCCTCCCTGTACCCCCACACCTTGTACAGCATATTCATATTCATATTCGTTCCAATCTGCATATGTGAGGCACAGATAAAGGCAAGTTTTTTTTTTTTTTTGTCAGTCACGGGGCTTGAACTCTGGGCCTGGGAGCTGTCCCTCAGCTCTTCAGCTCAAGGCTTGCACTCTACCACTTGAGCCACAGCGCCACTTCCGGCTTTTTTCTTTTTGCTTATGTGGTGCTGAGGAATCGAACCCAGGGCCTCATGCATGCAAGGCGAGCGCTCTACCACTGAGCCACCTTCCCAGCCCCTCATTTCTTTTTTACAGTTTAAGTAGCAAGAGAAGAAAGACACAAGAAAAAGGAATATTTTGCAACCTCAAAACATGCTGCAGATAAAAAAATAAAAAATTCAAATTCAAAAACATGGTTGTAGGTGGATGGCAGTGGCTCATGTTTGCAATCCTAGCTACTCAGGAGGCTGAGATTTGAGGGTCATGGTTCAAAGCCAGCCTGAGCAAGAAAGTCTGTGAGACTCTTAAATCCCATTATCCATCAAAGAGCCAAAAGTGAAGTGTAGCTCCAGTAGTATAGCACTAGCTTTGAGCAAAAAAAGTCCAGGGACAATGTTCAGGCTCTGAGTTCAAGCCACAAGACTGGCACAAATAAAAACAAAACAAAGGGCTGGGAAGGTGGCTCAGTGGTAGAGCGCTTGCCTTGCATGCCTGAGGCCCTAGGTTCGATTCCTCAGCACCACATAAGCAAAAAGAAAAAAGCCAGAAGTGGCACTGTGGCTCAAGTGGTAGAGCGCTAGCCTCGAGCTGAAGAGCTGAGGGACAGTGCCCAGGTCCAGAATTCAGGCCCCACGACCAGACCAAAAAAAAACAAAAAACAAAAAACAAAAAAAAAACAAAGCATGATAGATATCACATAGTTGAAAATATTGCATATATTTGTTTAAAACCTCCCTTCTGTAAGTACCTTTCATGTGGTGATTTTTCCTATTTCTCATTTTATTCTTTGCCTTACTTTTTCAATTTGAGATTTCAAGAGTTTCTTTCAAGAACTGACTTGCTTAATTTCTGTCCTCTGGGCTTTTGTTATCTTATTAGCTTGAATACTTTCAGGTTTAATACTTCCATTTCAATCAGCAAGCTCTCCTGGAAGAAAGAAGACATTGTTGTCACATCTAAATTAATTCTACAACCTTACACAATTTGATTTCAACAAAAGGATGTGAAAATCATTTTAGGCAATTTAGTCAGTAATTTCATCTGACAAATGTGGGATTCAGTTCTTTCAAATAAAGAGATGTGGAAAGTAAAAATTGCTTTCCTGTGAAAAATGACTGTGTACATATGATTTGAACTTTTTAATATCAATTACTCATAAAATACTCTTTCCCCTAAATTTACTTTTAAATAAGAAAGTTTAATCGGCCTGAAAACTCAAAACTATGAATTAGTATTAAAATGTCAGGACCAGTAATTCTTGATCTGATTTTTCAAGCTCTGCTAATTTTCTCCTTCCCTTGAAAAGAACGTTTTAAATGACAGCGACTGTTATGGGGTAACTGCAGTCGTTGCCACATCTGAAGGCTGTTCATTGTAGGGTAATATTAGACTATTATGCTGAGACTGAAAATAATGTAAGTTTTTAAACACCTTCACTGCACATTGATCACTATATTGATGGCTTCTTCCAGAGAATGGCTCCAAATACTCTGAACCACTAGAGAAGGATTTAGCATCATTCTTCTCATTTCTGAGCCTGGTATATTCCCTTGAGCATCTGAATAGTGCCAAATACTTCTGTGAGTATAGATGAATTTTATAAAACCAAGAAAAGTAATCTGATAAGGACTAGCAAATAAGATACATATCAAACTAGTGGCATTGATTTGAAAATGAGCCTAGTGGTAAACTAAGACTGGAGTTGATGTATTGCTCAGAACTCGCCTCTGAGAGGAGTTCAGAAGTGCTCCAAGTGTTCTGGGAACAGCAGCAGCAGCAGCACTGGCAGCCTCACCTTCGTGAGGGCTGGGACCCGCGTGTCATCACTTTCCCCAAGCACCTGCTGAAGTGCTTGGACACAGCAAGTTCCGAGTCAACAATGACTGACAGTAAATTCATAACCTGAGTTCAGAGTGCCTGCTACTCATTTGAATGCATATATTTGAAACAGTTATTAAAAGAAAACAGTTTCCAAGCCAGACACTACTGCTCACGCCTGTAATCCTAACTATTTGGGAGACTGAGATCTGAGCATCCCAATTCAAAGCCAATTAACACCCAAGAAGCCAGAAGAGGAGTGTTAGCATTGAGCACAAATGCTAATGGATAACACCCAGATCCTAAGTTCAAGCCCAGGACCGACCAAAAAAAAAAAAAAAGAAAAAGAAGAAAGAAAAGCAAAAAGAAAATAATGTAAATAGTTTCCATAACTTGCAAATATTCCAATAATTTTGAAGTTTATAAATGTCCAAGCTATTCAACTTAATTTTTCTTTCAACATAATACCATCTTCTGAATATATTCCATTTGCAACTTAGAAAAGCTCTTTTACAATGATTATCTTGGATATACAAGGCAATATCACCCCCCACTTTGTAGATGCAAACATTAGGATATGGGACAGCAAGTAAAAACTTTAACATTGGCTATGCTCCTCACTCACATTGGCTAGCGCTCATCCCTAGTCAAGTCATTGGAAAAGGCTGAGGGTGTACTCAGGGCTCTGGGGCTGAAGTCATCTCTGAATGCACAGAAGCTGTTTGGGGCAGGAGGGTACCTGAGCAAGGCTGGGGAGCGATTGGGAAAGAGGAAGATATGAATAAACTTTGTGTAGATACTGTGTCTCGTACAATCACAAAGTAATAACTGGAAGAACTATACTCAAATTTAGCCCTCCAGAAATCAAAAGCAATGCTTTGATTTCAAGGGAACACCCTGTAAAAGTCCATTTTAAATGAAGTTTTCAGAGATTACTACATTTTACCTAGATCAGCAGTTTTATTCTGGTTGAAAGTTAAATTTCATTTGTGGATATGTGTTTTGATTTGGTTTATTTCAGAAATAAAGAGTTGTAGGAGAATGCAAAATTTACTAGTTTGGGTGTTTTGTTGTTGTTGTTTGCTTTTTTTTTTCCCATCATGGGGCTTGAACTCTGGGCTTGGGCAGTGTCCCTGTG
>NW_012267279.1:2205276-2208179 GCF_000151885.1 Dipodomys ordii | reverse complement strand
CCTTTTAGGAATTTTTTGTTGTTGTTGTCGGTCGTGGGGCCTGAACTCTGGGCCTGGGCGCTGTCCCTCAGCTCTTCAGCTCAAGGCTAGCTCTCTACCACTTGAGCCACAGCGCCACTTCCGGCTTTTTCTGCTTATATGGTGCTGAGGAATCAAACTTAGGGCTTCCTGCATGCAAGGCAAGCACTCCCCCACTGAGCCACCTTCCCAGCCCTCCTTTTCCTTTTAGTAGAGCTCAGAAATTTGCAATCTTTCTTTTTTTCTTTTTCTTTTCTTTTTTTGTCGGAAGTGGGGTTTGAACTCTGGGCCTGGGCACTGTCCCTCAGTTCTTCCGTTCAAGGCTAGCACTCTACCACTTGAACCACAGCACCACTTCTGGCTTTTTCTGCTTATGTGGTACTGAGGAATTGAATCCAGGGCCTCATGCACGCAAGGCAAGCACTCTACCACCAAGCCACCTTCCTAGCCTCATTTCTTAGCAGTTATTTATTCATTTATCCACTTATTTATTTTTGGTCAGTCATGGGTACAATCGCTTATAAATTCTTTGCAAAAAAAAAGCTAGCTATAACTCCTCCCCTCCATCTTGGCTAAGTACTAACCAAAATAGTCCCTTATGAGTTAGGACTGCCTGCTGCCTCTCTGATTCCACTTCCCATAGTCCCTTATGTGGTAGTAATACATATTTGACCCCAGAGTCATACTGGCCTTTTAGCTGTTGCTTTTGCTCATCAGACACATTAAGCACTTTCCTACTTCAGGGTCTCTGCGCATGCCTTTTCCTCTTCTTGGAATATTCTTTTCCCATATATTCACCAGACTTACTCTCTACTTCATTCAAGTCTCTGTTCAAATGCCACTGCCTCAGAAAAGCCTTTTCTAATTCTCATGCCTCAAATGGCGCCACCTGGCACTACCATCTCACAGCATTTAAGCATTGCTAAGAATTCTGTAGTTCATTTGTTTGCAATTTATTGTCTCTCCTTCACTACAATTTAAGCTCTGTATGTGCAGAGACTTCTATTTTGTTCACTGCTATAGGACTGAGAACAATGGCTAGAACATTCTGTTCAAAAATCATTACTGAGTATTTGTTATGTGTCAGGTACTATTCTAGATATTGGGTTTATAGAGGTGAACAAACTATACGGAAGTAAATAAAACAGAAATACTCTGTCAGACCTTATATTATAATGATACACAGTGATCTTGTATCTACTGTGTAAATAGTAAATCTTGTGTCTACTGTGTAAATATTTGTAGATTTCTCAACTGAATTATCAAAATCCACTAAAACATTTTACCCCATAAGCTCACTGTAGTGAATGTTAATGGCACTACAATTGAATGTGTAACAAATCAAACTGGGTGACTCAAAGTAACAGAAATTTTTTTCTCACCTATCAGAGGCCATAAGTCTGAAATTAAGTGTTAGCAGGACTTTGCTCCCTCTGAAGAGTCTTCCTTTTTGCCTCCATCTTCACATGCCCTTTTCCTCCATGTGTCAAATTTCCCTCTCCCACTCTCTTGTTTGGATGTGTGTGATGGTATTTAGAGCCCAGCTGGATGATTTAGGAAAATTTCTGCACCTGAAATCTAAAAATTAAAAAAATTCATATCTTCAAAGGCTCTTAAAAATATGGTAAAATCTACAGATCCTAGGGCTGAAGAGCTAATTATCTTTGGGAATCATCACTCATCTTACAAATGTCCTTGTAACTGGAGGAAAGCTCTTATCAGGAAAACACGAGGAGCTATCTTTTGCTTCCTGGTTTTCTCTTTCTCATCCTCAGAAAACATGATTATTTCTGCTTAGGACAAATTATGTCTGAATGTGTTCACATTTTTATGATAAAAATATCATGGCTGGCTGGGCACTGGTGGCTCATACCTGTAATCCTAGCCAGTCAGGAGGCTGACATCTAAGGATTACAGTTCAAAGCCAGTCTGTGAGATTCTTTTTTTAAATTAATCACCAGAGAACCAGAAGTAGTGCTGTGGCTCAAAGTGGTAGAGTGACAGCCTTAAGCAGAAAAGCTCAGGGACAGTACCTAGGCCTTGAATTGAAGCCCCACAATCAACAATAAATAAATTAAATTTTAAAAATATATCTCATGGGTGGTTAACTTAAACAATAAATTTATCCCTCAAAATTCAAATATAAGATCGAGGAGCTGATTCCTCGTTCATATATAGTCACTTTCCTGCTCAGCAGTCACTTTCTTTAAGTCCAGAATAGAATGGAAAGGTTCTCTGAGCCATTTTATAAGGGCACAAATTCCACCACTGAGGACTCTATCTCATACCCTAAAGACCTTCCAAATCCCCATCTCCTATTCCTGGCATCATCTTGGGTGGTAGGATTTCAATCTATGACTCTCAGGCAGAAGTGATCCAGTCTATTGTAGGCAATGACTGTTTTCTTAGATAACAATAAGACATTTTGCAAAAAATAGGTGTAAGAACTTATGACTCATTCACAGAAACCTTTGATCGTCTTCCATCAGAAACTCCTACAAAATTAAGTTAATGAGCAGTAGAGGTGGCAAAGCAATACTTCAGAATGATTTGTTTTATGTTTGTACCATTAGAGTTCATTATGGTTTGCAGAGAGAATAGAAAATTATTAGCATTCACCACTTAAGAGTCTCAACATACCCAAATCAGGCTGAGTTACTCAGGAGGCTGAAATCTGAGGCTCATGGTTCAAAGCCAGCTGGGGGGTGGGGAGGTGGGGGAGAGCAGGAAGGTGGCTCAGTGGTAGAATACTTGCCTTGCATGCATGAGGCCCTGGGTTCGATTCCTCAGCACATAAGCAAAAAGAAAAAAAGCCGGAAGTGGCGCTGTGGCTCAAGTGGTAGAGTGCTAGCCTTGAGCTGAAGAGCTGAGGGACAGCGCCCAGG
>NW_012267279.1:2203570-2205226 GCF_000151885.1 Dipodomys ordii | reverse complement strand
CGAGCTGGGAAGGTGGCTCAGTGGTAGAGCGCTTGCCTTGCATGCATGAGGCCCTGGGTTCGATTCCTCAGCACCACATAAGCAGAAAAAAAAAGCCAGAGGTGGCGCTGTGGCTCAAGTGGTTGAGTACTAGCCTTGAGCTAAAGAGCTGAGGGTCAGCGCCCAGGCCCAGGGTTCAGGCCCCATGACCAGACCAAAAAAAAAAAGAGTCTCATGGACTATCCTGCTTGGACTGGCTTTGAACCATGATCCTCAGATCTCAGCCTCCTGAATAGCCAGAATTACAGGCATGAGCCACTGGCACCTGGCTGAGTGGGTGGTTTTTGTTTTTTCTTTTGCTATTGTTTTGTGCCAGTCCTGGGGCCTGGGCACTGTCCCTGAGTTTCTTTTGCTCAAAACTAGCACTCTCCCACTTGAGCCACAATGCTACTTACAGATATTTCTGTGTATGTGGTTCGTGGAATTGAACCCAGGGCTTCATGCATGCTAGTCAACACTTTACCACTAAGCCACATTCCCTGTCCTGTTTTTATTGTTTGTTTTGGTGCCTATCCTGGGCTTGAATACAGTGCTTGGGCGCTGTCCCTAAGCTTCTTTTGCTCAAGGCTAGTGCTTTGCCACTTGAGCCAAAACTCCAGTTCTGGATTTTTTTGGTAGTTACTGGAGATAAGCGTCTCATGGATTTTCCTGCCTGGGCTGGGTTTGGAACTGTGATCCTCAGATCTCAATCGCCTGAGTAGCTAGGATTACAAGTGTTAGCCACTAGGACCTATCCTTTGTTTTTTAAATTTAAAGTTGTGTTTTATTCCTAATTTTTTTTCGGTGGCTTTATTCAGAGTATTCAAAGTCCTTTTGTGTGTGTGTGTGTGTGTGTGTGTGTGTGTGTGTGCGTGTGTGTGTGTATGTGGTCAGGTCTCCTGCTCTGGCTTGGCTTTTTCTGTTCAAAGCTAGCACTCTATCACTTGAGCTACATCTTCACTTGCAGCTTTTGCTGATTAACACAAGATGAGTCTCCTGGATTTGTCTATCCATCTGGCTTCAATCCTTGAAAGTACTCAGCCTCCTGAGTAGTATTACAGCTACTGTGAACTACCACCAGTACCTGGCCCTTTACTAATATTTATTTAGTTAGTTAAATTTTGACAATCCAAGGATTTTAATTCTAACTTTGTGCTTGCTAGATGAGTGTGCTAACACTTGAATTATACTTCAGCCCTTTTTGCTTTATTTTACAGATTGATTCTCATATTTTTACCAAGGCCATGCTCATACCATGATTCTCCCACTTATTCTTCCTTCATAGCTAAGATTAGATCAAAGTCCCTTCTTAACATTATTCAAGAGATTCTGCTGAATGTATTCCAACTGGTTGTGTGTACATATATGTTTGTGTGTGTGTATATACATGTGCTAGTCTTGGGGCTTGAACTCAGGGCCTGAGTGTTGTTTCTGAGCTTTTGTGCTCAAGGCTAGTATTATACTACTTGAGCCACAAATCTACGTTTGGCTTTTTGGTGGTTAATTGGAAATTATAGTGTCACAGAGGCTAGGAAGGTGGCTCAATGGTACAGTGCTTGTCTTGCATGCATGAGGCCCTGGGTTCGATTCCTCAGTACCACATAAGCAGAAAAAAACAGAAGTGGCATTGTAGCTCAA
>NW_012267279.1:2178760-2196762 GCF_000151885.1 Dipodomys ordii | reverse complement strand
ACCAGCCTGGGCAGGAAAGTCCGTAAGGCTCTTACCTCCAATTAACTCCCAGAAAACTGTAAGTGGCACTGTGGCTCAAGTGGTAGAATACTGGCCTTGAGCTGAAGAGCTCAGTGAAAGCATCCAGGCCCAGAGTTCAAGCCCTCAAGGCTGAGTGCAGGTGGCTCACACTTGTAATCGTAACTACTCAGTGAACTGAAGTTTGATTATCATAGTTTGAAGCCAGTCAGGCAGACAAATCTGAAAGATTCTTTTTTTTCTTTTTTCTTTTTCTTTGCCAGTCATGGGGCTTGAACTCGGGGCCTGAGCCCTGTCCTTGAGCTTCTTTTGCTCAAGGCACTCTACCACTTGAGTCACAGCACCACTTCTGGGCTTTTCTGTTTATGTGGTACTGAGGAATCAAACCTAGGGCTTCATGTATGGTAGGAAAGCACTCTACCACTAAGCCACATTTCCAGCCCCGAGAGATTCTTATATCCAATTCATTAGCAATAAGGAAGAAGTGGAGGTTTGACTCAAGTGGTAGAGTGCCAGCCTTGAGCTTGAAGAAGCTAATAAGAAAGAACAAGAGACCCCGAGTTTAAGCTTCAGTATTAGCACACACACAAAAGTAAATAATAAAAATGCTTTGGTATTTCATTTGCTAATAAATATGTAGCCCAGGCAGACCTCAAACTTGGCAATCCTCCAACCTCAGCCTCCTAAGTGCTGAGATTACAGGTGTGCTCCACTGTGTTCAGATCTTTGATAACCTATTCTATACCACAGACATCCTAGGAACTGAGGATATAAAAGCAAATAAGACCCAAGCCCTGCTTTTGGAGAGCAGTGTAAAGGAGAAATGAAGATGTTCTCACAAAGTAGCAGGAGTTGATGGCAGAGGATTATGAAGGTAGAGCAGAGCTTCATCAGCCTTAGAGGGGCCAGGAACCTCTCTCAAAAGGAAGCAAAGGCCTGAAGAAACTGAATGTAGTGGCCCATACCTATAAGCCTTGATACTTAGGAGGTTGAGATCTGAAGGGTCAAGGTTCCAGGCCACCTTAGACAGAAAAGGACACTCTCCTTAACCCTATCTCAATGGAAGAGGCTGGGTGTGGTAAAGTACACCTGCTATCACAGAATTGTAGATTAGGAGGATTGGGGTCCAGACGTGCTACTTCAGAAGAGACCATAGGGTGTACATATATGACGGCCCAGAAGTGAGAAAAATAGAGGCCACTTAGCAATGAAAATAACAAGGAAGACTTAAAAGCAGATACTGGACCAACTGCTACATAGTTCATAAGCTTATGAAAGAGTATGGACTTCAAAAGATTACTGAAAGATTTTCAAACAGGACAGTGACATGCTCGGATCTGCATTTTATAATGATTATTCCAAATGTGGCAAGAGAATAGACAAGGAAGTTAGCTGGACCGGAAGCAGAGATTGGTCAGGATGGAGAAGGATCTAGGAAGAATATTATTTATCTGAACTAGATTTCAAAGAACAGAGAAGGAGTTAACAGAATCCAAAAATAATTTTGCCCAATAATACTCTCTTTTTGTTTTTGCTGGTCCCAGGGCTTGAACTCAGGGCCTGCACACTGTCTCTGAGCCTCTTTGTGCTCAAGGCTAGGCTAGAGCTCCACCACTTGAGCTACAGCGCCACTTCTGGCTTTTTCTGCTTATGTGATGCTGAGGAATCGAACCCAGGGCCTCATGCATGCAAGGCAAGCACTCTACCACTGAGCCACCTTCCCAGCCCCATAATATTCTTGAAATAAGGAACACAGTCAAGTACTTCCTGGAGCCATGACAAATTTTAGTGCCTTAGACCTAATGAGTGCCTAATTTTATGCCTCCAGCAACATACTTGAAAACAGCTCTTTTTAATTTTTATTCCTAAAGTCTTATTGCACTATTTTAAATAAATAACTCTAATCTGTCCACACTATGGAAACGCACCAAAGTTGCTGATCCCAATACCTAGTAGTTATGAAGGCCACCAAGGCTCCTTGGCTAGAGATCTCACCTAGAGGTGTGTGACTCCAGCTCATGTTCCCGCCCCACGCGCTCATCCTCTGAGTTCAAGGATGGATGCAGATTGCACAACACACCACAAGACAAGGTCAGGGGAAATCCCCCCAAAACCATGCCTCAAACCATTCTTCCACCTTAAGCTCGGGAGTAACACATCGCCCCCTCTTGGGATAGGATGATCTGATTTCCACCACTGCAAAGGCAGAATGGGTTTGATAAATGCTCGGCTGCACTTTTCTTCTTCTCCAGCAGGTGGCACTGAATAAGTGCAAAAAAAACTCCAGAGAGCCATGTTTCCAGCCAAGGCCAGAATGGTACAAATATTTAACATTTTTTAATTAAATGCCATCATTTCATATATTTAAGTTTTGTTTAAACTGGCAGAAGATGAATGAAAAACAAGTGTGACAGAAGCAAGCACCATAATTTTCCAATAAAAATAGAATTCCAAAGTGGCTATTTTTATATTATGAGTAGTTAAAGATAGGATAGTCTATAGAGAATCTCAGGAGGTAACTCTGGGCTGCCAAGACAATGAGCCAGCTGTAACCAAGTGCCTTCCTATATCTCCCAAATTCAGCTTCCCATAGCACAGGTGGCTTTCTTCCTCTCGGCAGGACATGAAATGAGTCCAGATTCAGGCAGCTGTCTTTCTCAAATAACTCCAGACAGCTGGTACATAAGCCAGACCACATGACACTGAGTCCTGTGTGTGGACCCCGTGGACAAGGATGGTGGAGCTTTGGTCCTGGGCCTTTTGTTCTCTAACAAAAGGGGAGGAGATGTCCCTTTGCTAGAATGCTCACTTAAGAATATGTCCAACAGAGCTATCAAGTCCCTTGTGCCTTTTCATGCAGCCTTTTGGCTTTTAAGTTTCCCAATAAAGTCTATCTTTTATCTCTGATGCTGTGAATTTGCCTGAGCCTCACTGCACAACAAAGACAGGCTTTGAGTTCCTTCCAGATAATGAATATGTCTTGTGCCTTCCATAGTCTCACTATTATACTCTCTCTGGGGATCAAAACTATATAGAATAAGACAGTAAACCTTTCATTGTAAGAAGGCAAAAACCCCCAAGTTTTCCCCTGGAAAAGTGGTTGGTATGAAACCTAGGAAAGCGATACTTTTCATTTCTCTGGGATTTTGTTGCTTGTTAGTTTTGCTAGGGGTCTCACTCTGTTGTCCAAGCTGGTCTGATTTCTAGGCTCAAGCAATCCTCCTCAACATCCTCTATTGTTATCTACAACACCATCAGTTTAGTTAATGTGTAAATTGTGAGGTTAAATTGTCTCTGGAACTTTCTTCCCCACACGTCAAGGGAAACATCTAAGTTTGCCAAGTGCCTCTAGTTTTCTTTTCTTTTCTTTTCTTTCTGTCATGTGGCTTGAACTCAGGGCCTAGGCGCTGTCCCTGAGCTCTTTTGCTTGAGGCTAGTGCTCTACCACTTTGAAGTTCCACTTCCAGTTTTTGAGTGGTTAACTGGAGATCAAGAGTCTCATGGAAACTTTTCCAACTGGACTGGCTTCAAACTGTGATCCTCAGATCACAGCCTTCTAAGTAGCTAGGATTACAGGCTTGAGCCACCAGTGCCAGTCATGCTATTGCTTTGGGCCTGCTGGAGGTGCTGAAGAAAAGATATTCCCCATTGTGGCATACATTTATATTCTTCCCTAAGGTAAATGAGTAAAGACCCTATCACTCATACAAGAACAGCAAAGTGTCTTCACTTCACAATTCCTGGTAATAAATAAAATCTATTATCTTTAGCCTACCCCACTTATAAATGAAAAAATTAAGGGAGAACAGTTTAAAGTATGAAAAAAACTGGTACACCTCCGCTTCCTGTTTCAATGAAAATACTCAGTGAATATGCTGTTCAGTAAACAGCTGGCATGTAGCTCAGTGGTAGTCCACTTGCTTAGCATGGGCAAGGTTTGATCCCCTAGTGATTCAAAAAGAAAATTAAAATTAAAAAAATTAAAAGAAATGATACAATCTTATTAGCTATATATATAATTTTTTTTTGCAGGTCCTGGGGCTTGAACTTGGGGCCTGGGCACTGTCCTTGAGCTTCTTTTGCTCAAGACTAGAGTTCTACCACTTGAGCCACAGCTCCACCTCCGGCATTTTTGGTTATTTATCAGAAATAAGAATCATGTAGCCTTATCTGCCCCTGCTGACTTCAAACTGCAATCCTCAACCTCCTAAGCAGCTAGAATTACTGATGTGAGCCACCCGTGCCTGGCTTAGCTTTATATCTTAATTCATAAAAATAACACAAAACAACCCTAGCACCATGTCCATACACCTAGTATGAGATGGGTTTACAGCTATTTTGGTAACTGAACAAGAAAGATATAGAAAGTAGAGAAGATGGTTTGAGGACAGGTGGTTAGCACTTATCACGGATGACCTAAAGAAGAGCCAACAAAAAAAAAAATCAAACAATACCAGTGACTTTATATATACACCAGTGCCTCTCACATGAAAGACTGTGCTGCGTACTATTCTGGTGAATGTGGTTAAGACATGGTATGTGTGAGTTTCCCTGAATATGCAACTTATTTTTAGACACACACGATTAAATTCCATAATTGTCATGATAATCTTCCTAGCATGTAAAAGTACATAAAGCCTTTTTTTTTAAACTTTTAAAAACCCATTTGACTTTTTTTTTCTCCAGTCCTGGGGCTTGAACTCAGGGCCTGGGACCTGTCCTTGAGTTTCTTTTCCTTGAGGCTAGCACTCTACCACTTGAGCCACAGTGCCATTCCCGGCTTTTTCTGCTTATGTGGTGCTGAGGAATTCAATCCAGGGCTTCATGCATGCTAGGCAAGCACTTTACCATTAAGCCACAATCCCAGACTCGAGGTATAACTACTTTTTTGAAATAGGAAATCAGATTTTCAGATAGAATATTACAAGAAAACTCTAAATCATTTCCAAAAATCTGCATTTTAAAAAAGATAAATGTGACAATACTTTAAGAAGATTATGGGCTGGGAAGGTGGCTCAGTGGTAGAGTGCTTGCCTTGCATGCATGAGGCCCTGGGTTCATTTCCTCAGCACCACATAAACAGAAAAAGCTAGAAGTAGCACTGTAGCTCAAGTGGTAGAGCACTAGCTTTGAGCTGAAAAGCAGAGGGATAGCACCCAGGCCAGAGTTCAAGCCCCATGACCAACAAAAACAAAACAAAATGAAACAAAAAAAACCCAAGAAGATTATGTTATGAATTTTATGAAATAATATGAATAATCATGAATTTTAGTAATGACTTTAATAAATAATAGCTATTCACATATATTTAATTTGTTTTTTAACTTACATATGGAGTTATTTTGTTTGGTAACATGCTTCTTCCATTGAATAATCTATTCTAGATATTTTTACTTTTTGCTTGTTTTTTGTTTGTTTCAGACAGGGTCTGTGTAGCCCTGGCTGGCCTTGAACTTATGAGTCTTGTTCCTCATACTCTCAATTACTGGGACTACAGGTGTTTACTACTTCATCCAACCTCCATCCATTCTTTTTTTTTTTTTTTTGTCAGTTGTGAGGTCTCAACTCTGAGCCTGGGCGCTGTCCCTCAGCTCTTCAGCTCAAGGCTAGCGCTCTACCACTTGAGCCTCAGAGCTACTTCTGGCTTTTTCTGCGTATGTGGTGCTGAGGAATTGAACCCAACGCCTCATGCATGCAAGACAAGTGCTCTACCACTGAACCACCTTCCCAGCCCCCATCCATTCTTTTTTAAAGACTGTATAGTATCTAAAGACATGAATATCAGTATAGCAACAAATTCCATATTTATGGATATTCATTGTTTTCAATCTTTTCTTTTCTAAACAATACTGCATTAAAAATTTTGTACATCTGGCTGGGCTCTGGTGGCTCAAGCCTATAATCCTAGCTATTCAGAGGCTGAGATCTGATGACCCTTGTTCAAAGCCAGCTTAGGCAGGAAAGTCTGTGAGATTCTTATCTCCAATTAACCACCAGAAAACCGGAAGTGGTGCTGTGACTCAAGTGATAGAGCACTAGCCTTGAGCTAAAGAGCTGAGAGACAGTGCCTAGGCCCAGAGTTCAAGCCCTACGACTGACCAAAAAAAAAAAAAAAATCTGTACATCCGTCTTTGTGCCCTTGAATGATTATTTCAATTAGTAGAGGTACAACTGGTAAGTCAGATTGTATGTGTGTTTAGACTTTAGTAGATACTGCCAAATAGTCCCTCAGAACAGTTAATCATTTTGTTTTCTGTCTAAATGCTACATCAAGATTAGGCAGTACTTTTCAGACTTCTTTGAAGACGTCATATTGTTTAAATTTTATTTTCTTGTAAAGATGCTGTGCAGAGGGGTAGTTACATGAGTAAGGCAATGAGTACATTTCTTGTCGAGTATTGTTAAATGCTTCCCTTGTTCTCTACTATCCCTTCCCTCCCCTACCTTTTTCACTCCTCCCCCATTGAATATCCTTTCTTGAAAAAAAAAAAAAAAAACCTCTTCAGAATCCAGAAAATAAAGCAGAAAATGAGGCTTTTTGTAGTGGAAACTGGTACAGGGGTAAGAGGCCATCAGCTTGGTTCTTGTGGCCCTTGTTTACCCAGGTGACATCTCCAGTGTGTCATCCTGAAGTCCATTCAATATAAGCACTTCCTTTCTTTCTAATGTAATATGTAGTGAAACACATTTGACTGACGGTGAGACTAACAAGATACAAAGCCAAAAACTTATCAGATTTCTAATTATATCTCGATTTCAGTAATTTAGTCTCAGCACTTTATATGTTCCTTCACTGATTTCCTGTTTTAAAATGGGCTTCTAAATTCTGTTGAATTCTATTACTCTGAATTCCTTCTGAATTCTGGCTGAATTCTGTTCCTTGTATCTATGTCTTAATTATACTAAGAATATGAACCTAAACTTGCTATCACTGATATCCATACTTTCATTTTTGTTTACCTTCATTTTAATAAAACAGGGCAAAATACAATAAAGTATCCAAATCATCACATTGAAAAACACTCATTAACAAAAAATAGTGACTGCCAAAAACTGAACTGAAATTCTTGGCTATACCACTGCACCATAGTGAAAACTATTAACTTGGCTAAAAAACAAAAAACAAAAAAAGCCCTATAACCGAATGAAAGATAGGTTGAAATGTGACTGCATATACACAGAAAGTCAAAATTTGAAGGACCCCCCCACTACAATCAATGAGTCTACTCAATGCTTTGTTTCATTTTTTTCTTAATATTTTTATCAGTCTTTAGAAGGCCTATCTTTTCCAGGGAAAAGTAGAAGAGGAGTGCAGTAGGAAAAGGCTTCATAAATGTCCATTCAGATGTGGAGCAAATTGGACCAGTAATCCTCTGAGAACAGATGACTTCTAGAACCTTCACTCTGGATCTAAGCTTCCACACTCCTTCCTCTAGGTGCAGGTCTCCACTTCTCCTCAAGTTCCAGAAGACACATGCATCTCCTTTTCTCCCTCCCTTCCTCCCCCCACCTTCTCCTCCCTCCTTTCTTCTCTCTCTCTCTCTCTCTTTTTCTCTCTGTGTCTTTCTGTGTTTGTGTTTTTCTCTCCCCTAAATTTTTCCATTTCTATGCCAATTTTTTTAGACTGGAAAAATCATCCAATGTTTATTTCAGGTTGATTCACATAGGCAAAATTAAGCTTCTAATTTCTAGCCAATCAGGTATCATCCCTATTTTGATTATTGTATAACACTTCTTAAATGTATCCAGAGATCTGGCTGTTTGAGAGAAGGGTAGAACACATTTCACTATCTAAAAGGAGCAGATTGTTGGCTTCAGTTAGATGCTTATTGTGAAGGAGAAAAAAAAACAGTAGAATACACAAAAAAATGCTAGAAGGATTTTATACATTGATTCAACAAATACATGAATACTTATGAAGCAATGCACAAAATGTATAAATTGTGGTTAATGCCATGAGTTTATGATATCAACATGAAAGCTAGGCATACACCTCATAGACTTATGAAAAAATATAAATATGTTATATGGACTAGTTGCTATTCAAATCCAACTGAAGAGAACAGCTGGACCTGCTCTGAGGTTATGTTATATACAAAAGAGGCTTTAAGGATGTACCTAGCCTTGACTTACTCCATTTTGTAAATCAACAGTTTTGACCTTCCTTAATTTGGGGTGCTAGTGCCAAAACAGAATGATTCTACATCTTGTTTATACAAGTAAAGAACTACTAGCTGTGGGCACACCACTAGGCAAACTGATAATTTGTGCCAATAAACAATTACAAAATCTGAAAATATATCAAATCATATTAGAAACACCAGACACATAAACTCATCAATCACATAGTCCCAGGAGAGGTTACATGTAACCTGTGAATATAAAAGAAGGAACACTCCAAGACTAAGATGCTCCAGCCACACTGATCCATCATTACTCTCATTCAGGAAAACTGTCAAAGTGAAGAATCTCAACATTGGTTAGGCCCCAGCTTGAATATACTTCCTCCTGTTCTGCCACACAGCCTACTTCAAATTGACATTTGAAATGATCTGCCATCTAGACCTACACTTGACAACTATGCACCCCAACAGCTCTAAGTCTGTGGTTAATAAAACTTCTCATATGGCCCCCCTTACAGAGACTTTTTCTTGTCTTTATCAGCTCTAGCCATTCTATGTGAAATGCAATGGTCATCTGAGATAAGAGTAACTAAAACGAGAATAAAAGAGTCTTTGATACCAATGACTATTAAGTGAACTCATTAGTACTTGGCAAATTTGAGCCAAAGGAATTGGTATAACTTGTTAGATTTATTGTCATTCAATAAATTCCAACATTGTGGAAGGACACAAGCATGTCTATCCATCTTACGTAGCTCACTCATAACATCCACATTTTCATTTCACTGACTGCCTTTCTAGCTGTCACACCTAGCCTCTATTATAACATCAACATCTCAAAATCCTCTGCCCATTTGAACTTTCATATTTACCTTATTAACCTGTGCACTGGGGTAAGGGCCACTGTTTCTCAGCTTTCTCCCTTAGAATGCTAAGCTTTCTGGAATGCATCATGTTCTTTGCTTTCCTGACTCTGTAATTATCTCACAGTTGCTCTTCCAGTTTCTTCTACTCTTAGCCAACATTTGATCTTAGCAAATGATTTGCTTTCCTTCTCTGCTGAAGGAATCAAGAACATCTGGCTTGATTTTTTCAAACTATCAATCTGAAAAATTTCCTAATGCTTACTCTTACGTTCCAAAAAAATAACATCGATATTCAATATTCAACTTATCTGCTCTTTCCAAATGTTCCTATCCCCTTCAACCTTCCACTACACAACTATGGTTTCCCCTCTTTGGTTTATTTTCAGTCCCTCTTTCTCCATTGGCTATGTATTTATTTATTTAGTCAGTCATGGGGCTTGAACTCTGGGCCTGGATGCTGTCCCTCAGCTTTTCAGCTCAAGGCTAGCTCTGCCACTTGAGCCACAGCACTATTTCTGGTTTTCTCAGGGTTAATTTGATATAAGAGTCTTATAGACTTTCCTGCCCTGCTGGCTTTGAACTTCAATCCTCAGATCTCAGCTCCTGAGTAGCTAGGATTACAGGTCTGAGCCACTGGAGCCGGCTGGCTTTTTATTTTTTTTTAGCCATACTTCCACTTATGGCTTTAGACTGGTGAACTAGAGATAAAGTTTCTTTGATTTGGCTGGCTTCAAATAAGGATTCTCAGATCTCAGTCTTCTGAGTAGCTAGGATGACAAGTATGAGCTTCTAGTGCCTGGCCATTTGTTCCTTTTTTTTTTTTCTTTTTGCTTATGTGGTGCTGGTGAATCGAACCCAGGGCCTCATGCATGCAAGGCAAGCACTCTACCACTGAACCACCTTCCCAGCCCCCATTTGTTCCTTCTTAACCCACAAACATATTTTAGAATTTCCTCTTCCAAACTTGCTGCATTGATCATTGATTCTGAACAATAAATTCCCCCAAATTTTAGTAGATTAAAACAACAAATACTTCTATCAGTTTCTGGAGGTCAAGAAGATGATACTCATGCTGGCTTGGTACTTGGGCTTAAACTCTATGCCTTTCCATCACAGTAAGCTTGTTTTCAATCACAGATGGTGCGCTACTACTTGAATCATACCTCTACTCCTGACTTTTTGCTGGTTAACTGGAGGTAAGAATCTCTTGGTTTTGTCGGCCAGGGATGGCTCTTAACTTGAATTCTCTGATCCTTAGTAGCTAAGATTATAGGCATGAGCTACTGAAGCCAACTAATCTGTACCGCTTAAAGAAAGAAATTTCAAAATTTTATGGAGCTGGGCTCTGGTGGCTCACGCCTGTAATCCTAGCTACTCAGGAGGCTGAGATCTGAGGATCTCGGTTCAAAGCCAGCCTGGGCAGGAAAGTTCCTGTGAGACTCGTATCTCCAATAGACCCTGAGAAAACTGGAAGTGGTGGCCGTGGCTGAAGTGGTAGAGTGCTAACCTTGAGCAGAAAAGCTGAGGGACAGCATCCAGGCCCAGAGTTCAAGTACCACAACCGACAAAAAAAAATTATGGACATATATTAAAACTGTCACTTCTTTCAAACCATTTTTTTAAGCTGCTGGCACTTCAAGCCACATTTTAGCCTTCTTCCTCCTCTCAGGACAACTCTTCTAAATAGTGATCTTTTCTTCCCTTATTTTCTCATCATATAATATTTAACTATTGAGAGTTCAGCTTATTATCCCCTCTCTGAATACTGCTACTATGAGCGTAACAGCCAAATGAATACAACATTCAAAACCTTACTTTTCCATCTCATCTTCCATAATTCCTTATAGGCTTCAGCAGTTGGACTTCTTACCACTCCCCAAACTCATCCTACCCCAATTCTGTGCTTCTGCTCAGATGGTTGTTCTTACAAAGACTCTCTTCTCAAGTGTAGGAGTCCTTCACGACCACCCAGGGGGACTTCTCGGAGGCATGCAAGCACAGAAGAAAGATTATTGTAAGGTTTATTAGAGGGGCCGGATCTCCCGGGAGAGGGAGCACATGGCAGCTGACTGTCTCAGAGCCACAAATAGGTCTGGGGGAGGAAGTGTGGGTGGAATTGAGGTAAGTGCATGTCTGGGCAGAGAGCGGGAGTGGCCAGGTGTAGGGTCCGAACTAGAGGGCACAGAGGCTCAGGTCTGGGTAGAGCTGAGGACTAGAGGTGAAAAACATTAGGTTTCTTGTTTTTCAAAATCCACATCAAATCCAAGATTTGACTGACATTCCCTCTCTCCTGAAATTCCCAGAGCATGTCAATGGTCAGTTTTACTCTAGCTGTTCTGCTTTTCAATATGATAGTATTGGTATACATCTTTGTATTCTTTTCAGCACCTTCACAATACCTTGCTTAGACTAAGAACTTAATCTTCTTTGAATGAATAAATTTACCTAAACATTAAAATTTAATTTTACTGTCATCAAAAGGCAAATTAAAGTCTCCATAATCTCTGGCTCTATTAGATTAATACCTTGAACTAAGGGAAATTCTCTGCTAGAGAAGAATACAGTTTTCCTTTCTATTATTTGAACAATTTTAATGGAATGACTCAAATTAAATCACAATTATTCACCAAAAAGGTTTTCTTCTGAGCTATGTTTGCATATAGTATTTTTATAATTCCTAGTCAACATGAAATTTCCATGGAAACAGATCATACACACTGGAGAAGAAAGGAATGGAATTGTGTTTGAACTGCATTTTGTCATCTCCATGGAGCTATTTGTGCTAAATATTTGTGTGTTCAGGGAAATTGTAATGTAAAATCACCTAAGTAAAGACAAAATATTTAATGCCTTAAAATGGCAATACCTATTAATTGAAAATTTTGTTAATATGTGCAGATAACATCAATAGAAAGTTTTTAGTATTTCTTGAAGTAGACTATAATTTCAACAGATAAAATGCCTGGTTTGCCTTTGTGTTAATACAGAAAAAGCTCAATATTGGAAGAGTGGCATTGCAGTGATAAAATAATTTGTCCTGGATATCATTCAAACATACATATGTACACACACACACACACACATATATATGTAAATGTTTGAATGATTTTTTTTTTTTTTGCTGGTCTTGGGGCTTCAACACAGGGCCTGTGCACTATCCCCGAGCCAATGTGTGCTCAAGGCTAGTGCTCTAACACTTGATCCACAGTACCACTTCCAGCTTTTTCTGAGTAATTTATTGGAGATAAGTGTCTCACGGACTTTCCTGCCCAGGCTGGCTTCGAACTGCAATTCTCAGATCTCAGCATCCAGAGTAGCTAGGATTACAGGCATGAGCTACCAACACCAGCTCAACTAGTGTGTGTGTGTGTGTGTGTGTGTGTGTGTGTGTGTGTGTGTGTGTGTGTCTAGTCTACATTAGGTTGTCTCATAATGAGCTACTGACCAAATAAGGGTAGTTTAAAATACAGGTCCAGAATCTGTAAGTTGAAAAATGTTTACACTTACTCAATGATGCTGTAAATTTTTATGAGTAATGCACATAAGCCAGACACTGGATGCCTGCTATTCTAGCTATAGGGAAGCACAAAGGCTAGGTGTGATGGGGAGCACTTGTCATTCCTAGCAACACAGGACATCCAAGTAGGAGGCTTGCAGCTCAGGGTAGCCCAGAAATGAGACCCTATCTTGAAAATAGCTACGGGAAAAAAAGAGGGAGTGGAGGCACAGGATTCATTTGCAATTAGTAAGTGACAGAGTGGAGGTCTGATTTAGAAGGAAGGTTAGGATTCAGTACAAATAACAAAAAAGAAAACCCTAAATTCCAGCAGTTTATATTTCTAATATATAAGCATGGAAGAAAAAGTTTAAGGTTGTTAAGGAACCTAGGATTTCTTTTTCTTATTACTCTTCCATGCACGACTTTATTTTCTTTATGATTATCTTATAGTTCAAATGATTATGAGATATTTCACCACCACAGGAATAAGGTACAGGAGAAGGAACAAGGTCCTCTCTTTTAGGAACACTTCCTGACAGTTGTATATAACTTCTTTGCTTACATCTTTTTGGCCAGAATATAGTCACATTGCCAAATCCTGCCACAATAAGAGTTAGGAAATGTTGTTATATATTGGACAGTTACATCAAACCTAAAAAATTAGGAATTTTGTTACCATTCAATGGGAAACAATGATTATTGAAAGTTAACTAGTATTACCTGTATCCTTAAGAACTCCTTGTTTGCAAGTATCAAAACATAGAAAATAAAGGAAGGGATGAGATGTAGCTTGTATGAGGTCCTGGCTTAGGTTCTCCAGCATTATATAAACAAACAGATAAGTAAATATGATATATTGGTTTATTTATTGGTTAATTTCATTATAAGGATACCTTTTTTTTTTTGGTTGTGGGGCCTGAACTCTGGGCCCGGGCACTGTCCCTCAGCTCTTCAGCTCAAGGCTAGTGCTCTACCACTTGAGCCACAGCTCCATTTCTGACTTTTTCTGCTTATGTGGTGCTGAGGAATCGAACCCAGGGCCTCATGAATGCAAGGCAAGCCCTTTACCACTGAGCCACCTTCCCAGCCCAAGGATACTTTTTTTTAAAAAAAAAACAAAATTTCTTCTTTATGGTAAAATGTTCTCAGAAGTTATGTGGTTCATATACTCACATTGTAACTCCCACAAGGAAAGAAGCATTTGCTTCTGGTAGTTAAGGTGATTATCCCAGTTTGTCTGGAGTTGAAGAACGTTTGGCACTGAAACTTCTATGTCCAGGGAAACCCTTCAGTACCGGACAGAGGGTAGTCATATACCTGGTAGCACTTTCAAAAGGACTCCTGACCTTTTTCAAAGTTTCCTACCTAATCTCCCATATCTCACAGGCTCAAGGTAGGGCATACTGTCCTTTAGTCAGAGGAACATTTGGCATTGATTTGCTTAAACCTGGCACTTACAGTGATAATTGAGATGAAAATGTCTGATGAGGTAAGCAAATCAGAGCTAATCTCTGGAAATATGTACAACTCATTCTTTTGAATATCATAATCACATAGCTGCTGCACAGCTACAAAAACAAGCCCATAATGTCCACTACAAGATTCAACTAATACAGAGCCAAGCATGGAGGTAAATACCTTAATCTCAGCACAGAGAGGCCTCAGTAGGAGGATTAAAATTGGAAGCCTATCTGGACTATGTAGTGAGACTCTAATAATCACCTAATATAACACAAATACTTAGTATTTATAAGTTGAAGCCTCAAATGAAATTAGATAACTTTGTAACTCAATGGTTAAAAAAAGGAAATTCTAGTCCAGTAGTACAGCCTCGCCTAGCATATGTAATAAGGCCCCAGGTTCAATCTCAAGCTGCCACTCCCCAAGAGAAAAGAAAGAAATTCTATGAGAGGAAAACTATTCTAGCTAAAGAAAGGTGTGTTCAGGGGTAGGAGCACACATTAAGTAGTAAAATGGCTCCTCACAAATGCAGGGCCCTAAGTTCAAACTTTAGTACTGCCAGAATAAAGTGTACTCATAGATTTGTTTTCTTTGATAATGGAATTTTTTTTATTATTCCAAGCAAATTAGTGCCTAGCATTACCCTTCACTAAAGGCTGTGATCTATATGGTATATTGTGTACTACTGACTCAAAATTGGTGTCCTCTGTGGTGTCTCTCCTACATGAGGATTAATTTCCCCATTCTGCTGAAATTACTCACAATTTGCTTAATTAGTGATATGTGAGTGAATAGACCATGTGTCAACTTCCTGGCAGCTCTGAGAACCAGTGTCTCATGGTGTTCTTTTCTGCCATGATCACCAATTATTCTAATATAGCACAAATGAGAAATAAAATCTCTGTGGGTGTAGGCCCCAGGTATTTGGGAAACATTTATTACTATAGAATCATTAGTCAATCCTGATTGATGTTTTATACAATCCTGTCCTCAAGAATTTGAGTTAAAAAAAAAAGCAGAGAGAAAGATTTTTTAAATTGAAGGAAGGGGGAATTAAGGAGAGGCATAAGAAAATAATAGAAGGGGTGACCCCCGATCCGGGGCCTTAAACTCAAGGCCTGCACGCTGTCCTTGAATCTCTTTGTGCGCAAGGCTAGTGCTCTACTATTTGACCAACAGCACCACTTCCAGCATTTTTTAGTAATTTATTAGAGATAAGAGTCTCGCAAGGTCTTTTTGGCCAAGGCTGGCTTCAAACCATGATCCTCAGATCTCAGCCTCCTGAGCAGCTAGTATTACAGGTGTGAGCCACCGGTGCATGGCAAGAGGGGCTGATTTTGATGAAAGTATATCAAGCATGCACAGAAGAAACACTTCGATGAAACTCCTCTCACTGTACAGTTAATATGTATTAATAAAAATGTAATGCACGGAACTGGAAATGTGCTTGCCTCGCATGCATGAAGCCCTGGATTCAATTTCTGAGCATCACATAAACAGAAAAAGCCAGAAGTGGCATTGTGGCCCAAGTGGTAAAGTGCTAGCCCTGAGCAAGTGGTAAAGTGCTAGCCCTGAGCAAAAAGAAGCTAAGAGACAATTCTCAGGCCCGGAGTTCAAGTCCCAGGACTGACAAAAGAGAAACAAAAAAATGTTAAAAAAAAAAAAAAAAGAACAGTGAGATACTAGGAACAATGACATATCTGTAATTCAAGCACTTTGGAGGCTGAGGTGGGAGGATCTCAAATTTAAGCAATAATGGATGAAGGCAAGTGGTAAGACACCTGCCTAGTAATCTTGGAGTCCTGAGTTCAAAGCTCAGTACTGAAGAAAAGAAAAAAGAAAAAAAGCTCTAAACTTTGCAGCTGACTACCAAAATAATCTAATTTCTGAGGTGCACCTGGTGACTTCTGCTCCTTGTTTTAGGATTTTTTTCTGGATCCTAACCTATTGTTTCCTCATGCAGCTTGTAATAAATCATCATTGCATGAGCCTGAATGAGTATCTATTGCTAACACAGTTATCTCCCTTCCTCTGTGTGGAATACATTCCAAGACTACCCAGTTAATGGCTAGATACCAAACCCTATAAATACTATTCTTTCTTTTTTTGGGGGGGGGCGGTCATGAGGCCTGAACTCTGGGCCTGGGCGCTGTCCCTCAGCTCTTCAGCTCAAAGCTAGTGCTCTACCACTTGAGCCACAGCGCCACTTCCGGCTTTTTTCTTTTTGCTTATGTGGTGCTGAGGAATCGAACCCAGGGCCTCAGGCATGTAAGGCAAGCGCTCTACCACTGAGCCACCTTCTCAGCCCCATACTATTCTTTCTTATATATACATACCTGTGATAGATTCACAGTAGAGATTAACAAAAATAGAATTATTAACACTGTACTATAATAAAAGTTATGTAAATGCAATCTCTCTCTCAAAGCATCTTAATTTATTGTACTCACCCTTCTTGTGCTGTGGGTTGATACAATGTCTGTGTGATGGCACGAAATGAGGTGAATGATAAACATCTCTCCACACTGTGGCCTTAACCTTTGCAGTTCATGGTGTGACAGCAAAACTAGCATTATTATTATTATTTTCCAGTCCTGGAGTTGGAATTCAGCCTGATCACTGTCCCTGAGCTTCTTTTGCTCAAGGCTAGTATTTTACCACTTGAGCCACTTCCAGTTTTTTCTGTGTATGTGGTACTGAGGAATTGAACTCAGGGCTTCATGCATGCTAGGCAAGCACTCTACCATTAAACCACATTCCCAGCTCCTAGTATTAATGTTTTTTCCTTCTTCACAGTTTCAAAGAAAATTTGCAGATTTTAGCAACTTCAGCATATATTTTTTTTTCGTTTTTTAGCAAGTCACAAATTTTCCCTTAAAGGAAGCACTTTATGGCTACTCTTTGGCATGTTCAAATTGTTACCTCTACTCTTGTACTTTGAGGTTATTAAGTAAAAGAAAATTTGGTCTGATGACAGTTGATCTGAAAACTGAGACAGCTGCTAAAGTGAAGGAAAACCTAAATAAACCCTTTAGTTTCTCTCGTATTTAGTTGACTTTAAAACCAATAATTTTCAGCTGGGAGTGGTGGTGCCTGCTTATACTACCAGCAAGCACTCAAGAGACTGGTCTAGAGGACTGCAAAACAAAGGCAATAAATAAATAAATAGGGTCTCCTATTTATCTTTTTTGATACCATTTTTATAACAAGCAGATCTGTGGTTACTGGGACTAGAGGTAGGATAGGAAACTGCTGATTAGATTCTTTTAACTATTATCAAGTCACAATCTTAGCCATATAATAGCTATGCAATTGTATGTCATTGTCTTCATTTGCTTATGGGCCCTATATCTTATTTTGTAGATTAGGAAACCCTATTTAAAACATCACTGATTTTAGGCCAGGTACTGGTAGCTTAATGCCCGTAATCCTACTTACTCACGAGGCTGAGATCTGAGGATCTAGGTTTGAAGTCAGACTGGGCAGAAAGGTCCCTGTGAGATTCTTATCTCAACCACCAAAAAAATGGAAGTGGGGCTGTGGCGCAAAGGGGTAGAGCAGTAGCCTTGAGAGAAAAAGCTCAGGGACAGCATTCAGGCCCTGAGTTCAAGTCCCACGACTGACAAAAAAAATCACTAATTTTAGAAGCCATACAACTGAGCAATATATTATTCGTAGTCTCCCACTTCCATTGCTGTAGGGTAACATTTCTGAACCGTGGAACAGGCCAAGCCCATTTGCCTAAATTCTTCAGGGGGTTGAAGGCTGCTTTTGTTTTTCACTCGGGCCTGTACAGGTGACTCATGGGTGATCTTCTGATGTCAAGAACCCCAAATCTCCACACTCAGATTATGCTCTATCATTTGTGAACATACATTCTATGAAGAGCTAGAAGATTGATTACATGCACAGACTACTGATTACTTCACCTTTCCCTTTTTTTGGGGGGGGGTCCAGTCATGGGGCCTGAACTCTGGGCCTGGGCACTGTCCCTCAGCTCTTCAGCTCAAGGCTAGTGCTCTACCACTTGAGCCA
>NW_012267279.1:2168808-2178710 GCF_000151885.1 Dipodomys ordii | reverse complement strand
GCTCTACCACTTGAGCCAGAGCGCCACTTCTGGCTTTTTTCTTTTTGCTTATGTGGTGCTGAGGAATCAAACCCAGGGCCTCAGGCATGCAAGGCAAGCGCTCTACCACTGAGCCACCTTCCCAGCCCATCTTTCCCCTTTTCTTATCACTCTGTTTCTTTATCCTATAAATATCTCAAGACTGACACTCTTCACACTCAGACAACATGCAAATAAATTATTTTTCTTTAGGAAAACTCTGCTGCTTCAGTGAGCAAAAAGGGCTTAAGGGCAGGTAGGTTATATAGCCCAGCTCTGCTAAATAAATGATTCATGTTCAGGGCAGGATGGAGCAGGAAAGATCTTGTGATGCTAAGAACCCTGTACAATTTAAAATATTATTTATGGAATTTCCAATCTACCACCTTCTGACTAAGGTGAAACACAGGTAAATAAAACCACATATAGTGAAACTGTGGATAATAAGGAACCAATATATTCGGCTAACATGCTTCACTTTACCAGAAAAGGAAGAATGACCCCAAAGGCAACTTACTGCACATCAGAGCCTTTGCACCCTCCCTAGCTTAAGTGCAAGATGCCATCCTCCTGGTTTTGAGGGTAGAGGCCCATAGAGCTATGGAGGCAGCAGACATTAGCTGTGTTACATGGGCAGTTCACTGTGGAAAAGATATTGTAAAATGGGGAAGAGGGTGGAGGGAGGAGAGTGTAAAAAGCAATTTAAAGATGTATTTGCTGGGCCTAAGTTAACTGAAAGCTGGACATCCAGCCCTCACATTCCTTTGCATCTATGCTCTTTGAGCCATTCGCTGCTACAGTAACTTTACAATCATCTTGGGCTCTTGGAAGAAAAGGATTCACTGACAAACTATCCTGTAACAAAAGGCAAACTGCCCCTCAGACAGGAAATGTCATGTTTAGGCCAGGTATTGGCAGCTCAATGCCCATAATCCTACTTATTCAGGAGGCTACTCTTTGGCATGTTCAAATTGTCACCTCTACTCTTGTACTTTGAGGCTATTAAGTCAAAGAAAATTTGATCTGATAACAGCTACCAAGAAAATAGCTAAAAGCTACAGACCACTTTTCAGGCGTCCAAACATTGAGCTAGTAGTCAAACAAGCCCATACCTATACATACCTTCCGCACTCCTGCCTCCGATTTTAACTTGAGGCCAATGCTTGTACCTCCAGAAGACTCAGTCTGGTTGTTCCAACACCAAACAAGATGGGGGGTGGGGGGTGGGATCAATATACAAATCTCTTCATTTAATCAAGTTTTTGCTTAATTTGGTGTCTGAATTTGGGGCAGAGTCCTTCTTGCTTAAATCTCTACCAAATTCACCATCTATCTAAAAGAAATTGAGGGTCACACTGACTACTTGGTGAACTGTGGAGCTTGACTACTTGGTTAATCTGGAAGTCTACCCAATCTGTGCAGACTTTCAGCGAACCTCCTGGTCTTCTCTTTTATAACCTACTATTGATGTAGTACTTTCTGGAGTTATTAGCTTTCCTGGGATTGTGGAACATAAGCTGCTTTTCTTTTTGCAGATATTGAACCAGGGCCTGCCTCATGCACATCAGACAGGCAATCTACCAATTGAGTTCCACATCTATTTTTATTTTGATACAGGGTCTCACTCAGTTGCTCAGGCTAGCTTTGAAGTTATACTCTCATGCTTCAGCCTCTAGAGTAGTTTGGAATTACAGCTATCACCACACCCATAGCTTTACTCTAATAGATACTGATCCTCTGCACTCAGCTTAGATTTCTGATCTTAGTTCCAGAAAAATCATGCTGACATCTATCATTCATAGCTGTCTCTGTTCTGCTCTCATTTTTCATATTTTCTCATTTTAGGAGGCTTTTACAAGAAAACAAGAAATGCTTAAATCCTCATATGAAACCAAAAGCTGTTTTTGTGCACTATTAGTTTTCAAAATAGGGAATCCTTTTGAGATCAGTAATGCAACTATAATATTATTTGAATATGAAAACGTTTGATGTATTTCTGTCCAAAATCTTTGATTTTATTAATTAGAAAAGTAATGTGTGCTTGTCTCATAATAATCCAAAATCACAGAAATATCTCACAAAGTGAAAGTTCCCTACAATCTTAATCTCCAGATAAAAACCACACGCTGGTTTCTGCTCCTCTAAAATGTACCATCTAAGCCGGACGCCGGCCTATAATCCTAGCTACTCAGGAGGCTGAAGATCTGAGGACCCTGGTTCAAAGCCAGCCTGGACAGGAAAAGTCCATGAGACTCATCTCCAATAAACCACCAAAAACCTGAAGTGGCGCTGTGGCTCAAGTGGTAGAGCACTAGCCTTGAGCTGAAGAGCTCAGGGACAGTGCCCAAGCCGAGTTCCAGCCCTAGGACCGACAAAACAAACAAAAACAAACCGTTTAGTGTTTCTCTATTTTAAAATATATGCTAGAAAATCAGGAATGGAGGTGCACACCTGTGACCCCAACACTTGGGAAACGGAGGCAGGAAGATGAGTTTCTGAGAGCCTGAGCTACACAGTAAGCCCTGTCTCAAGATAAGAGGGGAAAGTGGGGCAGGAGCAAGGTTTGAAGCCAGGAGGGGTGGGGAGGAGAGAGACACCCACTGGGAGGGGGACTTGGGCCTAAAGGAAGAGGGCCGCAAAGGCGTGGCCCGAGTGGTGGAGCACCTGTCTAGCCAGTGCGAGGCCCAGAGCTGAAAGCGCAGCACTGAGTAAGTGATGACCAATTCTTCTGGCCACATTCCCTACGGAGACCTCCGCGCTAACGACCACTTCCTCAACGATCATTCCTTAAGCACTAATCATCCATCTCCACCTTAACCTAAGTCTCTCTGGTTTGTTAAGGAACGTGGCGGGTATGGGCCTGTGGGAGCCGGGCCTCTCGGCCCTCCACTGTCCTCCACCCACTCAGTTCAAGGACTCGCGCCGCCGTTGTCTCCGGAAGGGCGCAGCAGGGGGACACACCCCGGCGCGGTTACCTCTGCGCAAGCGCGAAGCCCCGTCCGCCGTCGTACAGCCTGAGGATCGAAGGGCCAATCGGAGCAGCTCTTGCCCCCCACGTCTCGCTCCTACGCCGCGCGACTTCGTTTCCGGTCGGCCTTCCTTTCCCGATTCGTCACCCTAGAAACGGCCTGCAAGCCGGTCACGTGAGCGGGAGGGGCCGGGAGGAGCGGCTGTTGTTCGGTTTTCCGGTCTCCTCGAGGGGAACGGCCTCAGGTTGCAGACAGGTGGGCCGAAGACGTGGGGTTCTCCTTTCTTTTAAGACAGGGGCCGTTTCCTTTCCGTGTGACCTGGGGTGTCTGCTGGCGGCCCACAATTCCCGGGGCCCGTTGCGGCGTGTTTCCGGTCGCCTGCGCGGGCGCCGCGGGCCGGGGCCGGGGCCGGGTCCGAGGCCGGGGCCGGGCGCCCTGGCGCCTCCGCCTGGCCCGAGGCTCCACCCAGTACCCTTGTCCCTCTGCGGTGCCCCGTTGATTGTAGGCAGCACACCGACTCGTCCACGTTCCTGTCTTGTGTCGTCGACACCCGTAGCACATAGAGACACACAAAAGCGAGCCATCGGCGTCCGCTCCTCGCTCGCGGAGGCTGCGGCTCGAGACTGGGCAGGTAGAGGCTAGCCAGGGCTATTTAGCAGACCCTGCCTGGGGGAAGCGTGCAAAACAAAACCAGCCCAAGAAGAGAAACTGAGCCTCTGTAATTTCCACTCATGGAGATGCTTGCCACATTGCTATGCAAATTTAGTGTTCATATACACGCGTGAAGGCGTTCGGAGGTTGTATCTGGAATCTTCCCAGGGATTTTTTCTTTTTTTTTGTCGCTCGTGGGCCTGGGAGCTGACCCTTAGCTCTTCAGCCCAAAGCTAGCGCCACTTCGGCTTTTTCTGCTTGTGTGGTGCTGAGGAATCGAACCCAGGGCCTCATGCGTACAAGGCAAGCACTGAGCCACCTTCCCAGCTCCTTTTCACTTTTAAGGTTTTGTGTTTTGTTTTTTTTTCTACAAGTAATGGTAAATACATGTTAATACACAAATCTGTGCATGCCACTTTTTCTTTGCACTAAACTCATGAAACTACAGAGTCAAAGAGAATACATGTGGGTAAGGTTCCAAATGTGTTAACTTCTTCCCAGAATTATATTTATTGCCCCTTTCCCGTGGCTCATGCCTAAAATCCTAGTTACTCAGGAGGCTACTGAGAATCATGATGTTAAGCCAGCCCCAACCCTGGCAGGAAAGTCTTAAGACACTCATCTCCAATTAACTACCAAAACAAAACAAAAAGCCAGAAATGAGCCAGCTGCCGGGATCTCACGCTTGTAATCCTAGCTACTGAGGAGGCTGAGATCTAAGGATCACAGTTCAAAGCCAGCCCGGGCAAGAGAGTATGTGAGACTCATCTCTAATTAACCACTAGAAAACGAAGTGGCACTGTGGCGCAAGTGGTAGAGTGCTAGCCTTGCGTTGCAGAGCTGAGGGACAGCGCCCAGGCCCAGAGTTCAAGCCCCAGGCCCCACAAAAAAAAAAAAAAAAAAAAAAGGCCAGATATGGACTATGGGTCTAGTGGTAGAGTGCTAGCCTTGAGCAAATACGCACAGGGACCCAGGACCAGCACAAAAAGAGAAAAAAAAATGTATTTTACTTTAAAATGTATTTTCCCACCAAAAATTAAAATGCTGTATGAGAACGCCAGTACCTGCATTTCTTTGCTAATCTTGGGTATTATCGTTCTTATCTGTTTAAAGTTCTGATTTGAACCAGATAGGTGTGTTGATACATCTGTAACCCCAGCTACTTGAGAGGGGGGGGGGGATGGGAGCAGAAGAAGAGGATCTCTCAGCCAGCTTGCATTAGAGTGCTTGTTTTCTAGGAAGTTACTGAGTTCAAACCCTAGCACTACAAAAAGAGATCTCTGTGTGTGTAAAGTATCCCAACTTCCCCGAGGCCTGTGGGACTGGAACCCACGATCCATGAAAGGAGTCACCAGCACTCAGTCAATCTGGCTGGAAACCTTTTATTAGCCATGTGGCGACTAGACTGTCTGCAGCTTGCAGAGCTTGGAAGAACGGCCCCCATTGCTTTTCACAGAGGATTTTTATAGGAAGGGGTTACAGGTAGGTGATGTTTGCAAAGCAAGCAATCAAGGTTACTGAAGCAAAACATAGCCTTGAATGGCAAAATGCATAGGCAAAACATAATTTTTACTTGGTCAACATGACTGATACTGTCAATGCTATTGATACTATTGATATGTGATTACAAAAAGTCAAAATACATCCTTGGATTACTAAAGTCAAAACATAACATTGGGTAGGGGTAGTTTGTTTTACAGAAATGATTTTTGGGGGGGAAGGTCAGTTGTGGGGCTTGAACTCTAAGCCTAGGCACTGCCCCTGACAGAAATGATTTTTTAAAAAATAAGCTTCTGACTAATACAGCAACTCAGTACAGCTGATGATAAACCTCAAGGTTGTTAGTGGCCTTCAACAAAGTTTGTGGTAAACTGCAAAGCTGCCAGCTTGGTAAACTTGAGGAAGAGATGTTCTTTTGCTTTTTAGCAAGATGGGAAAGGCTTAGGCTGACTACTGGCCATTTCACCTGAAGTCTCTTTCTACAGAAGGGTTCTGCCTTGAATATTGGATCCATTTTTAATGATCAGTTTTGTTCTGTTGCTGATTTCACAGGTTATGGGTAGGGGGGAAGACTTACTGAAATTTGCATTTTGTTAAACTGAACATCTTTTGTTTTTGTTGGCTCTAGTTTTATGATTTGCTGGTTATAACTTCTGCATATTTTAAGTTTGAAATACACTTAAAATTAGAGATGCTTTTCTAATATTAGAAATACTTTTTTCCTGAGATAATTACAAATTTCCTACTTTAAAAATTCATCTCTTAAAATGGTCTGTGAAGTTTATTTACTGAAGCTTTTTCTTAAATTACTTGTTGGTTACTTTATTCCATTTATTGAAAACCTCAATCTTCCCCACTGATTTAAAATAGTAACTTCATAAAAGTCTATATTTTCATATGAGTTTTTCCCTCTGCCCCATTGATTTTTGTCTGTTACTGGGAAGTAATGCTGTTTTAATGTACCTTTCAATTGTTTTCAAAATTCTGATGAGATGGGGGTAAATCTTTGCTTAATAATCATTCATAATGGTCTCAAAATAATACGTATAAAATTATGTAATATGTGTAAGTCTAAAAGCATATTATGAAGCCAACCCCAACCTAAGACCTAGAACATTACCAGTATCTTATATCCATTCATATGTTCTTCCATTATATTCCTGCCATCCTCTCCAGACATTTATTATATAATATATTTATTATATATAAAATATTTTTCTATTTAGTGACACTGCTGGAGCCTGAACTCAGGCTTGAGTGTTGTCTCTGAGCTTTTTTGCTCAAGGCTAGGTGCTCTACACTTGGAGCCACAACTCCATTTCCAACTTTTTTGCTGATTAATTGGAGATAAGAGTCTCACAGACTTTCCTGCTCCAGCTTGCTTCAAACTGCAGTCCTCATATTTCAGCCTCCTGAATAGCTGAGATTATAGGCATGAGCCACTGACATCTAGTAAGATATATTATTTATTCCATAGTAACTTCAAACTTCATCAAGTTCAAAGTTGTAATTTTTAGTGGAATTGCATTAATTTTATATATGAGAGGAAATGGACAGCGTTTACAATTTTACGTTTGTATGCATGTATATATGTGTATGTATGTGTATGTATGTGTGTGTATATATATATACTGAGGATGGAAACCAGGATCTTGCAAGTGGTAGGCAAGCACTCTATGATTAATCTACACCCCAAGCCCAGAAATGGAAATCTTCATGAAAGTATTGAATATATAGTTCTTAATACTTTATGCTAATTCATTTAGTTCACACAGCAATTCTATTATCCCATTTTACAGATGAGGAAACTCAGTTATAAAGAAATTGAGGACCTGGGAAGATGGCTCTGTGGTAGAGTGCTTGCCTTGCATGCATGAGGCCCTGGGTTCAATTCCTCAGCACTACATAAGCAGAAAGAGCTGGAAGTGGCGCTGTAGCTCAAGTGGTAGAGTGCTAGCCTTGAGCTGAAGAGCTGAGGGACAGCGCCCAGGCCCAGAGTTCAGGTCCCATGACCAACAACAAAAAAAAAATTGAATAATTTTTCCCACGTTAATCAGATAAAGGGTAAAGTCAGTAACCAAATCCAAGCAGTTTGCTCACAGAGCTTGTGCTCTTTTTGTCTTTTTTGTTTTAGATTTTTTCTTTCCTGGGGTTTGGAGTCTCTGTTTAGCCCAGGCTGGCCTCAAACTCATGATTCCTCTGCTTATACCTTCAGAATAATAGAATTACAGGCATCTACCCTCATGCCTGCTATTTAGCTCTCCTTGATCTTCCTAACATTTAGAGCTGGGTACCCGAGTCTCAGTCCATAGAACTCACTTCTTCTCTAACTATACACATTCATTCCTTGGTGTTCTCAACCGGGTCATGACCTTGAATACAATCTATATGCTATTGTCTCAAAAATTCATCTATCTACCTTATTCCATTTCTGCTGTTATTAAAAATGTTAGAGATTGAGGAATTTATTTTGGTCAGTCCCAAGGGTTGAACTCAGGGCTTGGGCACTGTCCCTGAGGTTCTTTTGCTCAGGGTTAGCACTCTATCACTTGAGCCACAGCATCACTTCTAGCTTTTTTTTTTTTTTAATAATGTCATCTTTAATTTTGTATTTTTTTCTCTTTGCTTATGTGGTGCTGAGGAATCGAACCCAGAGCCTCAGGCATGCAAGGCAAGCACTCTACCGCTGAGCCACCTTCCCAGCCCCCACTTCTAGCTTTTTTGTTTATGTGGTACTGAGGAATCAAACCAGGGCTTAATGTATTCTAGGCAAGCACTCTATCACTGAGCCATATACCTAGACCAAGAGCTTGTGCTCTTAATCATATTGTCTGTCCACAATAAGGAATCTGCTCATTTATAATGGATATGCCAATTAATTGACCTCTCTCATGTTCCTATCTATGTCCTTATTCTTTGTTAATGAGCAGATGTATAACTCCTTGCATTACCTGATTGGGCTAGGGGTGGTAGAAAGCTGATTAAAACTATAGTAGTTCAATCAAATTCTCTATTCCAGAAGCCTGTAACTGGTCTTAAATGGTTTCTTGAAGGAAGTTATCATAAGGACAAATCTGAATCTTATTTGATCCATGTGCAGGCTATCTACAGAAAGCACCCCTGAAAACAGAAATAGATGCAGAGAAAAGTAGGATCAATACATTCTGTGACTGCCCCCCTCCCTGGAATAATAATAGGGATAAAGCTTCCCTGAGTTCTGGGACTTTCCAGATTCTGACTTACCTCTACTGAGATTCTACTACCATGTTTGCTCTTGAGGATCTTCAGAAGATCCTCCCTCATTTTTTGAATAAATCCTGCCTTCTATTTAAGCCTCACTTAATGACCTGTGGTTTGAAACCAAATATGCCATTTGAAAACATGCGGTCTTCTCTTAACCCAAGTTTTCTTTCAGTTTTCTAGTAGCATTTTCTTCACATACATCCCACACATTTCTTGTTCAGTACACACACACACACACACACACACACACATTTTAGTCTTCACAATGGTTATATCTGTTTATCATCATCCTTCTTCTCATATCTTAAGCCACAAAAATTCTTTCATCAATTGAGACTGCCAAAACTCAGTGGCTTGTAAATGGAACATCAGTATTTGAAGTTCATTCCAAAATAATGTTTCCCACCAGATAGATTTTTTAGTTTTATAACTTTATTTGTTCTGGTGATGATTCATATGAGGATGACAGTGATTCATCTCATTTCAGTGAGCCACAAAGATCCCAAAGAAGTGGTTCCTATAACTGATTTAAAAAGAAATTCTCACATGAATAGGAACATTTAGTTTCTAACACATTTAGCTGATACTAAAACAGAGCTGGGCACAGTGGTACATGCCTGTAAGCACAAAACACCGTCTCAAGTTTAAGGACAGTTGGAGCTACATAGTAAGTTCCAGACCAGCCTGGGTTACCCAATGAGATGCACAGACAACTAATATTCCCCCTTCCACCCCCCAAAAAAAAACAGATTGAGGAAAGGTTGTTCTTTTATTCAATGGGACTAATTTGTTGTTATAAGACAATAAAACATTAGAGGGTATAGTTCAAATAATATTTGGAGTATAGTAGGTATAAAAAAAGAGATGTCTTATTCTTAATACAGGCACATAATTCTTTTTTTTTTTTGGTCGGTCATGTGGAGCTTGAACTCGGCCTAAACAATGTCCCTGAACTCTTCAGCTCAAGGCTAGTGCTCTACCACTTGAGCCACAGTGCCACTTCGGGTTTTCTGGTGGTTAATTGGAGATAAGAGTCTTACAGATGTTCCTGCCAGGGCTGCCTTTGAACCGGGATCCTTATATCTCAGCCTTCTGAGTAGCTAGGATTACAGGTGTGAGCCACCAGCGCCCAGCTAGGCATGTAATTCTTTAATCATCTTTTTTTTTTTTAAATCTTTCCCTTTTTCTTTTCTTTTTTTGGTCGGTCGTGGGGCTTGAACTCTGGTCTTGGGTGCTGTCTCTGCGCTCTTCAGTTCAAGGCGAGTGCTCTACCGCTTGAGCCACAACACCATTTCTGGTTTTCTAGTGGTTTATTGGAGATAAGAGTCTCGTGGACTTTCCTGCCCAGGCTGGCTTTGAATCATGATCCTCAGATCTCAGTCTCCTGAGTAGCTAGGATTACAGGCGTGAGCCACTGGTGTCTGGCTTTCCTTTTTCTTTTTTATCCTTCTCCTTGCTTGCTCCTTTTCTTCCTCCTCTCCTCTCCTCTCCTCTCCTCTCCTCTCCCCTCCCCTCCCCTCC
>NW_012267279.1:2152798-2168758 GCF_000151885.1 Dipodomys ordii | reverse complement strand
TTAGCCCAGGACAGATCTTTTTGCTCCAGTCTCCCTTCTTTCTTTCTTTCGGTATTTTTCCTTCCTTCCTTCCTTCCTTCCTTCCTTCCCCCTCTCCTCCCTCCTTTCTCCTCTCTCCTCTCTCCTCTCTCCTCTCTCCTCTCTCCTCTCTTTTGAGACAGGGTCTCTACATTTAGCCCAGGACAGATCTTTTTGCTCCAGTCTCCAGATTCCTGAGTTATAGGCATGTATCACCACACTTAGCTCCAAGTTGGTTTTTACCAGATATATTTAAGAACTCAGAATTGCTGGGATTTGGGGCAGGAATATAGCACATATATCATATACCATAAAATCTGGTAGGATCTGGAGCACCACTTTGAAATCAAACATATTAATATTCATGTAAAACTAATATAAAGGCTAAAGTAGTCACATCTATTCAGGATAGAGTTTGTTGCCAAATGAGTTTCCCAAAAGATTATGAAAAACTCGTTTTCTAGAGATTTGGAGCATTTTAGAACTTTAGATAATGGTCTGAATATCCATGCAAGTAAATGGGTTCAGATTTCAACATCTGACTAGCTCTGGGATTCTAAAGATTTTTTTTTAATCCTAGCAATGTTAGATAGTCTTGTGGTTTGGGATGTTTAGTCTGAAGGCAAAAACACACTTTTAGAGGGACAAAATACAGACAAAAGTAATTACTGAAAACGTAATGGGTAAGGTTTCTTATCAACTTGTATTCATGACCTTTGTAGTCAGTCATTATTTCAGTGTGGTATTTTGGTTTAAAAGACTTAAAATAAACAGTAAAACCTCCTAAACAAGTCTTAACATAAAAGGCTTTCCTATATTTTGTCTTAAACTTCTCAATAAAGAAACTCTTGCATTTATGTTTCCATTCTTTATTTCTAGCACAAAGAAGTACTTCCTTTTAAGTAACCTATGACTGAAAAATTGTTTCATTTGAGTCTTTTAAAGTGTCAAGACGAAGGAACTTATTCAGTCATTATAAAAATTGAGTGCTTATTCTGTGTCAGACTTCATGCTAGGTGCTGAAGATGCAGTATAGTGGGCGAGAAACATTTATAAATAGAATATTACAATACCCTGTAATAAAGGATGTGATAGGTAAGTACAGTGTACTGTGGAACTCTGTGTTCTGAGGTAAGGGCGGGTTGAAAGTTAAGAAAAGTCAGATAGGTGAAGGGGTGAGGGAAATTGAGGAATACTCTACAACAGTCATTTTTGAAGTGTAGTTCATGGATCAGCAGCATCATTGTCATCAGAAAACTAGCCAGAAATACAGATTTTTTGGCCCTGTCCTAAACCTACCACATAATAAACTCTGTGTGGAGCACAAAAAGCTGTGTTTTAAAAATCTCAAACAAGGGCTGGGAAGGTGGCTCAGTGGTAGAGCGCTTGCCTTGCATGCTAGAGGCCCTGGGTTCCATTCCTAGCACCACATAAGCAAAAAAGAAAAAAGTTGGAAGTGGCGCTGTGACTCAAGTGGTAGAGCGCTAGCCTTGAGCTGAAGAGCTGAGAGACAGCGCCCAGGCCCAGAGTTCAGGCCCCATGACCGGACCCAAAAATAAATAAATAAAAATCTCAAACACTCAGGTGACTCTGAGGCAGAAAATAAAAATTTAGTTTGGGGCTCATTTAGATGCCTGTAAACATCTAAAATGGTGATGCAGGTAGCCTCTTGGGTATATGCACATGCCTGGACTTTGGGTAGGAGTTAGACTAGTGCTATGGTTGCTGCGTCTTGCTAAAGTTCACGTTAGAACTTAAGACCTAAGGTGATGGTATTAAATGGTAGGTATCTTTAAGATGTCCACCTCATCTTTAGGCATGAGGGCTCCATACTCATGAATGAGATTAATGCTCATATATACATACATACATATATATGTATATATATACACACACACACACAAACACTGTATATATCTATATATAGATATATATAGTGTTTGAAGCTGGGTGCTAGTGGCTCATGCCTGTAATTCTAGCTATTTAGAAGGCTGAGATCTGAAGATGGTGGTTTGAAGCCAGACAGGAAAGGCTGTAAGACTCTTATCTCCAACAAACTACTCAGAAAAAGCCAGAAGTGGTGCTATGGCACTGTGGTTCAAGTGGTAGAGCCCTAGCTTTGAGTAAAATAAGCTCAGGGGCAGTGCCCAGGCCATGAGTTCAAGCCCCAGACTGGGCACAAGAAAAAGGTTTGAGAAAGCTACTAGGTCCTTTCTATCCGCACTGCATTGTGTGAAACAGCATTTGTACCTCTAGAGGACACAGGAACAAGGCAGTGACTTAACAACTGAGATTAGACCACTACCAGACACTAGACCTGCTGACAATGGTCTTCTAGTACACAGCTTCCAGACTTTGAGAAATAATGCTTTTTGTGGTGCTGGGAATTGAACCAAGGGCCTTACAATTGGCAAACAATTTACCAACTGAGCTACATCCCCACTCCTAATTTCTACTACTTAAAAATTCCACAAACTGGGCACCAGTGGCTCACACCTGTAATCCTAGCTACTCAGGAGACTGAGATATAAGGATCATGGTTTGAAGCTAGCTTGGGCAGAAAAGTCCATGAGACTCTTATCTCCAATAAACTACTCAGAAAAAGCTGAAAGCAGTGCTGTGGCTCAAGTGGTAGAGTGCTAGCCTTGAGCACAAAAAGGTTTAGGAAAATTGTCCAGGCCCTGAGTTCAAGTCCCAGAATTGGCAAAAAAATAAATATGCAGATAAATTCCTCAATCTCTAACATTTTTAATAACAGCAGAAATGGAATAAGATAGATAGATGAATTTTTGAGACAATAGTATATAGATTGTATTCAAGGTCATGACTTGATTGAGAACACCAAGGAATGAATGTGTACAGTTAGAGAAGAAGTGAGTTCTATGGACTGAGACTCGGGTACCCAGCTCTAAATGTTAGGAAGATCAAGGAGAGCTCAACAGCAGGCATGAGGGTAGATGCCTGTAATTCTATTATTCTGAAGGTATAAGCAGAGGAATCATGAGTTTGAGGCCAGCCTGGGCTACATAGAGAGTTCCAGGCAAACTAAAATTATATAGTGAGACTGTTAAGAGAGAGAAAGAGCATGTTCTACAAGGAGAAAATGCAGAGAAGGGTTTGAGGTTGGAAGAGAATGGAGAAAGGAAATGTCTCGGAGACCACAAGAGGAACATACTTTAAGAAGTGACTAGCCATTGGCCCTGAATCAAGGCCAGCAGTTTGCTGAAGCTGTTGGTTTCAAGCAGGAGCCTAAAGAATGTCTTTCTTGGTCTGTTGGCCGTTTCAGAACTTTGGAAATGTAATGGTCAGTTCATTAGAAAGAAACATTTGTAAAAACAAAAAGAAGTGACTAGCCAGGTGTCAGTGGCTTACACCTGAAATCCTAGCTACTCAGGATGCTGAGATTTTAGGTTTATGGTTCAAAGCCAGCCTACACAGAAAAGTCTGTGGTACTCATCTCTAGTTAGCCACCAAAGCCACAAGTGGAGCTATGGCTTAAATGGTAGAGTTACAGCCTTGAATGCAAAAGCTAAGCAAGAGTTCAAGGCCCTGAGTTCAAGCACTAACTGGCACCAAAAACAACAAACAAACAAAACAAAACAAAAAAAACAAAGTCAAATGCTATGGATAAGCAGAAGACAGGAACTGAGATTTCTCCTTAGATTTGACTATAGGAGTTCATTAGGTGATTTTGATAAATGCAGTTCAGTGAACCAGCAGGAAGACTCAAAATAAATTGAAGAGATAGAAGAGAACATGGAAATTAAGCACAGACAGTTCTTTGGAATTTTGGCCAGGGGATTGAGACCAAGGTTTACTCTGCAGCCCAGTCTGACCTCCAACTTGAGCCCCTTCTGCCTCAACTTTCCAAATACTGGGATCACAGTTTACCTAGCAAGAATCATCTTTGGAAGACTTTTTGCCAGGGCAGGTGAAGAGCAAAGAGAAAAGGCAATACCCTTATCCTAAGATCGGTGTGGATTCAATGAAGAACTCTTGGTGTTTATTCTTTCCAGGACAATTTGCAATACGTAATATGACTGCATTGTTAATATGTCCTTATCAATTACTATAAGGCAGAGTGATTATGCTAAATAATACCCAACTTTATGTACTTTTACACTATGTATTCATGGATAACTGTTTAAAGAATATTGAGTATCAGAGTTTTGCTTGTTGTTTGCTTATTTAGAGATAAGGCCTTGAATGTTGCTTAGACTGGCCTCCTACACTCTTGTAACTCAGCATAGCATAAAGGGATAAACGCTAATTTTTGGACTACAACACATACCACCATGTCAGATTTTTTTTTTTTTTGTCAGTGGTGGGGCTTGAACTCTGGACTTGGGCGCTGTCCTTGCGCTCTTCAGCTCAAGGCAAGCACTCTACCGCTTAAACCACAGCGCCACTTCCAGTTTTCTAGTGGTTTATTGGAGATAAGAGTCTCACAGACTTTTCTGCCAGGGCTGGCTTTGAACCGTGATCCTCAGATCTCAGCCTCCTGAGTAGTTAGGATTACAGGCGTGAGCCACCAGCACCCGGCTTCAGATTTTGATTTTCTGCTTCAGGTAATAAGAAATTATTTTGTATCACAACAAAATAAAACAAAAGACTTTACTGTAGATTAACATGTTTCTTGATTCCAGAAAGAAATATAGATGTGAAAACAATTTTTATTAATTTTTTTAGTCTTTTATTTTATTTTTTTTTGTCAGTTTTGGGGCTTATACTCAGGGCCTGAGCATTGTTTCTGAGCTCTTTTGCTCAAGGCTAATACTCTACTATTTTGAGTTACAGCTCCGCTTCTGTTTTTTTAGTGCTTAATTGGAGATAAAAGTCTCACGGACTTTCCTATTTGGGCTGACTTTGAATCATGAGCCTCAGATCTCAGCCTGAGTAGCTGAGATTATAGGTGTGAGCCACTGGGTCTGGCAGTAATTGGTTTTTCAACTTACACTATCATATGATTGGCTAAAATCTCCTTTTTAATGGACTAATCTTTCTGAAAGGTACAGCTATATAAACTAAACATGGAGGGCTGAAGGTATGTCTCTAGAATATCTCCCCAGCATGCACAAGGCCCTGAGTTTAAACCCCTAGCACGGCCATAAAAACTAGAGAGAAGGGAAGGTGAGATCCTGTCAAATACAGACTTCAGTAATTCTTCCATGTGGGTTGGGTAGAAAGGCAGTATGAAGAAATAAGTAGTTGTTATGGTCCTAGTCTTAGTATCTCTCCCAAAGTCATATGTTGTAACCTGATACCTAGTATGGTAGATTAAGAAGTGGGACCTTCATGAGGGACCCTCCATCATGAATGGGATGAGTGCCCTTATACAAAGAAGTTGAAGCTGAGCAAGATGGTGCATACTATATATCTAAAATACCAACAGGCAGGAGGATGAGGCAGGAAGATCAAAAATTGAGGGCAGCAGGGTGCCACTAGTTCATGTCTGTAATCCTAACTACTCAGGAGGCTGAGATCTGAGGATCACGGTTCAAAGCCAGCCTGGCCAGAAAACTCTGTGAGACTTTTATCTCCAATCAACCATCAGAAAGGTGGAAGTGTTGCTGTGGCTCAAGTGGTAGAGTGCTAGCCTTGAGCTGAAGAGCTGAGGGACAGCATCCAGGCCTAGAGTTCAAGCCCATGACTGAAAAAAAAGAAAAGAAAAGAAGAGAAAAATTGCAGCAACCTGGAATACATAGAAAGATAATGTCCTTGGGGACACTGAAGATGCCATCTTTAGCAGTAAGCAAGCTCTCACTAGACACTGAATCTTACAGTACCTTAATTAAGGGTTTTTTAACCTCTAGAGCTGAGAGCATTACATTTCTATTGCCTATAAATTAGCCAACCTAAAATATTTTTGTTACAGCTGCCAAATGAAGCAAGATAACAGTAGTCTATAATATTTACCAAAAATTTGCTATCAGTCTGAGCTGTATGCAAAACAGCAAACTTGCCAAAGTGTAAGAGTACTGCTTAAAGTTGGTTAAGCAGCAAGCACAAAGGAAATTATCAGCCTGGTATGGTGCTACATGATTATAATCCTACCACTTGAAAGGCTGAACTAGAAGACCATCACCTGGAATTTTTGTTTATTTGTCTTTTTGAGACAAGGTTTCAAAAAAAAAGGTGGCCGGTCACTGATGGTTCACACCTGTAATTAATCCTAGCTGCTCAGGAGGCAGAGGTCTGAGGATCATAGTTCAAAGCCAGCCGGGACAGGAAAGTCCCTGTGAGACTCTTATCTCCAATTAACCATTGAGTGCTAGCCGTGAGCAAGAAAGAGCTCAGGGACAATTACAGGCCCTAAGTTCAAACCACACGACTGAGGGGGAAAAAAAAGTGTAGGGGCTATAAACCACAGGAAACACAGGTGTATCTCAGAAGTCTCTGGAAGGACCAGGAATTGCCGTGGGAAAACAGACATCATGGTCCCACTCCTGATGGACAGACTCCATACACGTGTCACAGCATACATACATTTTGGACTTCTGCAGATGCTTTACCTTCAATTATATTTTTCCACAAATATACAACAGCATACTACAACAGGCAAAAACGATGTATGAAACCACAAGCTTTCTTCATGCTAAAAGTCTAAAGATCTGAGTCTAAAGATCTGGTTTTTTTTCTTTCTTTTTGTTTCTTGGGGGGAGGGGGGGATTCAGTTGTGGGGCCTGAACTCTGGGCCTGGGCTCTGTCCCTCAGCTCTTCAGCTCAAGGCTAGAGCTCTACCACTTGAGCCACAGTGCCATTTCTGGCTTTTTCTGTTTATGTGGTGCTGAGGAATCGAACCCAGGGCCTCATGCATGCAAGGCAAGCACTCTACCACTGAGCCACCTTCCCAGCCCCCCCACTTTTTTTAAAATCACAAACTCAACACAGTGCTTCATTTCTGACATCAGAGGAGAGAGGTTTTCCCACATACCAGGTATTTCTCAAATGCCAACTCAGTGTCCGAGGTGTCACTGCCATCTGACACTCCTTACCTGTTGAACCCCTGAGCTGAGCCATCCTCCTGCCTCAACCTTCTGAGTATCTGCAATTACAGGTACAAGCCACCAAACTTAGTCATATTCTTTTTTCCAGTTACAAAGGAGCTTTAGCTTATGGAAGAGATCAGCTAGGTTTCAGAACAAATATTAAACTTATTTCCATGGAAACATAAATCTAACTATGGACTACTTAAGAGGATAAAAAGAAGGGGAAAGCGAGAAAAAGGGTAAATAATTTGGAAACATTGTGACTATATATGACAGCCATATCAATGAAAATTGTTGATCAATAGAGGGTTGGGGGATGTGTGTGTACTAGCAGGAAGGGATTCGATTAACAAGGAGAGTGAATAGGATGAATGAAAGTAGGATGAATAAAATAAAAATATGATGAGTAAAAGGAGTCTGTTTGCATGTATGCAAATAGAACAAAGAAATCTATTAAATCTATTGAATTTGTTTTAGGAGGGAGGGAAGGGAGGGTGAGTTTGATTGGAATACTTTGTGTACATGTGTAGAAATGTCACAGTGAATACCCCTCCACAACTAATGTATGCTAATAAAAAAATTTCCATGGAACATCTCATCACTCCAAACAAATAGGTAATGCTTATTATTCTTATTTTACTAGTGCTGAAACTAACACCCAGATATTACATGATCCATCTTAAGTCACAAATCAGCAAATAGTAGCAGCAGCGGCGGCCCAGTAACAAAATCCAAGTGTCTTGTCTTACACTCCCTGTCTAAGCACAAGATTCCATGTACTAAGCAATCAGGCAGATGGGTGGAGGGTGATCATGAATAAACTCCAGGGGATGGTGCCATTGACCTTTCAAATCTTGTTGCATTCTTTGTGTAATTGATATGTTCTCAGGCCTTACCAGCTTGTGACCTCAGAACAAGGCCATGCAGCTTCATATCCAAACTAAAGCCCTGGGTCCCTGGATCTGGGAAGTCCATTCCTCTTCTGATCTGCACATTCTACCTCCATTTGGCCCAAGTCCAAGTAATGTTCAGGAATTTCATGTTAACTCCTTCAGTCCCTGAGCCTCCTCCAAGGTTTTGGGAGGAGCCCTTGTGGTACATTTAAATAGGGACATATGTTTGTAAAATTTGTAAATATTTTAATTGCCGTTGGTTATGGCTAATAGCTACTTCCAGCTCTTCATACTCTTCCTGTATAGGGTTGTACTGGAGTCTCCATGGGTCTTTTTATAGGATTTAGGAGGAAAGGGAATATAATATGTTAGATCACACAAGAAATTTTTATTTAATTATTTGTTTTTTTGTGCCAATCCTGGGGCTTGAACTCAGAGCCTGAGCATTGTCATATGAATTTTTTGTTTGTTTGGGATTTTTTGTTTTTTGTATTTTGGGTTTTTTTTTTTGTTGTTGTTGTTGTTCAAGGATAGCACTCTGTCACTTGAGCCACAGCTCCACTTCCAGCTTTTTGGTGGTTACTTGGAAGTAAGAGTCTTACATACTTCCTGCCTGGGCTGGCTTTGAACAGTGATCCTCAGATCTCAGCTTCCTGAGTATCTTGGCCCCCAGTACAAAATAAATTTTTAAAGAGGAAGTTAAGTTGGAGATAAGATAACTTTAAGGAACTTATTCAGGTATTATTGACATATAGTAAAGACATTCTTATAGTGTTCAATTTGATAAACTTTAACTTAAGTATAATCTGAGAAACCATCACAAAATTAAGGTGAGTTGTGTATCCAAAAATTTCCTCATACTTCCTTAAACACCTCCAAATGTCTCCTACCTTTTTGTCATTTCTGTCAGTTTAGATTATTTCCATTGTCTGTAATTATGGAATCATAACAGTATGTACACCTTTTTTGTTTGGCTTGTTTACTTTTTTTTGTCGGTCGTGGAGCTTGAACTCTGGACCTAGGCACTGTCCCTGAGCTCTTCAGCTCAAGACTAGTGCTCTACCACTTGAACCACAGTGCCTGCTTCTGGCTTTTTCTGTGTGTGTGGTGCTGAGGAATGGAATCCAGGGCCTCATGCATGCAAGGCAAGCACTCTACCACTGAGCCACCTTCCCAGCCCTGGCTTGTTTACTTTTAAAACTCTTAAGTTTTATGAATGTTTTGTACATTCATAGTTTGCTCTTTCCTTATTATTATTAAATGTTTGGTTATGTCATAATTTGCTTATCCACTCAGCTGTTAAGCGACATTTGGATTGTTCCCAACTTGGCGTTATTGCAGACAAAGCTACTATGAACAATAGTGTGTAGGTACATATCTACATAGGCCAGGAGTACTCAGAAGACTGAATACTGAGGAGATAGAAGGAGGAAGATGGAGAGCTCAGGCTAGCCTGAACTACATGTGAGATCTTGTCTAAAAAAAGTCAAATAAAAAGTGGTGCCAGTGGCTCACACCTATAACCCTTGCTACTCAGGAGCCTATAAGATCTGAGGACTGTAGTTAAAAGCCAGCCCAGGAAGGAAATTCTATGACTCTCGTCTCCAGTTAATCACCATAAAGCTGGAAGTGGAGCTGTGGCTCAAGTGTAGAGTGCTAACCTTGAATGAAAAAGCTCAGGTTCAGTGCCCAGGTTCAAGCCCCAGGACCAGGACAAAAATTTTTTAAAAGTATATGTGTATATGTATTTGCCAGCCATTCTTTAATAAATATGTGGAACTATAATGACAAATATATTTCACTTTTAAGAAACTGCCTAAGCTGGGCGCCAGTGGCTCACGCCTGTAATCTTAGCTACTCAGGAGGCTGAGATCTGAGGATTGTGGTTCAAAGCCAGCCTGGGCAGGAAAGTCCATGAGACTCTTACCTCCAATAAACCACTAGAAAACTGGAAGTGGCACTGTGGCTCAAGCAGTAGAGCACTTGCCTTGAAATGAAGAACACAAGGACAGCACCTAAGCCCAGAGTTCAAGCTCCATGACCGACCAAAAAAAGAAAAAGAAAAGAAACTGCTTAGTTTTCCAAAATTGTATCATTTTACATTCTTCTGAGAAATTTATAAAAGTTCTACTTGATTTATATCCTTGCTGGTACTTACTATGGTCAGTCTTTCATTTTAGACATTCTAATAATTGTAGTAGTCTCATGATTGTAATTTACACTTCTCCAATGGCTAATGATATAGATTATCTTTTCATGTGCTCATTTGTCATCTTTATATCTTTTCTTTTTTTATTGTGAAAATACCATACAGAGGGGTTACAATTACGTGGGCAAGATAATGAATCTTTATAACTTTTCTATGAAGTATCTTTTCAAATGTTTTGCACATTTAAATTTTTACAGGGTTGTTTTCTTATTAGCAAGCCTCATGATTGTCTATATATATTCAGGGCACTTTCAGACTTAGACGGGCATCATATAGTCAGGATAAGGTAATCACTAGGCAGAATATTTCCACAGCCAGGTAGCATTGAAAGATGACTCAAATGACACCCACCCATCAACACTATAGTTCAAATAGCACTGGACAAAACCAGCAAAAGTCCTTACCATGGCTTTTCCCTAGCATGAAGTCAAGAATAGTTCAGAACTATTCATGGTCTTGCCTATGGTTCTGTCTTTTTCTTTTTACTAGTCCTGGGGCTTGAACTCAGGGCTTGAATTCTGTTCCTAAGCCTCTTTGTGCTCAAGGCTAGCACTCTACTTGAGGCACAGCACCACTTTTGGTTTTTTTCTGAGCAGTTTATTGAGGATTAGAGTCTTACAGACTTTCCTGCCCTGGCTGGCTTTGAACAGCGATCCTCCCATCTCAACCTTCTGAGAAGCTAGGATTATAGGTGTGAGCCACTGCTACCCAGTTTATGGTTCTAGCTGAACAACAGAAATATATCTATACCTTTTAAGACCTTGGTTTCAGGGACACTCCAGTTTAATAATTAGAACATAAAATAAACACAGTTTCTCTTATTCTGAATATTACTCTTACTCTGAAATTGTCTGACTCCCAGTTTTGTTCCTGAATGGAAGGCTTAACTGTGTTGAGCTTTTGGATACATTCAACTGCCTGCAGTTGTTTTCACAGTTGTCTCCAAGAACAATTGATGGAATCCTGCGGTTGTTTGCATTTCGCAGGTTCTATTTTGGCAACGTTTCCCCAAAGCAGAGATTTTTACATTTCCATAAATAGAGCATTAGTAGCAATGACATTTCTCTCACTTCTCAAAACACTAAACGTGTTTATTATTGGACACTGAAATATATTTATTATATATAATGTTATAGCCTAAATAAATATTTTGTATGTGAGTATGCAATACAATATATTCCGTAATTCCTCCTAATAACCTCTATAGGCCTTAGATGGGGCTGAGGGCTATCTAGACCCATACATTTTGGAGCTTGCTAGTGCTCCTTGATGTGCATGTCTAACATCTAGCCATTCCCAAACCCTAGTAGAACTCCAACAGAAGACTGAGGGAGGTTAGGAATGAGTGGCAGAATGTACTCATCCTGAACTATTTCCCTACCACTAAAACCTGTAGCTATGCAAACACACCAAAAGGTTTACATAGGGGCATACAATAGGAAAATCTATGGAAATTAGGGTCAACATGATATAAAGCACTCCAGTTGCTATAGGATGGTTAAAAGATCACTGAGCAGCAGAAAAATAAGCAAAGCCACAGCTCTCATAATTCATTGACAGAAAATTTTGTTATATATCTGGGTCCTATGAATGTGAACTTTTGCCAACTTTTGCCATTTTTTTAAATCCTGACTCCCTCTTTGTGCTTCTCCTTCAAATTAGAATTTTCTTTTATTTTGGTGCCAGTCTTAGCACTTAAACTCAAGACCTGGCACTGCTGATTTTTTTTTAATTTTATTTTATTGTAAAGATGCTGTACAGAGGGGTTACAGTTACATGAGTAAGCCAATGAGTACATTTCTTATCGAGGATTGTTACACACTCCTTTGTTTATTTTTTTCCTGCTATCCCTTATCTCCCCAACCTGCCCCATCAAAGTTGTAATGATCGTTTACAATATAGTGTCTTGTGAGTATCATTGTTGCAATGGGTCATCCTGTGTCCTTGTTTCAGCATTTTGTTACTCCCTTCCCCTCCCAAATTAGATAAATGTATATACAAAATGCAGGGCACCAAAATCAAATACAGTGACAACAAGAGATATACCATAGGGGAAAGAACGTACAAAAGAAACAAAAAATATCACATAATACATTAAAAACAACAACAACAAAGAAAAACTTCTTGTGCCAATATCTTAGGGTTCACTTTGCTTAGCATCATCTTATATGGTCATATGTACATAGCTTTTGAGATTTTCTGCTCATCTGATAAGATTATCCTACCTGTATACTAGTTATTGCAAATAAGGGAAACCATGGGACCTATATTTCTTTGGGTCTGGCTTACTTCACTTAATATGATTTTTTTCCAAGTCTTTCCATTTCTTTTTTTCTTTTCTTTTTTTTTCTTGTTTTGGTCCGGTCGTGGGGCTTGAACTCTGGGCCTGGGTGCTGTCCCTCAGCTCTTCAGCTCAAGGCTAGCACTCTACCACGTGAGCCATAGTGGCACTTCCGGCTTTTTTCTTTTTGCTTATGTGGTGCTGAGGAATCGAACCCAGGGCCTCATGCATGCAAGGCAAGCGCTCTACCACTAAGCCACCTTCCCAGCCTTAGTCTTTCCATTTCTTAACAAATTGGGTGGTGTCATTCTTTTTGCTGGAAGATAGAATTCCATTGTGTATTTATACCACATTTTCTTGATCCATTCATCTACTGAGGGGCAACTGGGTTGGTTCCATATCTTAGCTATGTTGAATAATGCTGCATAAACATAGTTGTGCTGGTAGTTTTAGTATGGCCTTGTTTGTGATCATTGGGTACATGCCCAGAAATGGGATTGCTGGGTCATAGGGGAGCTCTATATATAGTCTTTTGAGGAACCTCCATACTGCTTTCCAGAATGGTTGAACAAGTTTACACTCCCACCAACAGTGTAGTAGGGTTCCCTTTTGGCCACACCCCCTCCAGCATCTGTTGCTATTTGATTTCTTTTTTTTTTCTTTTTTTTGTCGGTGTGGGGCTTGAACTCTGGGCCTTGGCGCTGTCCCTAAGCTCTTCAGCTTAAGGCAAGCACTCTACCACTTGAGCCACCGCACCACTTCTGGTTTTCAGGTGGTGTGTTGGAGATAAGAGTCTCACAGACTTTATTGCCCAGGCTGGCTTTGAACTGTGGTCCTCAGATCTCAGCCTCCTCAGTAGTTAGGATTACTGATGTGAGCCACTGGTGCCTGGCTTAGATTCTTGATTATAGCCATTCTAACTGGGGTGAGGTGGAATCTCAATGTTGTTTTGATTTGCATTTCTTTTATGGCCAGAGAAATTGAGTATTTCTTCATGTGTTTATTGGCCATTCTCATTTCCTCTTCAGAGAAGTCTCTCTTTAAGTCTTCAGCTCACTTGTTGATGGGGTGGTTGTTTCTTTGAGGATTTGTTTTTGGGGGTTTTAAAATTTTGAGTTCTAAGTATGTTTTAGATATGAAGCCCTTATCTGTTGTATGGCTAGTGAATATCTTCTCCTAATCCATGGGCTTTCTATTGTTCTTGTTAGCTATGTCCTTTGCCGTGCAGAAGTTCTGCAGTTTAATACAATCCCATTTGTCCAACCTTTCTTTGATTTGTTGTGTTTCTGGGTCTTTATTAAGAAAATTTTGTCCTGTGCCAAGGAGCCCTAGAGTGTCTCCTATTCCTTCCTGTAATATATTCAGGGTATCTGCTTTTACTTTGAGGTCTTTGATCCATTTGGAATTGATTCTGGTGCAGGGTGATATATAAAGATCTAACTTTAGTTTTCTATAGGTGTTTAACCAATTTTGCCAACACCATATACTGAAGAGGTTGTCTCTCTTCCATTCTATTTTTTTTTTAGCTCCCTTATGGAAGATTAGGTGGCTATAGGTTTGCAAGTTCATTTCTGGGTCTTCAGTTCTATTCCACTTGTCCTCAGGTCTGTTCTTGTGGCAATTTGAAGCTGTTTTGATTACTATGGCTTTGTAGTAGAGTTTGAACTTTGGTATGGATAGTCCTCAAGCACTGTTCTTTTTGCTAAGGATTGTTTTTGCTATTCGGGGTCTTTTATTGTTCCTTATGAAGTTTTGGTTGCCTCTTCTATTTCATTGAAGAATGAAGTTGGGATATTAAAGGGTATTGTATTGAATTTATAGATAGCCTTTGGCAGTATTGTCATTTTCACTGTTAATCCTCCCAATCCAGGAACATGGGAGGTTTTTCCACTTCCCTAGTTCTGCTTTAATTTCGTTTTTTAGGTTTTTAAAATTTTCATCATAGAGGTCCTTCACTTCTTTAGTTAATTCCTAGGTATTTTATTATTCGAGGGGCTATACAAAGGGAGTTGCTTTTCTGATTTCAGCCATGTTCTTTTCATTATTGGCATACAGAAAAGCCATTGATTTTTGAGGATTAATTTTATATCCTGCTATTTTGTTGCAGTTTTGGATCACTGCTGAATTTTTTTGCTCAAGACTAGTGCTCTACCTCTTGAGCCACAGTTCTACTTCCACCTTTTTTTTAAAAAAAAATTATTTTTTATATCCATGACCAGGAATCAAACTCAGTACCTGATACTTTCACTCACTGGCTGGTATTATATCAACTGAGCCATACCTCCAAACCCAATTTCTGTGTGTGTGTGTGTGTGTGTGTGTGTGTGTGTGTACTTTCTGTCTGGGCTGGCTTCAAACAGCAATCCTTAGATCTCAGCCTCCTGAGTAGCTAGGATTACAGGCATGAGACACCAGTGCTCAGCAGTTAAAAATTCTTTTCAGGGGTGGGAGAGAGGAGTTTTGGAGGTGAGAGGGAAAGGATGATAGGAGAAAAACAAAGGGGAGGCAACAATGCTCAATAGGAAATGTACTCATTACCTTGCTCATGTAACTGTAACCCCTCTGTACAGTATTTTTACAGTAAAAAATGTACAAAACATTCTTTTCATAGGTCTGGGGATATGGTTCAAGTGATAACACTTGTCTAGAAGCAAGCATGAGGTCCTGAGTTCAAATCTTAGTACCAGTATACATATACACATACACATACACATACACACACATGCATACATACATACATACATACATATGAATAAGAGAATTCTCAAATGCAACTTAATTATATTGATGTTTGCTTTTCTTTTTTTAAATACAAGAGATGTACATCACTTTTACAATAAAAAGTGTAAAAAAATAAAAAGTGTAAAAAAAAGTGTAATTAAACTGCCTGTTACTTCTGAAAAAAATAGAAATCCACTATTCTTATATTTTGTCAATAAAAGCTACTGATTTTGTCATTTTTCTTTACCTATTTTTATGTTCCTACTAATCATTTAAAACAGGCAACTGCGTTTCTCAACTCAAGCAGCATACCGCAAAGCCCTGGTGGTGCACACCCATTTTCCTAGCTACTCAGTAGGCTGAGACCTGAGGACTGCAGCTTGAAACCAATTCTGGCAGTCACAATATTCCTGGATCTTTAATTATGAAACACTTTCAAACATTTCATTTCAAGCTCAGGTTCAATTAGAATATGTTAGAATGAAAGAAGATGAAGTAATCAATATACATACACACAAGGTCTTACTATGTAGCTCAGACTGACCTCAAATTGAGACCCTACAGGTTCAGATCTATTCCTTATAGAACAAAACAGAAACAATGACAGAAGAAGGAACATGCTGAAAGATAATTATGGAATTATAAACTTTAAGAGAATTTATGATCCTTCAGATTTTGTCTCATTCTGTTTTATTTGTTCCTTTCATCAACAAATACTTCTTCAAAATTCGGGGCTGGGAAGGTGGCTCAGTGGTAGAGCGCTTGCCTTGCATGCATGAGGCCCTGGGTTCGATTCCTCAGCACCACATAAGCAAAAAGAAAAAGCCGGAAGTGGCGCTGTGGCTCAAG
>NW_012267279.1:2104991-2151629 GCF_000151885.1 Dipodomys ordii | reverse complement strand
AGGCCCAGAGTTCAGGCCCCCACGACTGGACCAAAAAAAAACAAAACAAAAAAACATTCAAGCCATCCTCAACTTTTTTTTTTTTTTTTTTTTTCTCGGTCATGGGGCTTGAACTCTGGGGACTGTCCCTAAACTCTTCAGCTCAAGGTGAGCACTCTACCACTTGAGCCACAGCGCCACTTCCAGTTTTTGGGTGGTTAATTGGAGATAAGAGTCTCATGGACTTTCCTGCCTGGGCTGGCTTTGAACTGCAATCCTCAAAGTTCACCCTCCATAGTAGCTAGGATTACAAGGGTGAACCACCTGCGCCCAACAAAAAGTGAGTTTTATGCAATGATTAGAGTCAATTCATGCAGGTCTTTGTAAACCAGTTTAAATACCTTAGTCTTTCTTCAAATTTTGTTTTCTAGTTTATTTTACTGTTTCCCAACCCACCAGAAGTGAAACTCTGTCTTTTGATATTCTTTATACTTAAGCCAAGTAGGCAATATTAGGTACTGACTCTACCACTTGAGCCACAGTGCCACTTCCAGTTTTCTAGTGGTTAATTGGAGATAAGAGTCTCACAGACTTACCTGCTTGGGCTGGCTTTGAACCACGATTCTCAGATCTCAGCCTCCTGTGTAGTTAGGATTACAGGCGTGAGCCACCAGCACCCAGCTGTCATACTCAATTTTTTTTTTTGGGGGTCTGGTCGTGGAGCCTGAACTCTGGGCCTGGATGCTGTCCCTCCGCTCTTCAGCTCAAGGCTAGCGCTTTACCACTTGAGCTACAGCGCCACTTCCGGCTTTTTTCTTTTTGCTTATGTGGTGCTGAGGAATCGAACCCAGGGCCTCATGCATGCAAGGCAAGCGCTCTACCACTGAGCCACCTTCCCAGCCCGTCATACTCAATTTTTAAGAGCCACTCAATCCCACATCCCCATTTAGGTATCATCTTATCTTTCATCTCTCTCCTCCTCCTTTATGGACATACTTTTTGAATATGTGAATTATATTTTCTGTGTATCTCCTCTTCTTTCTAACCGAAACCAAATTTCTTGAGGTTTGATACTACAATGAGCCTAGATAAAGAGCTGCATTTCCTATCCTGTCTTGTAACTTGGAGCAGCCATATGATGGAGTACTTGCTAAATGATGATACAATGAACTCAACTGAGGATAAACAAATTTCTGCTTTCCTCATGTGAGTACCAGAACTTTTTCTTTGGCATTTCTTCCTTCCCATCTGAAACACTGAGTGGAGACAGTATAACTCTTGCATTTGCAGTGAAAGAAAAAACCATAACCTGAACAGGGCAGAAGGTTCTAGGACATTGATAATATTTAGAGCCACTGCACTGACCTACCTCTGTTATTTTTTTTGCCAGTCCTGGGGCTAGAACTTTGGGCCTGGGCACTGTCCATGAGCTTCTTTGGCTCAGGGCTAACACTCTACCATGTGAGCGACAGTGCTACTTCTGGAGCATTGGAGATAAGAGTCTCACGGACTTTCTTGCCTGGGCTGGCTTTGAACCATGATCCTCATATCTCAGCTTCCTGAGTAGCTAGGATTACAGGTGTGAGCCACCAGTAACCAGCACTGCCATTATTTTTAAGTGAGATAGTATCCTCATGTAGATAAGGCACTGTCATCAGATTCCAATACATATGTACAAATGCAATTTTTAATTAATATTCTTGATCCCTCTATTTTCTCATTGTCCCCTCATTCCCAAACAATTCCATTCTGGCTTCTGGTCTATCATTCTGCTGTGCTCACCAGTGACCTACATGTTATGAAATCCAGAGAACATTTTCAGTTCTCACATTTCTTAATCTCAGTGGCATTTGATTCTGTTGTTCACCTTTTCCTTTTTGAAACACTTTTTCCAAGGCTTCTCTGGTCCTGCATGTCTGTTTCTTTGTGGGTTCTTTTTCTTCTTCTAGTCACACAAACCATCTTGTTGTATCTAGAACCTTTGTTATTCTCCGTTCCCTCTTGTCTGGAATGTTCTCTTCTATCCTTTGGTTCTCCATCCATTCTAATCCTTCTAACTTTCCCCAAGGAAACTTCCCTAATCTCATGGTAAGAGCGAAATTCCTTTTACTTTTTCTGTCTAATCTCTTAGCGTCGTTAACAAGCTTATTTCTTGTTGTCAGACCTTTGTGGTACGTTGCCTTTCTAGTCAATGAATAGGCACCATGAAGAGAGACACAAATCTATTCTTGCTCTCCATTGTATTCCTAAATTTACTATATTCTTCACAACATAACATGTACGCTATTTCTTGGGGCTGGGGATATAACTTAGTGGTTGAGCGTTTTCCTAGCATGTGTAAGGCTCTGGATTTAAAACTAGCATCGAATGTGTGTGTGTGTGTGTGTGTGTGTGTGTGTGTGTGTGTTCCTAAAAAATAAGAGTACTAAGAGAGACATTCCAGTTGTTTTACCCCAGTATGATAGTTATTTATGTGTTTTTTTTATTTCTAGTATTTTATTGTTGTTTTGTTGCTGCCCATTTGCTGTTTTTGTTTTGTTTTTGTTTTTGCTGGTCCTGGGGCTTGAACTCAGGGCCTGGGCACTGTCCCTGAGCTTCTTTTGCTCAAGGCTAACACTCTACCACTTGAGCCACAGTTCTACTTCCAGCTTTTTTGGTAATTTATTGGAGATAAGAGTCTCACAAACTTTCCTGCCCAGGCTGGATTCAAACCATGATCCTCAGATCTCAGCTTCCTGAGAAGCTAGGGTTACAGATGTGAGCCATTCCTGCCCAGCACGGCTTTTTTTTTGGGGGGGGGTGGGGGAGGGTCCGGTCATGGGGCCTGAACTCTGGGCCTGGGCGCTGTCCCTCAGCTCTTCAGCTCAAGGCTAGCGCTCCACCACTTGAGCCACAGTGCTGCTTCTGGCTTTTTTCTTTTTGTTTATGTGGTACTGAGGAATCAAACCCAGGGCCTCAGGCATGCAAGGCAAGCACTCTACCACTGAGCCACCTTCCCAGCCCAGCTTTTTTTTTGGGTCCGGTCATGGGGCCTGAACTCTGGGCCTGGGCGCTGTCCCTCAGCTCTTCAGCTCAAAGCTAGCGTTCTACCACTTGAGCCACAGCGCCACTTCCGGCTTTTTTCTTTTTGCTTATGTGGTGCTAAGGAATCGAACCCAGGGCCTTGAGCATTCAGCTCTACCACTGAGCCACCTTCCCAGCCAGCTTTTTTTTTAACTGTTATATAATTTCTGGTTATAATAGAGCACCAAAGAGTGTTTTGGAAAATGTTACCTACTAGTTTATTCTCTTCACAATATATCTGTCTCCATACTGTCTATAGAGATCTTGAATCTGTACACTTATTTTCATTGCTATCATTCTAGCTGAAATTACATCATATTTCCCCTGGACTAAATTGAACCACATACTTCCTAAGTCTGATTTATTAAGCTATCCATAAACTTGACTGATTCAGAGTTTTGATCAACTTTTAAGGCCAAGGACTATATCTATAGGTTATCCTCAGATAGCTAGGCACATTCAGGTACATAAGTGATCCGTGGATCTCATCACAATTTGTTTCATCACAGGAGACTATTCTGAACTTAACAAGGTATTTAGTTAATAAAAATAATGATTTTGGTGGTAAACCTCAAGCTTATTAGGCAGGTATTATATTGCTGAGACACATCTCCCACCCAGACAAACATTTTCAACCAATAAGTTTTTGTTTTCAAAAGACCAAAACTGAAAGTATTCTGTTAAAAACACAGGCTCATGCCTGTAATCCTAGCTACTCAGGAACCTGAGATCTGAGGCTCACAGTTCAAAGCAAGCTCTGCCAGGAAAGTCTGGGAGACTCATCTCTAATACCAAAAAGCTGGAAATAGGGTGGCTCAGTGGTAAGATACCAGCCTTGAGAAAAAAAAAAAGGAACAGTACCAGGCCCAAGTGCAAGTCCCAGTACACACACACACACACACACACACACACACACACACACACACACACACATCAGTTAGTTATTTTTTTCTTTTGGGCTGAGGAGATGCCATGGCAGGTTTTCTCATCAGACACCATTGAATTCTGGTTGGAATGCAGCTACATTCCTGCCTCTTTCAGGAGCCCAATCATGGTAGGCAGCATTGCAAAACTGAAGGAGAGCCTGGAACATGAGCAGGGGCAGGCCACAATGGAGAGGAACTTCTTGTCTGAAGACTGCTGCACGGAGCACCTGCAGCACAGGTGTGGTGTCCTGGACCAAGCCCAGCCTAATGGAAACCATCTGGCAGGGTACAAAAAAACCTCGCTTACTGTATAGCCCTTCTCTCCAACCTGCTTGAGAGGAGTAAAACAAGTATCTTCTACATTGTTGTATCCTCAGGCCTCAGATAAAATATTGTAGCATAATATTCTGTTCTTGTTGATGTTAATTTCCTTTTCAGATAATAAGATTAAGCAAGCATGTGATAGGGAATGAGTTAGTTACACTTGTAGGTAATATTCCTTTCCCACAGATGAGAATCTAAGAAATTTGCACAAGTCTCAGAGTTAATGACCAAGGAGCGGATCCAGGATCCAAGCAAGTCCCAGCTTACTAACACTCAGAGCCAGGTTCTTAAGCACCAGATGACCCACCCCTCATCAATATGCAGGCTGCATTTGTTCCTGAATAAAGGTACCAAGTAATCAGCTTTGGTCACAACTAGTCAGGAGCAATTCAAATCTTACTCAAATGAAAGTGTAAGTCTGAAAATAATTAAGAAATACATCATTTGGGAAATATCAGGGAGGGGGGATGTACACAGCCCCCCGCTTCCCTTCTGGGATATGTATTTAAACACCCAGCTTAGGGCTATAAAAAGCCACTACACAAAAACTGCAGAAGCATTAAAAATCAAATTGCCTTATAAATTTTTTAGAGAAGTGTAAATGACACACATGATCTCTGGGGAAATATTTTCCTAAAGCTCTAAGCTTCTTACTGACCAGGATGAATAAGTTGGCCTCCTTCCTTTTCATTTCTTCATCCTCTGTTCCAGAGAGTTAAATGAAACTTTAAGATTGAAGCTTTAGTTGTTGAAGGTTCCAGCTAAACAAAAAGTAGCAGAGGCTAGGGGTAGAGCTCAGTGATATAGCACATGCTTAGTAAGCCCAAAGCCTTGGGATCAATCCTCAGCATGCACATGTACATGTGCGGTGCACGCACAAACAGGCACACACAGACACACACACACACACACTGAAAGCAAGAAAGATCATTTCATATTGGTATGATAGTAGAATATAGAAAGTGTTTAGCTGTCCCAGTTTAGTGTGATGGAAAATTGTGAAGTTTTAGTTTCCTTATTTAACTGATATAATTAATACCCCTCATATCAAGAAAAAAAAAGTTTTACAAAATCCCGAGTACAACTATTCTAACTAGCATAACCTATATCATGGTCACTGAATTTCCTTGGAGGCTCTAGAGAACCCAAAAGTTGGAAGACAAATTTAGGAGTACCATGACCCAGTGACTCAAACCTATAGCAAATGTGTTTCTTCAAATTAGGCAATAGGAGATGCAACACATAAGAGCAAGTAGCCACTGCAGATAACCTTCTTCTGTGGGCTAGAAACATGCTGGCAGGAGGCTTAACCAACTCGATTTACTTGCAAGATCTTTGAAGGGAGGGATCAGATTGCACCAGGGTTGTTTTTCATAACACATATCTTTGCAAGCAAGTTCCTGGGACCTTGTCAAATATTGAATTCTGAACCTCAGTGTAAGTACAAAACTGCCGGTGTGTCCTCTGCTTATGCCAACCACAAAAATATGACTTTATTTGCTGAAAATTGAAACTTCAATAATATCCATGATTTATTAGAGTATTCAGACCTCATTTTGAAAGACTGAAAGCCTCAATGAGGTATTTATCCAAAATTAGCATGTGGTAACTGTGCCTAGGGATAGCCCTGTCTTGGCAACATCTGTAGCCAGGTCTGGTTACACTTAATAAATCTAATGCTGGGGCCCCTGACCTTAGGAAGACAGGTGTCCACTCCATAGCAGGCCTATATTGTAGGCAATGAGAATAGGCTTTATGAATTTGCCTTGAAGCCCGGGTTGTTTGCCCAAGAATCTGACCAGCAAAGTGGCTCCTTCACAAAGAATGGAGTTTTCATCTCTCTCCAAATAAGTTGTTCTGTAATTAATTGAGCCAATGTTTGCTTGGCACAATCTAAGACAATACCATTAGTCCACTTATTGGTTAATACAATGATTATTGAATACCTACTGTGTGCCAAGCACTTGGCAAATAATCTCCATCAAGAAGCTCAACATAGTATCCCAATAATTATTTTAAGAAAGCAGAATAAGTGATCTTTCTATCTATTGGTCTCTTAAAAAAAACTGATTTCTGGGCCTGAACTTAAACCCTGGATGTTGTTCCTGGGTGTTGGCCCTGTGCTTTTTTGCTTAAGACTAGTACTCTACCACTTGAGCCACAGTTCCACTTCCGGTGTATGTGTGTGTGTGTGTGTGTGTGTGTGTGTGTGTGTAGTAAATTGTCCATTAGAATCTCACAGACTTACCCAGGCTGGCTTCAAACCATGATCCTCAGATCTCAGCCTTCTGAGCAGCTAGAATTATAGGTATAAGCCATCAGTGTCCAGCTTTTCTGTCTATATTTTATCCATTCAGTCGAACAAGCTTTAAGCCCATTTCACATTTTATCTCTTCTTCGTCATTTAGAAAAACTCCTTTGGGTTCCCAAAACTTTTGCAGGCACTGCATTTCTTATTACTAGAAGCTTCTTGCATTGTAGGAAGGAGGCAAGGTATAGGCCGGATCAAGACACTGTAAACCAGTCTAGCAAAGGTCCATGAGCTTTGCCTACAGCAGAGAGGAGCTATGAGACAATCTGAGAGAGAAACATGATTAAATTTTCCTTTTGGAAATCAGTTTAACAATGATAAGGCAGTAATGAAATATGGCTGGAGGGAAGGAAACCACAGAGGAGGAAAAATCAAATTCCAAAGCTATCAAGGAAATAGAAATAACAAAATTTAAGAACAAATTGAATGTGAAGACAGAAAAGTGAAGCCTAAGATATCTTCTAAAATTCTGGAGTGGGTAGCACTAGCAAAAGGAGAATGAGGAACAAGTAAGTGGGGAAAAATGAGTTTAAGTTCAACCATACTTTATTGCAGATGTCTTGAGACTATCCAGGTATCAATATCAAGTTTACTATTGTCTATCTAAGAGGTAACAATCTGACTTTATAGGTGGTGGCTGAAACATGATTATGAACTACATTTTTAGCCATCCCATATAAATCCTAGTACCCATTTAGGTTGCCTTCTTTCCCTCCTTCCTTTCTTACTTTTTGTCAGTTGTGGGGCTTGAACTCAGGACCTGGGTGCTGAGCTTTTGTGTACAAGGCTAATGCTCTACCAGTGTGAGCCACAGCACCACTTCTGGTTTTCTGGTCATTAATTAGCGATAAGAGCCGCATGGACTTTCGTGCCTATGCTGGCTTCGAACCGTGACTCTCAGATCTCAGCTACCTGGGTAGCTAGGATTACAGGCATGAGCCACCAGTGTCCAGCTACTTTCTTTTTTGAGGCAGGGTCTTACTATGTATTCTAGACAGGCCTTGAACTTGCCATCCTGAGTGCTGGAATTATAGGAGTACGCTACTATGTTTAGCTTAAATTCTTTCTTAAAGAGACATTCCAACAGTGCATTTATCAATTCTTTCCATCATCCACCCTGTGCCACACAAATCTACACACCTTGCTGGGCAGCTAAGACTGCTCTTCTTGTCCATTTCCAGTCATGATTCAGCAACTGCACACTGGAATTTTAACTCATATTACCAATTCTACAGCCATGAGAGGAGGCGGGCACAGCTCCTCCAGGGGCATTCATTGTCTGGAGAGGAAGCAGTGTCTTCCTGCATGGAGAGGGGTTGCTGGGATTTAGAGGCACAAGAGAGTCTACAGAGACATTATCTTTGAGAGTGCCACCCAGATTTTCTCACTCCTTGTTTCAGAGTCTCAGACATTTCTCAAAGTGCTAGTAGGCCTACCTTGCCTGAGCATCTAACTATTTGGAGGGCTCTTTGACTGTATCAAATTCTGAGTCTGTTTCTTGGTTGGACTAGCTCTTACACTCCTTAAGCTACTCAAGTGGTCCTCTGATTCTCATACAGTCATGAGTGTTTGTTATCTCCATTTCAGATTTTAGTTTCTCATGAGACCAAAATAAAATTTTTTAATAATTTTTTTTTGTCAGTCGTGGGGCCTGAACTCTGGGCCTGGGTGCTGCCCTCAGCTCTTCAGTTCAAGGCTAGTGCTCTACCACTTGAGCCACAGCACCACTTTTGCCTTTTTTCTCCTGCTAATGTGGTGCTGAGGAATCAAACCCAGGGCCTCATGCATGCAAGGCAAGCGCTCTACCACTAATCCACCTTCCCAGCCTTCTAAAATAAAATTTAATACAATGTATTAAGCCATAGAATGTATAAAGTCTTAAGTCAAACATGCTCATAGCAGTGTTTGTAGTAATTAATATTTGGAAACAATATAAATTTCTATCAGTACAGCACCTGTTGAGTAGATTATGGTATAGTCATACAATGGAATTTTTTCAAAGGCTTGAATCATCTCACTAGCTAGCATATTCTCCATTCTTGTCACTCTTGGTGATACTTTTAGCAACTGAGCTAGCACTTGTATGCGGCACTATCCCTACCCACATATCATTTGGGATATCACTATGTGGTCCAGTCTTTAAAATGCAGTTTTGTCACAGACTAACTACCGTCTGTACCAACTAGGTTACCTAATAGGTTACCATAATGGCCTGTTTCTTATTCTTATTCTTCCTTTGGGAAGGAGGTATACCTCAAGGCAAAGTTAGAAATGCAAGAGTTTTAATGTAGGTAATATCTGCTAACTGACAAAAGAGAAATGGCGCACAAGTTGTAAGGGAAAGTTATCCATGTAAAAGGAAAGAGAAAAGGAGCAAGGATTGTCAAAAGAGCCTCAGACTAAGATGTATGTAGTTCTGAGAAAGTCTTCGTCAGAGGAACCATGTGTCCATATCCTATTTACACTACACTCAATCACTGGCTAGAAGCTATCTGGGGAAAATGGTCATTGTGTCAAGTGGTTGGAAGGAGACAAAGGAAGTCTTCTGGGGTTTGGATAATGGCCTGTTTCTTATTCTACATTTCATGTGTGTGTTCACCTTTACATTTTTTATCAATCTCACTTTTGATTTGTGGACCTTTATGTATTTATGCTATATTTAAAATCTTAAAAGGTGGGGCTGGGAAGGTGGCTCAGTGGTAGAGCGCTTGCCTTGCATGCATGAGGCCCTGGGTTCAATTCCTCAGCACCACATAAGCAAAAAGAAAAAAGCCAGAAGTGGCGCTGTGGCTCAAGTGGTAGAGCGCTAGCCTTGAGCTGAAGAGCTGAGGGACAGCACCCAGGCCCAGAGTTCAAGCCCCACAACCAGGCAAAAAAAATCTTAAAAGTTATAGTTCTCTGCTTTTGGTCTCTAAATTGCCTTAATAAGAAATCTAAAAATGTAACAATAAAGTATTAATTATTTCAAGTCAAAATCTTCTCTCTGAAGCTAAAATAAATAAATTCATCTATGTTTTAAAGCAAGTAAGAAATCTTTCAGTCAAGTTTCACACTGAGGATCTAAAAAAGACTTATGTTAGTACTTGTGTCAGATCTTTTTATGGGAATTTTTCAAAAGGACTCTAAGAGAGTGTCCTTTATTTTGAGGAGTTTATGTTCTTAAAGACATGAGTGAGACACACATGGAATTAGAGAATGAGTTTATAATGAACATGTTTGCATTCATTTTTTTCTTCTCTTTTTCTGTGACAAATACCTGAGAGAAACAAATAAAGGGAGTAAGGATTTATCTTGGCTCACAGTTCCAGAGGTTTAACACAGGATAGGTTGGCTCTATTTCTGTGATGACGGGAGAATGAGGAGGAGGAGGCTGCTTATCTCATGGCGGCTAGGAAACAGAGACAGACAGGTAGAGAGGAAGGGGCAGAATATAAGACACAACTTTTTTTTTTTTTTTTTTAGTCCGTCATGCGTCTTGAACTCTGGGCCTGGGCATTGTCCCTCAGCTCTTCAGCTCAAGGCAAGCGCTCTACCACTTGAGCCACAGCGCCACTTCCGGTTTTCTGGTGGTTAATAGGAGATAAGAGTCTCACCGGCTGGCTTTGAACCATGATCCTCAGATCTCAGCCTCCTGAGTAGCTAGGATTATAGGCGTGAGCCATCAGCACCCAACAAAACACAACTTTTGAAGTCTCACCACCAGTGAAATACTTCTTCCAATTAGACCTCCTAGCATTTCCATCACCTTGTAATAATACCAGCAAATAATCAATTAAATGAAAATTAAATGAAAAAATGCATGCTGAATTGGACATGGCGGCACACATCTGTAATCCCAGCATTCAGGAGGTAAGGACTGCAAGTTTAAGGCAATCCTGGGATTCAAAGTGAGACTCTGCTGAAAGAAAGTAAGAAAGAAAGAGAGAAAGAAAGAGGGATGGAGGGAGATAAGTTGGAAGGAAAGAAGGACGGAAGGAAGGAAGGGAGGGAGGGAGGGAGGGAGGGAGGGAGGAAGGAAGGAAGGAAGGAAGGAAGGATGGAAAGGAGGGAGGGAAGGAGGGAGGGAGGCAGGCAGGCAGGCAGGCAACCTGAACAGGTACAAGAAAGGATTTGTGGGTACAAGGAAGGAAGGAAGGAAAGCAGGCAGGTAGGCAACCTGAATGGATACAAGGAATAATTGAAGGAAGGAAGGAAGGAAAGAAAGAAAGAAGGGAAGAAGGGAAGGAAGGAAGGAAAGAAGGGAAAGAAAAGAAAAGGAGGAAGAAAATGAAGTAATTTAAACAGGCATAAGGGTGCATGCCTATAATCTCAACTACTTGAAAGGTGAAGGTTGGAGGGAAGCCTGGAGAAAATTAGCTCAAAGCTCTATCTGAGAAACAAACTGAAAAGAATAAGGACCAAGGCTGGAGCTCAAATGGAAGTATACTTACCTGGCAAGCATGAGGCCCTGGGTTCAAACCCTAGTCTCTCTCTCTTTCACACACGCACCCACACAGCCACCCCCCCCCCACACACACACTTAAGGATCAGCTGCAAGGAGAGCAGTCAACTGAGTTGAGTTGAGATGTACTTTTTCCTACCTGTCTCCAGCTAATGACTGCATATGGAAAAAGCCTCCTAGCATTCTTCCTTATGTTTGAGAACTTTGCTATCCAAACCCCACCCCAAATCTTAAGAGTTCTGATAGGCACAACCATGCTCTTATATGTGCAGGCTCCTATGGCAGAAGTTGATTGATCTAAGGAGGGGAGCTCAAGCAAGGCTACTCTTTGCTTGGATATTGTTTTTTGAGATTTGATTTTTAAGACTCAGGAGTTGTAGATTCTGACTATGTGAGGTAGGGTATCTGCAGTGAGTTAGAATAAACACCACACACACACACACATATACACACAAACCACACACAGACACACATACACACACATATACATACACACACAGCAAAACAGAAACCAGGGACATGGGTACCTGTGGTATTCTGGGAACAGTGTATGCATCTCTCCTGATTGTTTCAGCCTTTCATTCTATCATGTAAGATGGTCTCATAAATTTCTCCAAAATATCCTAATTGGTAACAGCTGTTTATTATGTATGACCAAAAATGTTTGGACAAACATTTAGGAATAATCTATACCTACTTTATATTGCATTAACATAGATTGAGTTAGGGATTATTATTATTTTATTCTATTCCAGACAATAGCCTAGGTACTTCACATATATGAATTCATTTAATTCTCCTAGCAACAATTGAGCCTGCCTTCTCCCAAAGAATCTAAGGCCTCTTTATTTTAGAATCTGAAAGAGTTAAGGTATTTCACCAGGTCCTTATAATGGGACTTCCAGATAGCGAAGTCTTTGGGGCTGTGTCATCAGGAGAGCCTTGGTTTCTCATCACCGGATGACAGCTCTAGATGTAGCATGATTACAGCAGGTGTGCAGCTGCAGGTGTCCTGCAACTCCTCAGGGAGAGCCATTTTTTAAAAATAAGCATCAACCATAAACAAAACAGATAACTTCCTACATTGCACATGTTTGGTGTGCTTAGTTGACTTATGGTAGGTTTATGCTGTAACTTTTTTCAGCCTTCCTTCTCTGTTTCTCAGTTTAGATGGTTTTGCCTCTGGAACTTTAAGTTCCACACGTCCTTTTCTTCCTTCTCTGACTTAGAACAAATGATTAACCACATTCTTTCCAAGGACATTGGTGACCTCATTACATCCACTTCCTCCTCCACCCTGGCAGTGTGTGACACTGTGGCTCTGCCCTTCTCCTCCTGGCTCTCTTCCAATATGCGGCAGACCGCATATCCTGCTTTTGCTTTTGCTTTTTAATAATTGTTTTCTTGAGATTAAGTGATTACATAAATTCCCCAAATTTCACAGTATTGAGAGAAAGTGATCCTTAGTTAAAGTCACAAACACATTTTAACCTTCACAAGGCAAATTGTCATTATCATGGTCTATAATGTTTGTGAATTCTATGAGCTTTGACAATACAAATGTTTCTTCTACATCGGGTAATAGGTACATTTCTTTCTTTTTGCTTAGTGTAAGCTATTCCCTCTTTCCCTCTCATTCCCTCCCTCCTATCGCTGCCCTTGAGTTGCTTAGTTCATTTTCATCCATGTCCAGTGCCCCTCTGTTTTTTTTCCCTCAAATGCTGTGTCCTCTTTCTAGCTTCCCTCAGATGGCACGTGTGTGTGTGTGTGTGTGTGTGTGTGTGTGTGTGTGTGCCATTGTAATATATGAGTTGCCCTGTAATCCTGTTTATTTCTGGGGGTTTGCAGATGGGCAAACTTATGGAAAAAGCCCCTCCTTTTGCCTGCCAAATTGACCCGCCAATTGAAACCAAAATACTATATACTACTATAAGGCAGACTTGAACTCCACTGGCCACCTGCGTGTGGCCTGACATGACTATGCAATCTTTTGTGTGTGTTGCAAACCCATTGGCCACCTGCGTGTGGCCAGGCTTGACTGCATGGATTTTGCCTTTAAAAACCCTAGCTTGTGGGCCATTTGGAGTCGCAGTTTCAGCTCCCAAGTCTGCTGCATCCCTGGCCAGTAAATTCCCTTCCCCAGTAAATTCATCTTTTTACATGAAGCTGTCTCTGAGTGTGGGGGCTCTTTTCCCCATAACACCATATATGTGGTCAAGAACATGGAGTTATTTAGAAATGATACGACAAATTGAGTGGAGGTCCTTTGTTTCTCGAGTCCTGTTTACATTGTCATATCTCTTTGCATTTTGGATTTAACATCCACATATCAGGGAGACCATGTGCCCTTTGTCTCTCTGCTCTTGGTTTACCTCTCTCAAAATTATTTTTTCTAGTTCCATCCATTTCCCGGCAAGTGCCATTGTTTTGTCCTTTCTAATGGCTGCATAATATTCCATTGTATATAGACCACAATTCTTTCATCCATTCATCTGTAGTGGGGCATCTAGATTGTTTCCATGTCTTGGCTATTGTGAACAGTGCTGCAATGAACATGGTGGTACATGTGTCCTTGTATTCTGGTTCCTGTTGCTCAGGGTAGATGCCTAGGAGTGGTAGGGCTGGGTCATAGGGAAGGTCTATATTTAGCTTTCTGAGGAACCTCCAGACTACTTTCCAAAGTGATTGTATTAGTGTACATTCCCACCAGCTAAGGGTTTCTCTTTCTCTGCACCCCTCTGGCATTTGTCATTGCTCAATTTAGGATATGGGCCATTCTGACTGGGGTAAGGTGGTATCTTAGGGTTGTTTTTACTTGCATTTCCTTTACAGCCAGGGATGATGAACATTTCCTCATGTGTTTCTTTGCCATTTTTATCTCTTCTCCTGAGAAGTCTCTCTTTAGCTCCCTTGCCCATTTAATGATTGGTTTGTTAGGTTTGGGAGGGATTAGTTTCTTGAGTTCCCTGTATATAATGGATATTAGGCCATTGTCTGATATATTGCTGGTAAATATTTTTTTCCCAATTAGTTGGCTATCTTTCTAGTTTGGTGGCTATGTGCATAGCCTGCTTTTTCAAGCACAAATCTGCTACTGCTTTCTAGGCCTGAGTTGTTCACAAGGCCTAGTCTAACTCTAGAGATTGTATTTACTTTCTAGGCCTCATAGTGGTACCTTTAAATAATGCCTCCAGCTCCCAGTTTGGCTTTAGACCAGGTCCAAGCTCTTCATGGGGCTCTCTTCCTACATGATCCAACTCTAAATGCACCCTGTACTCCTTGAAACATCCAGCTCCTATTTGCTATTTGTGAGTGGGGAAGAAAAAAAAACACAAAAACTTGAATTTCCTGTGCACCTCGTTTAACCTCCACAATGACTTTAGAAAGAAGGGCTTGCAACCCCCAATGAATGGTTTGAAGAGGGAAAATGAGTTACTCAGAAGAAAAAGAAACCCCAAGTCCAATCTGTCTATTCCAGTCTCTATGCTCTTTCCAATCCATAGTTTTCCAATAATTCAGTCAGTTCGTCAGACTCCTCTGCATGGTGGATTATATATCATTTGCCCTCTCAAGGATTGCAGTTCAATGAAAAGCACAGAGAAGACATAGTAACAAATTAGTTTGAAAAGTGCTATAATAGTGCCCTGAAGGACTTGGGATTACACAGGCAGGAAAGGTAACCACAGGCAGTGGAGAGGTGTACAGCATGTGCAAATGCCCCAGTGCCTGAGAACTGGAGGCTACAAGCAAATCCATGTGGTAGGAGCCAAAGCAGAATAACCTGAGATAGAGGTAAGCAGTGGCCAGCGAGAATGTACAGTGAGGTTACAAGAAACCACTAAATGATTTGAAGCAATGGAGGGGCAGGCTCCAATTTGCATATGAGGAAGAATCACTTTGGCAGTGGAGAAAATGGACTCAGGCTGTTCAATTGGGGTTGAAAAGACCAATTAGCAAGTCACAGCCATAGTCCAGATGAGAGATGATGAGGGTGCAAGCTAAATTAGGGACCCCCTGATGAAGAAAGTAGAAAGATTGCACAGGACTTGGGCTATGGTAGATGTGGAGGGCAGTGAAGGACTCAAGGCTAATGTTCACATTTGGATGCTAGGCAGCAGTATGCATGATGGTAGAGATACGGAGGGGGCCTTAGGAGGAGGGGCAGGTATGGAGGATGGGTGTGCGTTTCACTTGGGAGCATGTAGAGTTGAGTGACTACAGGAAGCTAGATCAAGAGTTTCTGGATTTGTAGCTGAGGAGAAAGAAATACTTGGGATAGAAATTGAGATTTGAGTGTTATCAACGATAACTTCAGCAATGGGGGAATATAAATAATCCAAAGAAGTGTTAAGTTAGGGAAGAAAAAGCAAGCTAAAGAAAAAATAATGGAGGAAGTCTGACAGTTAAGAGGTGTGCAAGGCTGGGTTCAGTGGCTCACACCTGTAATCTCAGCTACTGGGGAGGCAAAGATTGTGAGAATTGAGGTTCAAGGCTAGACTGAGCAAAAAGTTAGCATGACCCTATCTCAATTAGTAAGATGAACAGGGTGGTATTTGAATGTGTCCTGAATTACCAAAAGGCTGTAGGTAAAAGAATTAAGGTTCAACCAGGTCCCAGTGATTCATGCCTGTAATCTTAGCTATTCAGGAGGCTGAGATCTGATGGTTCCAAGCCAACCCGAACAGAAAAGTCCCCATGAGACTCTTATCTCCAATTAACCACTCAAAAACTGGAGATGATATTTGGCTCAAGTGGTCAAGTGCTAGCCTTGAGCACAAAGATGCCCAGGCCCTGAGTTCAAGCCCAGAAACCAACCAAAAAGAAAAAAGAAAGAAGGAAAGAAAGAATTAAGGTCTGAGGCTAGCCTTTGACAAAAATGAGACCTGACATAAAAATAACTAGTGCCAAAGAAAGAGTTAAGAGGTGTAGGTCAAGTGGAAGAGCACCTACTTAGCTAGTGTGAGAACTTGAGTTCAAACCCCAGTTCCATTAAAAAAAAAAAAAAAAAAGAATAGCGGGGCACTGGTAGTGCATGCATGTAATCCTAGCTATTCAGGAGGCTGACATCTAAGGATCTAGGTTCAAAGCCAGCCTGGGCAGGAAAGTCCATGATACTCTTATCTCCAATTAAACACCAGAAAACCAGAAATGGAGCTGTGGCTCAAGAGGTAGAGCACTGGTCCTTGAGCAAAAGAGCTCACAGACAGTACCCAGGCCCTGAGTTCAAGCCCCATGACCAACAAAAAAAAAAGATGACAACAGCAGCAAACAAAAGAAGAAAAAAAAAACCTGTAAGGCTACCGAGAAGAGGAAGCCAGAGAGGTAGGAGAAAAAAACAAGTGTAGTCTACTGGACACAAGGGAGGTTATTGATGTCCATACAAAGAACAGTCTAAGTGGAGTGTGGGGTAGCAAAAGCCAGTCTTCGGTGAGTTGAGCAGAGACTGGATGGAAAGGTTGGTGAGGTAGACAGTCCATTCAGGATGTCTAGTTGCAATAAGTTCACTGTGAAGGTTGAATGAGGTGAATATAAAGCAATTAGCAAAATGCATAGCATATATCAATAATTCAGTAAATGATAGCTATTAATATTATGCTAAGAAGTGCATTCAAGGAAGAAAATAAATGTGAATCTACAGGGTATTTTTCTTTTTAACTCAGGACTTTCCGATTGCTTAGCAGGTGCTCTACCATTGAACCACACCTCCAACCCCTTCTTCTTTTGAGCTATAGTCTCACTTTTTGCATGGGCTGAACTATTTCCTCCTATTTAAACTTCCCACTGTAGCTGGAATGACAAGCACATACAAGTGGTCTCATGAGCCAGGCACTGGTGGCTTATGCCTGTCATCCTAGCTATTCAGGAGGCTGGGATCTAAAGATAACAGTTCAAAGGCAGCCTGGGCAGGAAAGTCTGTGAGATTCATATCTCCAGCTAACCACCAGAAAACCAGAAGTGGAGCTGAGGCTCAAAGTGGTAGAGCATTAACCTTGAGCTGAAGAGCTTAGCCCTGAGTTCAAGCCTGACAACCACCACCACCAAAAGAAGTCTGGTGAACTTTTTTGCCTAGACTATATTAAAGCTTCTTTCCCCACCATATTAAAAACCAAGAAGGAAAGAAAGAAAATGTCAGCACTTCATCAAAGGAATGCATGCAAATGATTTAGGAAAGCAACAGTCCTTTAGACCATCCTTTCTCAGCTGGAATGCACTACTTTGAACTATTCTGTGTTGGAACACAGAACAGTTAACCTCCATATGGCTAATTAACCTTCTAATATGACCAGGTCTAGACTTATCAGCCTTAGACATTAATTATCTACTATTTTCCTAAGCTGCTGAAAATTTAGTTACCTCTCTTCCAATGCATTTATATTCATCATTCTGCTTCTCCACTGGCTACCTTTGCAAGCAACTTAAACTCTAGTTTTCATTCTTTTAGTAGAGAATACCCCTCCCCTCATTTTTTCAATATTGAGATTTGAACTCAGGGCCTCACACTTGCCAGGTAGGTACTCTACTGCTGTGTCAAACCTCAGCCATACGGAGGGGGGCGGGGATGGTTACTTTGGAGATGGTCTCTTACTTCCTACCTAGATGCATATCTTGAGTGGTAATTCTTTTGTTCTTAGCCTCTCAAGTAACTAGGATTACAGGCATGGGCCATCAGTGCCTAGATTCAGAGAAAGTATCTCTTTACTCCCTGTTCTCAAGCTGAAGATATTAGTAGGTCTCTCTTCTTACCACCTCTCCAGGGGGGATGTCTTATTTTTGGTTGTTACTTGATTGATTGATGGTATTGGGAATTGAATTTAGAAACTTGAGCTTTCTATAGGCAAGCAGTCTACCTCTTGAGCCACATCCTCAGTCATTTTGCTTTTAGTTTATCTTTCAGATAAGGGACCAGCCTTACACTACAATCCTCCTCTGCCTGCTGAATAGCTGCGATTAGAGTTGTGGACTACCACATCTAGCTGGTTTTTGAGATATGCTATCTGTTACTGTAGCAGTCACAAAGGTGTGGATTGGTCTTGAACAGATCCTCCTACCTCCACTCTGGAGTAGCTGGGATTACAAGCATGTGCCACCACACCTGGCCATTGTTTGGTTTATAATGCAGAAGACTCATGAATAGACTTCCATGGAAAAAGAATCAATGAACATGAACTATTGAAGATAAAGAACAAAACAGCTGTTGGCATGAGGTTTCTGTGGAGGCAGAAGATAATGAATTCTGAGCCCACTGAAGGACATCCTGTTAATGGCACCAGCAATTTCTTAGCACAAATTTTGGAATCTTCTGGAACCCAGAGAAAGCCTCCTCCACACCTTGAATCCAATCAGCTACAAAATGCCATCCTGCTATTGTTTTTCCTCCTGTTCCTGACTTGAGTTTGGGTTTTCATTACTTCTGACTTGGATAATAGGCTTGTAACTGATCTCCCGGGCTCACTTTTCCCACCTGTCTATCTCACACGGATGTTAGGCTAATCTTCCCCAGGCAAAGCAGTGATCGTCTTACTCCCTTGCTCAGAACCCAGTCTAGCTTCCAAGGCCTCTCACATGAGGAGCATTAGATAATGATCTGGCATAGTGTGAGATAATGAAAAGTTTGGTTAAGGAAGAGCAAAAAAGAAGGTCTTCCTCAGAGCAAATGTTAATTCCTCAGGCTCACCATTCAACAGAGCATCGGGGCCCTTCCACAGGAGACAAGGATAGTTAGGAACCTTAATGTGTCAGGGGACCATAGCCTGCACTCTGCCTCAGAAAAGCTCTTACTATTTTGTTGGGGGGGGGGCGGAAATCACAAAAGAAAAAAAAAATCACATCACTTGTGTCCAATGGCAGCCATGAGAAAAGCGGTGAGGTATTTTTAAAGGGCTTTCTTTGCGCATTATTAGATGAAATCAGTAAGTGGACAGTTCAGCTGGCAGCTGCAGCCCGCTCCTTCTCTGCTCTGAGGACTGTGGGGAACTGGATATGCCTGGATTAAGGCACTAACTGTGGAGAGCATGTGAGGTATGTTCCTCTGCGTCGCAGAAGCTCTGACACCAAGCAAGACTATTTTTAGAGGTGACCTTCTAGGTTCCATGGAAAAGTAAACAGACAGATGCACATGATTTTCTCTGAGACTCGAGGTAAACAAATCAGTACACACACATACTTTCTCTTATCCTGGGTCAGGTGAGAAGCTCTGTTGAAAGCTCAAGTCCAACCAGGAGAATTTGGAGGAAACTGACAGAAAGTTTTTAGTCAGAAAAACAAAGGTGGAACAATTTATCTATTCCAAATTCCAGGAAAATGTGTGGTTTTAGATAGTTTCAATGCTACCCCATGAAAAATCACTAAAACATTGTTTCATCTCTTGCCCTACATTCCATGCTATTATATTTTGTTTTACCTTTATTTTCCCTCTATAGTGTTTTTTCTTTCTTTTTTTGGTGAGTCATGGGGCTTGAACTCTGGGACTGGGTGCTGTCCATCAGCTCTTCAGCTCAAGGCTAGCGCCTTACTACTTGAGCCACAGTGCCACTTCTGGTTTTCTGGTGGTTTATTGGAGATAAGAGTCTCACAGGGCTGGGAAGGTGGCTCAGTGGTAGAGCACTTGCCTTGCATGCTCGAGGCCCTGGGTTCAATTCCTCAGCACCACATAAGAAAAAAGCCGGAAATGGCGCTGTGGCTTAAGTGGTAGTGTGTTAGCCTTGAGCTGAAGAGCTGAGGGACAGCGCCCAGGCCCAGAGTTCAGGCCCCACGACCGGACCCCAAAAAAAGAGTCTCACAGACTTTCCTGCCCAAGGCTGGCTTTGAACTGCGATCCTCACATTTCAGCCTTCTAAGTAGCTAGGATTACAGGCATGAGCCACTAGCACCTGGCTACTGTGGTTATTTTTAACTGAACATTATAAAAATATATGGAAGGAAAAAACTCATAGCCTCTCCTTTATTAATAATTCAGATAGTGAGCCGGGCTTCTTTATGTAATTTTAGGTAGGTGCTGATAGTTTACATCTGTAATCCTAGCTACTCAGGAGGCTGATGCCTGGAGGTTTGAGGTTTGATGCCAGCTGAGGCAGAAAAGTCTGAGAGACTCTATCTCCAAACAACTGGCAAAAATCCAGGCTAGAAAAGTGGCTCAAGTAGTATAATACCAACAGTGAGAGAGTATGAAGCACTCAGTTCACGTCTTAGAAACAAAAAAAAAAGTCTTAATTTAGTTATTGCTACATTCCTTCCTACCCATCTCTTGAAAAATATAAAACAAAATTAATTTCCCATGAAAAATTAGTACCTATCACAGTCTGGCTCCTAGTAGATATTTATTAATTGCTTGTTAGATTAAATTGTCAAATATTATTATTTATTATTCTGGTTGTGAATGGGGGATGCCTCTGATTCCATCGAAGATATTGTCTAGTCTACTTCCTGTTCTTGATTTTGAGATGGTCTTGCTATGGCTGGCCTCAAACTCCTAATCCTCCTCTCTCGGCCTCCCAAATTCTGGAATAACAAGCTTGTGCTGTTAGACCCAGCTATGTCATTTTTAATTGTTCTAGACATCTGAGGTATTTAAGTGCCGGTAAAGCTAGATTCTGTAGAGTTGTGGTAATAGTGATTATAACAACAACAACAATAATGAGTAGAACATACCAAACTACATAGCCCTTCTGATTGTCTACTTGGTGGCAAGCTCTTGGTTGTCACCTAAACTCATAGAATTGCAGAGTACATAGAACACTGAACGTCAATATTCTCATGTGTTTATATGAAAAAACCGAATGTCTAGAGAAGCAGTGATTAGCCAGAGTTGAGAACTGAAGATTCTACTTAAATCACCTCTTTTTTCCCTTCTTTTTTTTATATAAATGCACAGTTAGTATAATTTCTTTATTTCATTTGCTTGTAGCATATAAACGAGGCACCTTGCATTTCCCCAAGTCTAATTCCTTCAATTTACCTGCCTAGAGCTTTTCTTCTTGCCTTTCTAATTTTCTGCTTCAAGACAGCCAAGGGCTGGAAATGAGATAAGCAAGCTTATTAGAACTGCATGTCAAGGCAAACATTATTAGAACTATATGTCAAATGGTAGGACTGAAGTGGGCATCTAAGGTTTTCCTATGAGTGAAACATAAGAGTTTGAATATCCTTTATTTATATTTTTGCTGGTCCTGGGGCTTGAACTCTGGGCCTGAATGCTGTCCCTGAGCTTCTTTTGCTCAAAGCTAGCACTCTAGCCCTGGAGCCACAGTGCCACTCTCAACTTTTTCTGACTAATTTTTTGAAGATAAGAATCTCACTGGTTCCCGCCCAGGATGGCTTTGAACTGTAATCCTCAAATCTTAGCCTCCTGAGTAGCTAAGATTACAGACATGAACCACTGGTGCTATTTTGGCTACTCAAAACAGCTTCTGTGTGTGTGTGTGTGTGTGTGTGTGTATATCCATGTGTTAGTGCTAACTTCCCAAGCTTTGGAAGTTTACCTGGATACTACTGTTCTGGATGTTCTGGATAGATGAGATTATATTGAGATGATCACTATATATCATATATGTATTGAAATATTAGAAGATATTCAAAATTGTTTATATTTAAAAACAAGTAGCCTGGAAGGGGTGCTGTGGCTCAAAGTGGTAGAGCAAAAAACTCAGGGATAGTGCTTAGGGCCTGAGTTCAAGTCCTACAACCACCACTACCACCAACAAAAGAAGTAATCTAAGAAAACAAATAGCCAAAAGGTTTGTCTTCCAATGCTGTTAATACTTCTCCAAAGGCTTGTTTGTTTTTATGAAACAGTTCTAAGCTGGCCTTGAACTTGTAATCCTTCTGCCTTTGCCTCCCAGATGTTGGGATTACAGGTATGTGACACCATGCTTGGGTGGTAAAGTCTATTTAGAGGACACTGAGGAGCTGGGCCCTAGCTCAATGGTGGACAGAACTTGCCCAGCATGCTTGAGACCTTGGGTTGGAGCACCACAATAAAACAAGTAAATGAACAAAAGAAAAGCAGTGAAGCTGGGCGCCAGTGGCTTACGCCTGTAATCCTAGCTACTCAGGAGGCTGAGATCTGAGGATCAAGGTTCAAAGGCAGCCCCAGGCAATAAAATGTGAAACACTTATTTCCAATAAACCACCAGAAAACCGGAAGTGGTGCTGTGGCTCAAGTGGTAGAGTGCTCACCTTAAGCTGAAGAGCTGAGGGACGGTGCCCAGGCCCAGAGTTCAAGTCCCACAACCAAACCAAACAAAACAAAAAGGCAGTGAAATAATGGATCCTTTCTCCATTCCTTTGCTGATGTATAATGCCAGATCTGGTTTCATTGTCAGAAATTTTAATAATTATATCATTGATGGGCAGAAAGATGTCCATGCTTAACTTTCTGAAATCTGTGACTATGGTGCCAGACATGGCAAAAGGAACTTTGTACAAGTGATTAAATTAAGGAACTTGAAATGGGGAGATTCTCTTAGATCATCCAGATGCGGTCAATGTAATCACAAAGGCTCTTGTAAGTGAAGGAGGAGGCAGAAGAGTCAGAGGTCATGTGACAACTGAAGTAGGGTCAGTTTGATAACTATTACTGCAGGAGAAGACCATAAGCCAAAGAAAGCAGGTGGCCTTTGGACAGTGGGAAGGGCAAGAAAATGAAGCTTCAATCCTGTGTCTGTGTATATGTGTATGTGAATTTATAAAATACACACATGTGAAGTCACATTTTGTACATATCAAACTAAGAAGTGTGCCACTTCAAATATATCCATCCACACAGTCAGGTAAACATCATTACAGCTTGATAAATACAAGTAATTTGAAGTCTTACTAAAATTATATTAATTTCCTTATCATTGTTGTTTGAGGTTGTAGTCATTTTCCAATGGAAGGGAATAGATTTATTTTGGGTCTGTCTGTTAATCTGGTGTTACACATTCAGGGTTCCCAGTCAAGGACTTGGCATTAGCATTGTGGATTTAGAGTTATGGGCAAAGATTTCTATTGGGGGTAGCAAGGAAAAAGGGAGGTGGCCCACATCCTGGGAATTGCTCTTTGGCCGCTAGTTTATTAGCTAGCTGAGCCCTTTTAACAGCTGGGATCTGCCTGGGATTGTTAGTAAGAGCTCAAAACCTATATAGTTCAGCTAGGATTTGATTTCACAACTGAAGGCATTGCCTGGCCTATAGGAGTCCTACAAATTTTAGCTTTACCTAATAGTTATAGTAACTTGCATTTTTTTTCTTACTTGATGTGAGAGGATAGAATTCTGCATCTTCCCCTGGGGAGTTCAACTAATCTCTTTGTTTATTTAAAGTTAATTGAATTCTTCACCACCTTTATTATTTTATTTTCTCATTCATCTAATGGACAGAATGATGACATAAGATTGTGATAAGCCTTTGGTAGATCACAACCTTTGACAAAGATTGCTAATAACCCGCCAATTTACTAATGCACACTACCCTCAACAGTGTAACAGAGGTGCTGGGTGGAGAACAGAATTCCTCACAAGGACATAGGGGGCTGTTGCAGGACTCGGGCTGTATACCTACATTCGGTTTGGGGAAATCATCTATCCCTGTTCATACCTACAAATTGGATAGTGATTTGAGTTGAACATGGGCCAGGGACTTAGTAAAATCATAAAATCTACAGCTACAGGTCATACATCAGCAGATGATATGGGAGTTAGAAACAGTTACCATCCTCCTGGCAACAGTTCCTGAAGAATTATTTATTTATTTATTTATTTATTTATTTAGGTCAGTCATGGAGATTGAACCTGGGCTCTGTCCCTGAGCTCTTTAGCTCAAGGCAAGCACTTCACCACTTGAACCACAGGGCCACTTCGGGTTTTCTGGTGATTTATTGGAGATAAGAGTCTCATAGACTTTCCTGCCTGGGCTGGCTTTGAATAGCAATCCTCAAATCTCAGCCTCCTATGTAGCTAGGATTACAGACATGAGCCACCAGCTGTAGATTTTATTTTAAAATTCTTCTCAGATTATGAAAATACACATAGGAATTATAACATTCCAAATATTAAGAAAGAGTTAATGTTGAAAGTGAATATTCCTAGAGAAAAGTATGAGAAATATTATTCAGAGATAACAGTATTCATCAGTAAACATTGTCAAGAATCACTGACTTTCAGCTTTTTCCTACAAATATACTAACAAGAACTCTAGGCATAGCATTCTGTAAAACTGCACGTTAATATTTTGCAGCTTGCTTTTTCAATTAACAGTGCATATATCTCATTTTTTCTTTTTTCTTTGTTCCTTCTTTCCTTCCTTCTTACATCAGCTTTATAATTATACAATGGCTTTAAGGTGTTTACTATTGCTATCCCCATTTGCAGATGATAAAAACAAGCACCAAACATCACATGACTTGCTCAAAATCACTCAGCCAATTAGTGGCAGAGCCAGAATTCAAATCTTAGCAGTCTGGCTAGTAGCAAACTGCCACCCATAGCTTGAGTCTGGAATGTTCTCCAAAGGCCCATATGGTATAGACTTAGTCTTTAGCTTGGTGCTTTTGGGAGTTGTTACAACCTTTAAAAGGCAGGGCTTAGTAAAAACAAGGTCGCTAGGGGCATATTCTTTTTCTGTTTTGTTTTGTTTTTATTTTTTTGTCATGGGGCCTAGACTCCGGACCTGGGTGCTGTCCCTCGGCTCTTCAGCTCAAGGCTAGCGTTCTACCACTTGAGCCACAGTGCCATCAGCTTTTTCTGCTTATGTGGTGCTGAGGAATTGAATTCAGGGCCCCATGCATGCAAAGCAAGCACTCTACCACTGAGCCACCTTCCCAGCCCTATATTCTATTCTTTTATTTTTATTACTATTATTAAGAGGTTGTATAAAGGGTTACAATTCCCTAAATCAAGTTCTGAGTACAGTGCTTCTTGGGCAATGTCATCACTTCTTTTGCTTTCCCTCATTTACTCCTTCCCATCACTATTCACAAATTACATAATTCATTGCATGCATAGGGTATATTGAATACAACAACTGCATTTGCTCACCCTTCTTCTATTCCTGTGTTGGAATGCATACTCCCCCCCCCTTTTATTTTTCCAGTCCTGGGGTTTGAACTCAGGGCCTGACCACTGTCCCTGAGCTGCTGCTTCTTCTTTTTTTTTTTCCTCAAGGCTAACACTCTACCACTAGAGCCACAGCACCACTTCCAGCTTTTTCTGTTTATGTGGTACTGAGGAATCAAACCCAGGCCTTCATGCATGCAAAGCAAGCACTCTACCACTAAGCCACCTACCCAGCCCCAGGAAATACTCTTTTCTTTTTTTTGGTGGTGGTGGTGGTGGGGCTTGAACGCTCTGGGTCTGGGTGCTGTCCCTCAGCTCTTCAGCTCAAGGCAAGCACTCTAACACTTGATCCACAGCACCATTTCCGGTTTTCTGGTGGTTTATTGGAGATACGAGTCTCACAGACTTTCTGCCCTGGCTGGCTTTGAACTGGTAGCCTCAGATCTCAGCCTCTTGAGTAGCTAGGATTACAGGCATGAGCCACCAGCACCCAGCTGGTGGGGAATACTCTGAAGATGAGTACTCTTCACCTGCTTTATTGCTCTCTCTTTGCTTCCTGGCCAATGAAGTATGTTCCCACACCACATGCTCCTGCCATGGCATACTGTGCCAGCACAGGCCCAAAGCAAGATGGCTAAGCAGCCCTGGACTGAAACCTCTGAAATCATGATTCAAAGTGAGCCTTTCCTCCTTTCTGATTATCTCAGATATTTGTCCCAGTAACAGAAAGCAGAGTAACATATCCATACTCCAACCCAAAGCCTTTTGGTTTTCTGGAGGACTCCTCCAAGGATATGCTAAGTGCATAGAACTGGGATTAGTCTGGGACAGGGTTTATTAACAGAGTAGAAATCTGCCTTGTTAGGGGTGTGAAGTGCCTGAGGCCAGCAGATACAGCTATGTAAAATTTTTATGCATTCAAGAAATTGAATAAATAAAGCTTCTGTACAGTTTTTAACTATAAAATTTTGATTTGTTTAATATGTATGTTTTTGTGACTTTAATATGCAAGGTTTTAGAAAATTATATTATATTCATAAAGTGTTTAAATGTGGCAAATTAATAAGCTCAATGAACATTAATCAAAGCTCAAGTGAAAGCATTTTACTTTGACACACAATTGATAGATTTATAAATAAATTTGGGAAATGTGATTAAAGTTTAATAACAACTAGGCCTAAAATTTACAGTCATAATAAATTAAAATAGGAGCAGTTTTACGAATTCCTTCCCATGCATTAAAAAAGCCCTCTCACACTTAAAATCTTAGCTGACAATTGATCAGGTATACTTCTGTTTTGCAGAGGAAATTCAGAAAAAGAAAAATAACTCCCCAGAATGATAGAACTTAGAACTCTTTTTTTTTTTTTTTTGGTCCGATTGTGGGGCTTGAACTCTGGGCCTGAGCACTGTCCCTCAGCTCTTCAGCTCAAGAATAGGGCTCTACCACTTGAGCCATAGCACCACTTCCGGCTTTTTTCTTTTTGCTTATGTGGTGCTGAGGAATCGAACCCAGGGCCTCAGGTTTGCAAGGCAAGCGCTCTACCACTGAGCCACCTTCCCAGCCCAGAACTTAGAACTAAGATAGTAAACCCTTCATTCCAGTCCAGTTAATGCCAGATGGCCAAAGCCAGCACACTCAACCACTTTCCTGTACTACCTTCAATATGAGGAGATTCTATTTCTACAGAAAATCACTGTCAGTGGGACTGGAGGTATAGCTGGGTGATTGATATAGAGTGGGCACTTAGTACTTTCAAGACCTTGGATTTAATCTTCAGCTTCCCCCACAAATGAAAAGAAAATGTTATAAATATACCTTGGAAGAATATATACCAGTATAACACCAATCTTTCTTAGAATAGGAATTATACAAGACACTTTTTTCTTCTATAATGTTTGTGATTTGAATAAAAATACCTTTCTTTTCACTTCATCTTTTGATGCTCTTTGCTTATAATTTAAAATTAAGGGAATTCTGTATCTCTTTATATTTTACTTTTTTCTTTGTTGTTAATAAAGCATTCCGTAGAAATTTAATTATGTCTGTATTAGGGGCTCTCTGTCTCTTTCTACCTTCTTTCCTATTATTCTTCAAGTATCCTGATGGTTATCAATTCTGTATGAATAGTTTCTTCTTATATTTTTTCTGGCAGTACTGGGGCTTGAACTCAAGGTCTCTCCCTTGCTCTGCAGGTGCTCTGTGACTTGAACCACACCTCCAGCTATACTGGGTGAAATCTTAATTTCCCGTTCCCCACACCTTCACTTGTGCTGCCTTTATGTCTAGTATTTGCTTTTGTTATTAAACTTACAATATCAAATTGTAGTTGCTTTCCTATTCACCCTCCCTGTAGAGTCTATGGCACTAGGGGTTTCACTGTGGCATTTCCATATATGCATGCAGTGTATTTTAATCAAATCCATCCCCCTGTTACTCTTTCTCATTCCTCCTATATCCCCCGCTTAAAGCAATTTTAACAATTTTCATATATGTATATAAAGTACTTCAGCCAAATTCACCACTACTCCTAATTCTCTTCTTCCACTCTCCTCCTCCCCTAATATTTATCTTTGTTTCACAGAGCTGACACATAAGTTGGTTGATTAATCTGACTATATTTTGCAATTATGGAAGTTGGAGTATACTTAGCATAGACAATTATAGAGTTTGTGTTGTTTTTTCTTTCCTTAAATGGTTTACTTTCTTTTGGTTCTTTAGCTCTGTTCTAATATTTGGGTAGAGTGTCATATAATCAAGATTAAGTGAAGACTCAGGATGTGGCTCAAGTGGTAGAACTCCTGCCTATCAAGTATGATGCCCTAAGTTCAAACTCCAGGAAGGCAAACAAACAAACAAAAAACCCATACCTCTAAAGTGCAGAAATTCCACTAAGATGCCACAAAACTAGAAAAACTATATGGCCTCTCTGAAAAACATAATCATTTGTAAAGAGATGGTGAGTGTGGAGTCATGTCATACAACTTGAAAGGCAGAATCTTGTCTCCCAAGTGTTCAATGTCCTATTACTTACACACTAGCCTGTCTGCCTGCCACATTCCAGTTATATCTAGTTTCCTATATTTATAGGTACATCAATTATTCTTCTGATATATAGATAGAGATCAGAAGAATGAAATATACTATAGTATATACATATATATAAATAGAGAGACAGAGAGAGAGATGGAGAGTAGAGAACAAATTATTCATCATAACCTCAAAGTATCTGCCTTCTGTCCTAGACTGCTTCACTGTGGCCCCCCGGGGCGCCTAGAGACGGGGAGCCGACTGGGGAGGGGAGCCGACGTGGAGAGGGGAGGGGAGGGGACCACAGTGAAGCTGGGGGTGGCGGCGCAGCCTACCGCAGTTAGGTGCCTCCCTCCCCCTCGGCAGCGAGGTAGCGAAGTGAAGGTGGAAGCATAAACTATCGCGAAGGCCTCCGCAGGGCCGTCGGCGCACACGAGCCCTGCGGGCCGGTCAGGGGGTGGCTAGGTAATGACTTTTTGTTTGTTTTGCTTTGTTTGATGGAGGATGTCTTGGGGGCGGGGGGCCTGGGGGGCCTCTCCCTTGGGGGGGAGGGAGTGTCACTCCCCACGGCCCCACCCCTTGTGCTCCACCCTGGAAGGCTCCTCCCCGCCAGGCCCTGCCCTCCGGTTCAACCACCCAAGACCACGCCCCCGCCCGGCCGGCGTGGCCCCGCCTCTTCCTCACCTTCCTCCTCCCCCGGGGGGCGTGGCCGGTGTGGAGGGCGGGCTGGGCTGGAAGCAGCGCTCCGGGAACTGAGTTGCCTTCCTTTTCTCTGCCAAACACCAGTGGAGGTGGTAGACCCCGAAGATCCGTTTCTGTCTCCGGTCTCATCAGCCAGACCCAGGGGAAGTGATAAGGGTGCCCTGGGGAGCAGGACTTGAGAGTACTAAAGATTGCTGAGTGCATCACTATCTTAAGTGCCACCGATTTCTAACTGTTTCAAAATAACCGTCTCCTGGACGCCTGCTCGTTACAGTAGACACGTTCTAATAGCTGCAGGCAGTTCAGCCAGCAAAATTCAGAGAGTCGCTGATGCAGGAAAACGGCAGGAGCTGTTTTCGGGGTTCTCTTTAGGTATCTGAAAAATAGTGCAAAAGGCCAACCGATATTATTCTCAATCATATTGTTATTATTATTTTATTATATCTCAATGTTATATCAATTATTATACCTCAATATTATTTCTGTCATTAAAAATGACATGAAGCCATTGTTATCTGGATTTCTTCATGTCTGACGGCAGATTGTATTTACAGCAAGTGTTCATTGGCTGGTGTTAGCTCTTGTGATCAAATGCAGCCACATGACAGCATACACAGTTGTTTGCCTATGTTCTCTGGAGCTGGAGAGCTTTGCCAGCACTGTTCTTGAAAAGGAAGGGGCATGAGGGAATCTACTTGCTTCAAATGCTTAGCATTGTTCTAGAATCTAAGGAAGCTATCCATCAGCTTCTGTGATTTTTGCCTAAGGAAATGTGTAATTGTGAGACTTCGTAACTAGAGCGATTGGCTAGTGAAACTGCCTTTTAAAAATTATTCAGTATGATCATGACAATTTGCCTTGTGAAGTTTAAAATGTGTTTGTGACTTTGAGTGTCACTATCTCACAATATTGTGAAATTTATGTAATCACTTAATCTCAATAAAAATGATTTAAAAATTAAAAAAATTCAGCAGTAGTAGGTTAGATTGAAGAGTATGCTTCCCATGCTGCTCATGTAGTGAAAATTCTGAGTTGTCGAAAAATAAGGTATATGATTGTATTTCTTCCCTATTCCTTCGGCCTCTGATAAGACAAGTAGCGGAAGAAATATAATAAGGGAAGGGTTTATAGGTTTCTATTTGAGAAGCCTTGGTGAAAAATTTAGAAATAGGACGTTTATTTTTATCCTACCCAGTAATAAAAGGTGAATTGAAAACAGGCTGTATGCTGGACACATGCCATCTATTATTTAAATCATCACAACACCAGGAAGTCTCCTTTATCATCATTATACAGAGGAAAAAAAGAAAGAAGAAAGAAAGAAGGAAGGAAAGAAAGAAAGAAAAGGAAGAAGAAGAAGAAGGAGAAGAAGAAGAAGAAAGGAAGGAGGGAGGGAAGGAAGAAAGGAATGGAAGGAAGGGAAGAAAGGAAGAAAGAAAGAAAGAAGGAAGGAAGGAAAGAAAAGAAGGAAGAAGGAAAGAAAAAGGGCTTGAAGAAATTAAGGTAACTTGGTCAAGGTAACAAGGCTATTCATTTAGCAGTTTAGGATTGAACTCAGGCCACCATCACTCTAAATTAAAAGTCCTGTTGAATGCAAGCATATGAATTCATTTAAGTGCATTAAGTTCTTCAGTGAAAACAAATGTATTTAATGTACATTTGTGGGCTTTGTGTTTTTGTTGTTGTTGTTGTTGTTTTGGGTTTGTCTGTTTTTTGTCGGTTATGGGGCTTGAACTCAGGGCCTGGGAGCTAGCTGTCCCTGAGCTCTTCAGCTCAAGGCAAGTGCTCTACCACTTGCACCACAGTGCCACTTCTGGTTTTCTGGTGGTTAAATGGAGATAAGAGTCCCAGGGACTTTCCAGCCAAAGCTGGCTTTGAACCAGATACTCAGATCTCAGCCTTCTGAGTGGCTAGGATAAAAGGCATGAGCCGGCAGCGTGAGCCACCGGCGCCCTGCTAAATTTGTGTTTTGTCATTTGCAGTACTAGGAATTGAAGCTAGGATCTCATGCATACTAGACAAAGTGTTCCACCACCATGCTACATCTTCAGCCCGGCATTTTTTACTAACCAGGAAAATGATGAATACTATATTATTCATTTATTTATTATGGTTTTGAGGTTTGAACTCAGGGTCTCACATTTGTTAGGCATTTGCTCTACCATTGAGCCATGCCCCAAGCCTAGATTTTGTGTTTAATGATACTTTTCCATCTTTGCAAAAAGTCAAAGAGCCCAAGAACTGTGCTCTACAAATATTCTTGTAGCCGTGCCAGAACTGAAGGCTTTTAGCAAGTAAATCATTCCCATACATATGTATTTGAATATGTCCTAGGAAAAGGTCTAGAAAGCTATATATCGCATGATGAAGTCACTGGTGTTAGAATTTTAAGTGTTTTTCAGGACCTTTTTGCTTGTGAAGATTGTTCTATAATGTACAAGCATCACCTTTGTAAGAAGGAAAAAGAGAGAGGACTAACCTCATTTCACTAACAACTGAAAGATGCTACTTCGTTCATCCATTTCAAGACCTTAACTTGCAGTTAGGAGAATGAATTGCTAATTACTCATACTATAGAATTGTGACAGATGAAATAATATTTCATATCTACTCATAGTTAGAATTGAAAAAAGTGTTTGGGCTGGGCATTGGTAGCTCACACCTGTAATCCTAGCTACTCAGAAAGCTGAGATCTGAGAATTGTGGTTGGAAGTCAGCTTGGGCAGAAAAGTCTGAGAGACTCTTACCTCCAATAAACCACTGGAAAACTGGAAGTAGCACTGTGGCTCCAGGCACTAGCCTGGAGCACAAAGAGGCTAGGGAAAGTGCCTGTGCCCTGAGGTTAAGCCCCAAGATGAGCAAGAAAAGAAAAGAAAATTAGGGTTGGAACCTAGCATATGTTGCTTTTCATGGCATAGCTATGAAAGCAATTTAGAAAATCCTCTTGGAAAACTCACCTAGTTGACCACTACTACTACGACGACTACTACTATTACTACTGCTTGTTGTTATTATTATTATTACTATTATTATGTAGTTGTACAAAGGGGTCATAATTTCATGTTAGGTTCTTGGTCTATATCACCCCTTCCTTCATTCTCCCTCATTTTCCCCCTCCATCCTCACTTTCAAGATACATAGTTCATTTTTTTATATATATAATATACATTGAATATAATGACTATACTGCTTGCCCTTCCTCTCTCCATTCCTATGTCCCCTTCTGGCCCACCCTCCAAAACATGTTTCCACTTGCTGGTATTCATTTTGATAACACCACATTAGTTGTTCAGAGGAGTTATATCTTTGTAATCTTCCCATAAGTATAGCCTCCTTTAGTGAGTTTGTTTGTATATAAATGCATTAAGCTCTGTATATGTTATCATGCTTAGTTGTATTTGGATCTAGCTTCCACATATGAGAAAAAAACATGTACCATTTGTCTCTCTGAGCCTGGCTTATATAATTCAATATCATTTGTTCTAAGCCCATCTACTTCCCTGCAAATGACATATTATTTTTTCTGATAGATGAGTAAAATTCCATTGTGTTTATATAACTCATTTTCTTGATCCACTCATCTGTTGTAGGACATCTGGGTTGTAACTTGGCTATTATAAATGGTACAGCAATGAACATGGATGTACAAGTATCTTTACTGTATCCTGGCTTGGAATGGTATGGCTGAGTCCTAGGTTAGAGTTTTTTGGTTTGTTAGTCATGGGGCTTGAACTCAGGGCCTGGGCACAGCCCCACCTCCAGTTTTTAAGTGGTTAATTGGAGATAAAGAGTCTCCCAGGCTGGCTTCAAACTGTGATCCTCAGATCTCAGCCTCCTGAATAGCTAGGATTGAAGCTGTGAGCCACCAGTGCCCAGCTAGGGTTAGTTTTTTGAGGAATCTCCAAACCGCCTTCCAATGTGTGGTTGTACTGGTTTACATTCCTCTCAATAGTGCAATAGGGCTCCTTTCCTCACATCACAGTCAGCATTTGTTATTGTTCAAGTTCTAAACTTACTGGGATGAGATGGAATCTGAAGGTTGTTTTGATTTGCATTTCCTTTATTGGCAGTTGAGCATTTCCTCATGTGTTTATTAGCTTTTTGTTGTTGTTGTTGATTGGTTGGTTGGTTGATCATGGATCTTAAACTCTGAGCCTGGGCGCTGCCCCTGAGCTCTCAAGCAAGACTAGTGCTCTACCACTTGAGCCACAGCACCACTTCTGGTTTTCTGAGTGGTTTATTGGAGATAAGAGTCTCATGGACTTTTCCTGCCCAGGCTGGCTTTGAAGCCATGATCCTCAGATCTCAGCCTCCTAAATAGCTAGGATTACAGGCGTGAGACACCAGCACCCAGCTTATTGGCCATTTTCACTTCTTCTGAGAAGTTTCTGTTTAGTTCCTTTATCCATTTATTGATTGGGCTATTAATTTGAGATAAGGGGGAGTTTCTGAGCTCCTTGAATTTTTTGGATATTAGTGGGTATATAGTGGTAAAGATCTTCTCCTAGATTGTTGGCAGCCTTTTTAGTTTAGAAACTATATACTCTGCTGTGCAGAAACTTTTTAGATGTATCTCAGAAACTTTTTGATGCAATCCTACTTGTCAAATCTCTCTCCTATTTGCTAAGCCTCTGGGACTCTGTTCTAAAAGTTCCTGCCTCTGTCAATAATTTCTAATGTTTCTCCTACCTGAAGTGTCTTGTAGTAATGTCAAACTTTCAGGACTGATACTGAGGTTGGTTTTTCTTTTAACCTATTTTGAGTTGATACTGGTTCAAAATGAGAGAGGGATCCAGTTTTAGTCTTCTACATATTGATGCCCAGTTTTCCCAGTACCAAGAATTGAAGAGCCTGTCTTTTTTTTCCAGAATATGTTTTTGTTAATCACTATTTAAATTTTGTAATTAAATAAGCATCTTCCTCTGGTAGTTGTATTAATGAAAGTTTTAAAACAAGATAGGCATGCTGGTAGAAAATTAACAAAACATCAAGTTCTATAAAAAAAAAAAAAGGAACATCAAGGCAATAAATTGATTTTTTTTTTTTTTGGTCTGGTCGTGGGGCCTGAACTCTGGGCCTGGGCACTGTCCCTCAGCTCTTTAGCTCAAGGCTAGTGCTCTACCACTTGAGCCACAGTGCCACATCCAGCTTTTTTCTTTTTGCTTATGTGGTGCTGAGGAATCGAACCCAGGGCCTCAGGCATGCAAGGTAAGCGCTCTACCACTGAGCCACCTTCCCAGCCCAATAAATTGATCTTTAATTAAAAATAAACCTTCATGTCATTGAGTTGGCAAACTAATCTGTTTTACAAAGTATACTGGCACTATGTTTTACATAAAGTAGATGCTCACAAACTTTTCATTACAAAATTTTTTATTTCACCAGCCATGGGATGGTGGCTCAGATCTATAATCCCAGCACTTGGGAGATGAATCAGAAGGCTCTCAACTTCAAGGCCAGCTAGGCTACTTAGCAAGCCCCTACCTCAAAAGAAAAATAAACTGAAAAGTTTTTTTTAACTTAAACTTAGGAAGAAGAAAATTATTCCAAATTTACTTTACAGTGAAATTTATCCTCAAGAAAAAATATATGATGTTAAATTTGTCCCTAAATCTAACGCTCTGGACAAAAAAGTTTCCATTAATATTAACTTGAGGGCTGGGAATGTGGCTAAGTGGTAGAGTGCTTGCCAATGTGCAGGAAGCCCTAGGTTTGATTCCTCAGTACCACGTTAACCGAAAAACCCAGAAGTGGGGCTATGGCTCAAAGTGGTAGTGGGCTAGCCTTGAGCAAAAATAGAAGCTCAGGCCAGGTGCTGGTGGCTCACACCTGTAATCCTAGCTTCTCAGGAGACTGAGATCTGAAGATAGTGGTTTAAAGCCAGCCTGGACCGGAAAGTCTGTGAGGCTCTTGTCTCCAATTAACCACCAGAAAGCTGGAAGTGGCACTTTGGCTCAAATGGTACAGTGCTGGCAGTGAGCTGAAGAGCTCAAGGACAGCGCCCAGGCCCTGAGTTCAAGCCCCCAGACTAGGAGGTGGGGTAGGAAAGATAACCTCTCTGTACAACAGTTTTATAATAACAATAAAGTAAATTTCAAAGAAGAAAGAAAGAAAGAGGAAGTGGTGCTGTGGCTCAAGCGGTAGAGCGTTCACCTTGAGCTGAAGAGCACAGGGACAGCACCCAGGCCCAGAGTTCAAGCCCCACGACCGACCAAAAAATAAAATAGAAAGAAAGAAAGGAAGGGAGAGAGAGAGAGAGAGATGACAGACAAGAAGAAAAAGAAAGAAAGAGAAAGAGAGAGAGAGAGAAAGAGAAAGAAAGTCAATGGTCTGAGCTAGGTGCTGGTGGCTCAGGCCTGTAACCCTAGCTACTCAGGAGACTGAGATCTGAGGATCATAGTTTAATTCCAGTCTGGGTAGGAACTGTCAACTAACTGTCAACACTCCCCCACCACCACCAAAATCCAGAAGTGGCACTGTGGCTCAAGTGGTAGAGTGCTTGCCTTGAACTGAAGAGGTGAGGGGCAGAGCCTAGGCCCAGAGTTCAAGCCCCACAACCAGGGGGCTTGAGCCAGCCACTTCCAGTTTTCTGGTGGTTAGCTGGAGATGAGAGTCTCACAGACTTACCTGACCAGGCTGGCTTTGAACCACAGTCCTCAAATCTCAGCCTCCTGAGTAGCTAGGGTTACAGGCATGAGCCACCGGCACCTGGCTAGAGTACTATTTTTGTGCCAAAAATCTCAGGAACAGTGCCAGGACTTGATTTCAAGCCCCAGGACTGGCAGAAGAGGGAGAAAAAAGTTAAAGGTCTAAAAAGGAAGTTTTTTAAATTTTGTAATTCTTTATTAAAAATTGGTATACATTAGCTAGACAGGGGAATTTCTTAAGACATTTTTATACATATATAATATATTCCATATAACCTTATCTGCCCATCACTGTCCTTTGTCCCCTTCCCCTTCCTAAAATGATTTCATCAGATTTTGTTCTGTTTTCATTCATACCAATAATGTAGTTTGGCCTTATAGAAATAATGTTCCCCCTGCACCCCTGGCTCCCCCCTCTTTCTCTCTCTCCATGAAGTAAGTTTGAACTCAGTTCTTCACGCTCCTAGGCAAGGACTCTACCAATTTAGCCATACCTTCTAGCCATACTTTTTTGTGCCAGTACTAGGGCTCCATCTCAGGGCCTAGACACTATCTCTGAGCTTTTTCGCAGTGCTAAAGCTCTATCACTTGAGCCACAGCTCTACTTCCAGTTTTTTGGTGGTTAATTGGAGACCAGAATTTCATGGACTTCCCTGCCAAGGCTGGCTTCAAACTGTGATCCTTAGATCTCAGTCTCCTGGGTAGCTAGGATTACAAGTGTGAGTGAGTCACCAGCACCTGGCTGTTTTGGTTGTTTTTGAGATAGGGTCTCCTTTTTTGCCTGACTGGCTTTAACTGTAAACTTCCTATTTACCTTTCTCGTAGTGGCAAGGACGGCAGGCATATGCCATCATGAGCAGCTTTTTCTTTTAAGATCTCATTGCTTGCTTTCAACTGTGATCTTCTAGACCTCAACCTTCTGCATAGCTGAGATCACAGGCATGTACCCAGCTCAATCATTGGTTGAGATGGGGGTTGGAATGTCTCTTGAACTTTTCTGGCTAGCTGTTCTTAAATCATAATCCTACTGATGTCTACCTCTCGAGTAGCTAGGATTACAGGCATAAGCCATGGCACAAAGAAGATTTTGAAATGTAGAGAAAAGACAGCATGCTGGCTAAACAATTCAGAGCCCAAGGACCAGAAGTGGTTCCACTGTCTGGTTAATTCTGGACTTGGAGCTGAAGAAGCCAGCAACTGTAAAGATAAAGAAAAGCACCCCTCCCCCCACCACCACCACCTGGAAATCACTCTCTTTAGCTAAAAGACCTAAAATAGAGTAGCCTAGCAAGACAGAAAATCTGTAAACAATAACCTCCAAACACCAGCCAAACAGGAAAGAGGAAGGCTTTGGTCCCACCCACCCATATCAGCAGTTGCAGATATGGAGTTTAGCCAGACTGTGAAGGACCTCAACTCTCCCCCGCTACCACTGTGGAGAGTCAGGACAGTACCTGCAGCACTGAAGCCAAAGACTGCACTTGCCTCATCCCTGCCATGTTAGTGGTCCACACAGAAAGCATACAAAAGCCCTCCTACCTTGCCCTGCCCGGGGGGATCAGCACAAGTGAAGTGAACAGCTGAGCAACTTATAAAAAGAATTGTTTGCGATAACCAAACTGGATTAATCCCAGGAATGCAAAATTGGCTCAGCATCTGAAAAACATGTGCTAAACCATAGGATAAAAAATGTTTAATCACATTATCATTATCATCTCAATAAACTTAGAAATATCATTTGATAGAATCTAATGAAGTTTTATGATAAAAACACTAAACATATGAATATAAGGGAACACCTTTAGTCTGATAAAGTTATCTGTCATCTAATAGACTACTTAATGGTAAAAGACTAAATGCTTTCTCTCTACAACCAGGAATAACATGACAATAATCAATTTTACTACTTCTATTCAATATTATTGTTTTTGGAGGGAGAGAGACAGTATTAGAGTTTGAATTCAAGTCCTTGTGCTTGCTAGGCTTTTAATTACTTTGAGATACACTTTTAACCACAGCCAACTTCCTCTATGGAGAGGGAGTCTTACGGACTTTTGTGCTCAGGCTGGCCTGGCACTACCATTTTCTGAATTTTAGCCTTCCATGTAGCATGGAATAACAGAAATGTGCCACTCTTCCCAGCTATGAGTTAAGAAGGAGATTTTTTTCTGCCAGGGCTGGCTTCAAACATGGTCTTCCCATTCTCAGCTATTCAACATCATTGATTTTTTTGGGGGGGGGGTCTGGTCCTGGGGCCTGAACTCTGGGCCTGGGCGCTGTCCCTCAGTTCTTCAGCTCAAGGCTAGCGCTCTACCACTTGAGCCACAGTGCCACTTCCGGCTTTTTTCTTTTTGCTTATGTGGTGCTGAGGAATTGAACCCAGGGTCTCAGGCATGCAAGGCAAGCGCTCTACCACTGAGCCACCTTCCCAGCCCCTCAACATCATTGAATACTAATTTCTATTCAGGTTGATGGCTTTAAGGTCCTATTGCTGGTGAGTTTGGGACTTAGAATATTTAAGACTGTTTTGGATATCCTATTTCTTCTCAGAAACATTAGATGTCTTCCTTGCATTAATATTCAACATGTGCTAGGTGTGGTGGTAAAGGCCTAGAATACAATTGAGTTAAGAGGCTGAGGCAAGATGATCAAAGTTCGAGTTCAAACTAGGCAATTTAGAACATATCTCAAAATAAAGTAAAAAGGGTATTAGGTCAGTGGTTGTGTTTGCTGGGTTCAATCTCCAATACCTAAAAAAAAAAAAAAAGACATGCTGGGCGCCAGTGGCTCACACTGTAATCCTAGCTATGCAGGAGGCTGAGATCTGAGGATAGTGGTTCAAGGCCAGTCCCTGCAGAAAAGTCCACGAGACTCTTATCTCCAATTAACCACCAGAAAACCGGAAGTGGCATTGTAGCTCAAGCAGTAGAGTGCTCACCTTGAGCTGAAGAGCACAGGGACGGCACCCAAGCCCAGAGTTCAAGCCCCATGACCGACAAAACAAAACAAAACAATCAGTATCTGATCACACAGTAAATGCCATAGAATCTGCTTTCTGAAGGTTGCAAGCCAGCCCGGCTTCAGCCTGTTTAGAAGTGTGGGTGGTTCAGGTGATTTACCAGCATTTCAGCGCCTCTGTTTGGAAAGAGGAATTAACCCACATCAGCCATGCTATTCACCTCTCCTATCTTCAGTGATCCGTTCCTGATAAAGTATGAATTTTCCCATCACTACAATTCATTGTACCTATTGTACCAATGTTAGAATTCAATGGAAAAGCTTATGCCTATAATCCTAGCTACTCAAGAGGCTGAGATCTGAGGAAAGTGATTCAAGGCCAGCCAAGGAAGAAAAGTCTGTGACACTCTTATTTCCAATAAACTATTCAGAAAAAGCCAGAAGTGGTGCTGTGGCTCAAGTAGTAGAGCTCTAGGCTTGAACACAAAGAGGCTTAGGGGCAGTGTCCAGGCCCTGAGTTCAAGCCCCAGAACTAGAAGAGAAAAAGAAAAAAGAAAAAGAAATTATGCCATAGATAAGCCCATTATTTACCTTAATGTTTCTGAAGTCTGTGATCACAGATACCTCAAGTCTTTTTTATATAGCATGTATTATATGCATACAAACATACATACAACATTTATATATGTGTGTGTGTATATATATTTTTTTCTGTTCCATAGAACACACTTAAGAGGGCTGGGAAGGTGGCTCAGTGGTAGAGCGCTAGCCTTGAGCTGAAGAGCTGAGGGACAGCGCCCAGGCCCAGAGTTCAGGCCCCATGACCGGCAAAAAAAAAAAAAGAAAACAGTGAACTAGCTAAAGTAGACAGCTAATAATTTACTGTGCATTTTAGGTCTTCATGATGAAAATCTAGTTAGTCTGAGTAGGAAGGACTAAATGGAAAATAAAGGCAAGGTAGAGAAGGAATCATATATGCTACATTCCAGGCAATAGAAAAGAAAACATGCCCAGCATGGTGGCTCCCCCTAATAATCCTGGTACTCAGGAAGCTGCTATTTGAGAATTAAGATTTGGTTCAAAGCCAGCAATGGCACACAAATCCAAGAGACTAGTGTCTCTAATTAACCAGCAAAAAGCCAGAAGTGGAGGCATGGTTCAAGTGGTATAGTACCAGCCATGAACAAAAAAGGTAAGGAACAGACCCAGGCCCTGAGTTCAAGCTCCAGTACTGGCACAAAAAGAAACAAAGAAAGGAAAACAGAAGAAGTGGAGGTAATGGGAGTTAAGAAAAAAAATGAAGAATTAAGGAAAAGAGTTTGCTCTAATAATAGTTATTTCTGGGGCTGTAAAATTATTTTAAAAAATTAACTTTTTACTTCTCACTGTAATTGACTACTTTTATAGTATTTAAAAGTTTATAATTGTATCTTTGTATGCGTGAGCCGCGGGTGCCCAGCGCCTTGCTTCTACATGTGTTTTGGAGTAGAAAAAATGATGACAGAGATCATTGTGATCGTCTTTGAAGGATCACACACACCTTATAGGTCAGCTCCCCACGGTTCCAGCCCCAGCTAGTACCTCCATTGCCTTCCCTCTGCTGTTCTGTAACTAGCAGGCTTCCCCTCTTCCTCCACCATTAATCAAAACAGCTCCCTTCCCAGGACCCCCAGTTGCCTCTGGAAGCAGCCTCCCCCCATGTGGATTAAATTTCCCCCTCCCCTCTCTGCTCTTCTTCCCTCCCCTGCCCTTCTCTCTCCTTAGGGCTGGGAAGGTGGTTTGTTTAGACCTCTAAGAGCACATGTTGGCCTGTATTGCTGTTCCTTGTGTCTGCCTCCCTTGCCAGCATTTACTCTCCACATTATTTGCCTTTTCTGTGAAATAAATGTTCCTTTCAAAATGTTTATTCAGTTTCCTATGTTCCACACATAAACCATTCTTAAATTATACAGCTCCTGGAGATTCCCCACCAGCCATGTGGGCAATTACCTCCAAGTCACAAAGTGTGACTTTGTATTAATTTATATTTGAAGACAGTGCAGGAATTAATTAAACATGTCTGTAGCTGCCTAGTGTTTATTCACTGACAATGATCTGGAATTATTACCACACTTTAAGCCTTTCTCTGGTGATTTGTTTACAGACTTGTGCTAAATAGCTCAATTGTTGTCATGACCCTTTGCCTAGATCTTTTCAAAACAGTCATTAGATTTGCATTTTCCATAACACGCACACACACACACACACACACACACACACACCCCACACACAATCTCTTAACCAGAAGAACTAAAAACAATTCTTAGGATTTTAAACTTGCACTGGGGTTGAGTGGGCTTACCCACAGTTTTGTAACTCAACAAGAATTATTAGCTCTACTTGTAAATACTTAAATGTCTTGATTGCCCAAAGTAAGGTGTAATAATATGTAGAAGGAACTAATAATAACCTTAAATGAACTTGATAAATAGGGCTTCTTCCAGTAAATCAAAGAGTCCCCACTTTTTGCTGTGTGGTTGACTACACAGTTTCGGGTCCCCAAATGGGAGTAGCTCCTAAAGCTGTCCGAGCCCATTATCATTTGTAAATTTCCACTGCCAAGGCAGCCCGCGTGTGCTGTCCTCAGCTCTGGCTGTGACCTTTCAAACAGCCTAGTATTGTCTTGGTTTTGTTTATGAGCATCAGTATATGCCATGCAAGTTCTAGAGAGAGAGAGATTCAGAAAAAAAAAAAAGATAACTGAAACTAAGAAGGAAATCAAAAGCATAAAGCCAGAAACTATTTCTTTGTGATCTCAGCATTCTGGGGACCTTGAAAGATTGATTTCCTCTCACTCAAGTTGCTTATAAAATTAGGTTTGGCTCTACATCTGTTACACAGTAGTTAATTTTACAAGATAAGCAGTGCAGAGAAAAGGTGTCTGAAGGGAAAACTGTGCTAGAAACTCAAGATATAAGGTCATAGCACAAAGTTGGGGTCCTACTACAGATCTGCACATAAGCAGGGGTCTGTGGCAAATTCATTTCAGTGTATTTTACATGACATTTCACTTTCCTTTTCAGCCAAGACTTCAGTACACCCAGGTTCCTCGGCAATTCTGTCTTCTCAATGGCTCAGCTAAAGAACAATCATGATTTCAGTTCATGAAATCTGAACTTTGTGTTTTAGCATCCACTTCCCTGTAACAGTCTCTAAGGCTACCAACCACAGTAATGCACGTATTCATCAGCTCTTCATTTCACAACGTAGGCCATTTTTAGACACTAAATGTGACACAGGTAAGCACCACAGCTATCTGAGCCAGAAAGATCATCACATTCTTTTTTTTTTTTTTCAGTCAGTTGTGGGGCCTGGACTTGGGGCCTAGAACTCTGGGCCCGGGTGCTGTCCCTCAGCTCTTCAGCTCAAGGGTAGTGCTCTACCACTTAGCCACAGTGTCACTTCCGACTTTTCTGCTTATGTAGTGCTGAGGAATCGAACCCAGGGCCTCATGTATGCAAGGCAAATACTCTACCACTGAGCCACCTTTCCAGCCAGATCATCACATTCTTAAATCCAACTCTCTTGGTTTTAATAAGGGTCATTGGCACTCAGAAAATGTCCTAAAGATCCAACAGGGCTAGGGACTTGCTCACACCTGTAATTTTAGCTACTCAGGAGGCTGAGATGTAAAGAGTACAGTTCAAAACCAGCCCTGGTAAGAAAGTCTGTGAGACTCTGATTACCAGTTGACCACTAAAAAGCTGGAAGTAGAATATGGTTCAATTGGTAGAGTGCCAACCTTCAATGAAAAATTTAAGGGACAGTGCTCTAGCCCTGAGCTCAAACCCCGGTAGCAGTGCACGTGCGCGCGCACACACATGCGCGCACACACACACACACACACACACACACACACACACACACACAAAACCCAGTGGGATGTTTGGAGAACAGAGCTGGAATTAGAATCCAGTATTTAAATTAATGTTGATTTTTAATCTAGAGTTCTATATACTGAGGATGACTAAACACCAGAATAATTTCTCACTTAGACAGTCAGAGAAAGTCTCTGAATTCATTAGTCTTTTAGTTTGGATATGTTGGTCATATGTAAGAAAAAAATCCTCCTTTAACTTCAGATATGTCAGTGTGGAAAAGATGCTCACAAATACATACTTGACAAAGTAGCATCTCAGAGATGTCTTCTAGAACACCTTGAGGCAATTGGCCTGTAAAAATGCCCAGTGATCAGGAATGATCAGTTCTCAAAAGAACATTAACAAGGAGAACTCAATTTCTATCAGTTATTCAATCGTAACTGCAGACTTTTGGTGAATCTAAGTCAGAAAAACACATAATCCTAACGTCCCCAGCCAAAGTACCAAATATGCTACAGGAAGTTTAGTTTAGCTAAGTTGACCAGGGTCTTTGCATCTGGCAAGAGAATTCATGCAAAATGAAAATGTGGTAAAGGTGATAGGAAGGTTCATTAGAAAGAAATAGGACAGAGCGAGAGGGAACACGTGGCAGGGATGTTTAACAGGAAGACAGCGCGGAGCCCGTCTCCGCCATCCTGCAGCCTCCCTTATTACAGAAGCCGACCTTGGGTTAAATAGGGAGCACTGGAGTCCTTGAAGATGGCCTTCTGACGGATGAGACTTCTGTTTGCTATAAGGTCATGATGCCAAAGATTTAGTGCTCTGTCCTTATTTCCTCATTACTTTGTCCTTCCTTCCTTCTTTTGTAGCCCTCTGCCCTTCTGTTGTTGTCAGGCAGGTTTTGGCTCCTCAGCTTTTAGGGCACAATTCCTTGACTGCCTGCTTTTCTACTAACTCATATCACTGTATAGATCAAGTTGCTTCTACAAGATTCCCTTCAATTCAAGCTAATCACCGTGCTCTCCACGGTGCTCCATCTGCAAATTGTGGAGGCTGTTCAATGGAACCTAAGACACACACTTCTGTGCATGAAGTCCAGAACATATGGACTTTTAGCACTCCCCTGATAGGGCTATAATGTTTACTAGGGTTTGAAAAACAAAAATGGTCCAATTGTCAAGTAAATTGAAGAAACACAGGCCAGGCATGGTGGAACACCTCTATAGTCCCAGCATTTGGGAGACAGACAAACAGGCAGGAAGAAGAAAGAAAAGAAAGAAGGAAGGAAGAAAGGAGGGAGGTAGGGAGGAAGGAAGGAAAGAAAGAAAGAAAGAAAGAAGGAAGGAAAGGAAGGAAGGAAGGAAGGGAAAGAAGGAAGGATAGGAGAGGAAGGGAAGGAAAGAAGAAAGGAAGAAAAAAGGAAGGAAGGAAGGAAACAAAAGAAAAGAAAAAGAGGAGAAAATACATTGGCTCAACTAACCAAGCCTTAGGTAGGGCAGGGATAGCATTGGACTTAAGGATAACTGAAGAGAGAGACAAATTTCCATGAGGATGTCTATCAGTCTGTCTTTACATCCTCTGTAAGGAAGCCTCTTCCCCTCAGCTCTGCTTCTGCCCAAAATGATCATCTCTCCTCTAAACTCGCAATCTTTTATCTTCCCACCTGGGTGAAGGTGCCTGCTTACCTCTTAGCTGCAGTTTAAAAATAAACCGCAAAATACTGAAAAAGAGGAGGAAGAAAAGGAGGAGGAGGAGGAGGGAATAGGGAATGGGGGTTGGATAGAGGAAGGAGAAAGGGAAAAAAAAAAGAAGCCAGGTGGTGGTGGCTCACACCTGTAATCCTATCTACTCTGGAGGCAGAGATCTGAGGATCTTGGTTTAAAGCCAGACAGGAAAGTCTATAAACAGACGCATCTCCAATTAACCACAAGAAAACTAGAAGTGGAGCCGAGGCTGAGAGTAGTAGAGTAGTAGACTTGAACAAACAAGCTCAGGGACAGTGCCCAGGCCCTGAGTTCAAGCCCCACCACTGACCAAAAAAAAAAAAAGAGAGAGAGAGAGAAAAGGGGAGGAGAAAGAAGGAAGGAAGAAAAACACAGAGAAAGAAAAAAGAAAGAAAAGAGAAAGAAAGGAAGGAAAGAAGGAGAGAGAAAGAAAGTTTATTATGGGTTTAAGAGAGGAGAGAAAAGTTTGCTTGAGAGAGGGAAACATTCATTGTGGATTGTCTAATTTAATATTTAAGAAAGATTTTCTTTAACACTTTTTTTTTTTTTGTCGGTCATGGGGCCTGAACTCTGGGCCTGGGCGCTGTCCCTCAGCTCTTCAGCTCAAGGCGAGCACTCTACCACTTGAGCCACAGTGCCACTTCCAAGAAAGATTTTCTTATTCTCTCAATACTACTCCCAACACTACTCTCAGCAGATTGAGATTTCCTGATGTGAAGTGCTTTGTCCTGTTGACCAACCTGTTTGAAAGCAATCAAGTCTTCTTTGTGATTAAGTTAGCAGTGAAAAGTATTAGGGTAATGCTAAGAAAGCAATGACTATAGACTACAGGGAATCACTGTGCTGTCCAGTACAGCAACCACTGTCACAGAGGCTGTTTTTATTAATTAAACATTTAAAATTAAGTCCGTGAGTCAGGTGCTGGTAGCTCACATCTATAATCATAAACTACTCAGGAGTGATGATCAAAATGTGAAGCCAGTGGGCTGGGAATGTGGCTTAGTGGTAGAGTGCTTGCCTAACAAGCATGAAGCTCTGGGTTTGATTCCTTGGTACCATATAATCAGTGCTTTGTCATAAGGCTACAAGGCACAGTAGACAGAGTACAAGAGTGAATTCCAGGTTAATAGATTCCAGTCTTGACTCTACTAGTCCCTAAACCTCTCTGCGTTTTGGTTTCTTCATCCCTGCTAGAGTACAGCAATCATTATGAATTTCCAGGTTTGCCTGGAGACTCATAATTGGAAACAGCTATAAAGACTTGAATTGGAAAAGAGATAAATTCAATTGTGATATTCTTGCAACAAGTACCTCAGCCCTCAGGGGAGTTCTGGGCCTAGGATGGCCTTTTAGAGTTGTCACCAGTTCCAACAAGTGGGCCTGGGCTTTGTTTCCTCCAGTAGACCAGTCACTAGATGTGGCTGTTCCTGGGGAGGGACATAGGCTTGGATGAGGCGGTTTCCTAGACACAGGCAATTCCTGGAGCTGATGACACCCACCTGGCCCTGCTGGGCCTTGGTCCTGAAGGTAGGTAACTGAGCAACACACCACAGTATCCTGTTCAATCAACAGATAAGGTGTGCACACAGAAACGTCTCATGAACCATTTGTTAGAACAAATTTTGTAAAATGAACTGGGAGAGGGGATCAGTGGTAAAGTGTCTAACTGGCACGCACAAAGCCCTGGTAGAAATTAGAAAGGGTGGATTGGATAGTTCCTCTCTACAGCGTCACAGGCATCTATCTATCTATTTCTCCTGGAGTGTGCATGCAAAAGGTGATGAATCAAAATCCTTAAGTTTTGTGGGGGAAGGTTGGCTGGGTTAGAATAGGAACAAGATTGTCTACTGAAATCAATGTTGACCAACCTGTTTAAAAGCAATCAAGTCTTTTTTGTGATTAAGTTAACAGTGAAAAGTATTAAGGGAATGCTAAGAAAGCAATTTTTGTTAGCTGGGCACTGGTGGGTCATGCCTGTAATCCTAGCTACTCAGGAGGCTGAGATCTGAGGATCACAGTTCAAAGCCAGCTGGGGAAGGAAAGTCTCTGAGACTCTTATCTACAATAAACCACTAGAAAACCAGAAATGGTGCTGTGGTTCCAGTGGTAGAGCACTGGCCTTGAGCTGAAGAGCTGAGGGACAGCGCCCAGGCACAGAGTTCAGGCCCCACAACCAACCAAAACAAACAAAGCAGTGATTGTCTATAGTACATGGAATCAGCAACCACTGCTACAAGAGGCTGTTTTTTTTGTTTTGTTTTGGGGGGTCCGGTCGTGGGGCCTGAACTCTGGGCCTGGGCGCTGCCCCTCAGTTCTTCAGCTCAAGGCTAGCGCTCTACCACTTGAGCCACAGCGCCACTTCCGGCTTTTTTCTTTTTGCTTATGTGGTGCTGAGGAATCGAACCAGGGCCTCAGGCATGCAAGGCAAGCACTCTACCACTGAGACACCTTCCCAGCCCACAAGAGACTTTTAATTAATTAAACAAAATTTAAAATTCGGGGATTGGGAAGGTGGCTCAGTGGTAGAGTATTTGCCTTACTTGCATGAGGCCCTGGGTTCAATTCCTCAGTACCATATAATCAGAATAATTTGAAGCCAGCCTGGGCAGGAAAGTCTGTGAGACTCTTTTTTTTTTTTTT
>NW_012267279.1:2100532-2104916 GCF_000151885.1 Dipodomys ordii | reverse complement strand
CGGCTTTTTCTTTTTGCTTATGTGGTGCTGAGGAATCGAACCCAGGGCCTCAGGCATGCAAGGCAAGCGCTCTACCACTGAGCCACCTTCCCAGCCCCAGTCTGTGAGACTCTTATCTCCAATTAACCACCAAAAAGCTAGAAATGGAGATGTGTCTTAAAGGGTGGGGCACCATTTTGAGTGGAAAAGTTAAGGACAGTACCCAGGCCCTGAGCTCAAGCTTCAGTACTGGAATACACACAAGAAAATTCAGTACCTAAGCCGGGTGCCGGTGGCTCACACCTGTAATCCTAGCTACTCAGGAGGCTAAGATCTGAGGATCACAGTTCAAAGCCAGCCCAGGCAGGAAACACTGTGAGACTCTTATCTCAATAAACCACTAGAAAACTGGAAGTGGCGCTGGGTAGAGTGCTCGCCTTGAGCTGAAGACTGCAGGGACAGCGCCCAAGCCCAGAGTTCAAGCCCCACGACCAACAACAACAACAAAAAAATTCAGTACCTAATCACGTATACACACGTGAAGTGTTGGCAGCCAGATGTGGCTCTTGGCTGCTCTACTACATAGTACAGAAACACAACTTTGTCACGGCAGAATGTTCTATGGACTAACACCAGTCAGTTGTGGTGCTTATCTCCATTCAATAAAATTTGAATTATGCTTATGAATTCTGCTTATTATTGTGAGAGTGCTGGAACTACAGCCAAAACTAACACCAAAGGGGTCGCCCTGGATCCAAGTTTCTTCTTGGAAATCCAAGTACACCAGGACAGTATAAAAATGTTATGTCTTTGCGGTCATTTCTTCCTTTGGGATCTGCCGTTGGCATCATCTGATATTGCCAGGACAAAGCTATGGGTTCCTCAGTCCCCACCGTCAGCTAGAGCAACAGCCCCTTCCAGCCTCGCCTCGTCAAGATTTACACATTCAGCACCTGATTTATGTCATTTTTAAATGCTTCTGAGTCTGATATATTGAAAGCCTGAAGGAATATGGTCCTTTAGCTTTTCTATTAATTCTTAAATTCTGACCTGTCATATTATTTTAAAATTTAACACATATAAAATAAGCAGATTCACGTGTAAATTTCCACCAAGCAGTCTTAACAATGGTCAATTCATAGGTCCTTCTGTTTCGTTTTTACCCACACCCACCCACTCTTTCCACCAGGATTAACTTGAAGCAAATTCCAGACATTACGTCATCTCATTTGTAAATATTTTTCTATGTATTGTTAAAAGATAAGGATGCTTTTTAAAAGTAATATTAAGTACAATTCCATTATAAAACCAATAATTCCCTAATGTCTTCAAATATCCAATTATCAAAACAAGGGCCATACAGTGTAAATAGTTGGTATATCTTTAAATCCTTAAGTTATTTTCCATCTCTTTTCTCATTCCTCACAACCTGTATAGAACAAATCTGGTAGTGAGCTGTGGCTGGGGCTCAGCGGTGGAGCTCTTGCCTAACATTTGAGAGGCCAGGATTTGATACCCAGAACCACAAAAGGAAGAAGGAGGGAAGGAGGGAAGGAAGGGAAAGAAGGAGGGAAAAAAAGAGGGAAGGAGGAAGGCAAGCAGGCAGGCAGGCAGGCAGGCAGGCAGGAAGGAAGGAAGGAAGGAAGGAAGGGAGGGAGAGAGGAGGGAGAGAGGGAGAGAGGGAGGGAGAGAGGCAGGGAGAGAGAGAAGGAAGGAAGGAGGGAGGGAAATCAGATTCTCTGCACATTGCATCTTTATGCTATAACATGTCCCTTTGTCTTTTTTATTTCCTATAAATGAGGAATTAGACCTGGAGTCCTAATCCAATTCAACTTTTGACTTTCTTTCTTTCTTTCTTTCTTTCTTTCTTCCTTCCTTCCTTCCTTCCTTCCTTCCTTTCTTTCCTTCTTTCTTTCTTCCTTCCTTCCTTCCTTTCTCTTTTTTTTGTCAGTTGTGGGGCTTGAACTCTGGGCCTGGACTCTTTCCCTAAGCTCTTCAGTTCACGGTGAGTGCCACTTGAGCCACAGCCCCACTTTTGGTTTTTCTGGTGGTTAATTGGAGATAAGAGTCTCAGAGACTTTCCTGCCCAGACTGGCTTTGAACTGCTATCCTCAGATCTCAGTCTCCTGAGTAGCTAGGATTACAGGTGTGAGCCTGGCTTGACTTTTTTTCTTTTTCTTTTTTTTGGGGGGGGGTCCAGTTGTGGGGCCTGAACTCTGGGCCTGGGCGCTGTCCCTCAGCTCTTCAGCTCAAGGATAGCGCTCTACCACTTGAGTCTCAGCGCCACTTCCAACTTTTTTCTTTTTGCTTATGTGGTGCTGAGGAATCGAACCCAGGGCCTCATGTATGCAAGGCAAGCACTCTACCACTGAGCCACCTTCCCAGCCCCTTGACTTTTTTCTTGTGAGACACTTTGTACTTCTATTTGGTTAAAGTACCAGATACTGTGATCAGTCACTGATAATCATTGTCTAGATCCATTTATTCCAGTTAAGCTGCAAAGTTGTGATTTTTTTTTGGGGGGGGTCTGGTCGTGGGGCCTGAACTCTGGGCCTGGACGCTGTCCCTCAGCTCTTCAGCTCAAGACTAGTGCTCTACCACTTGAGCCACAGCACCACTTCCGGCTTTTTTTTCTTTTTGCTTATGTGGTGCTGAGGAATTGAACCCAGGGCCTCATGCATGCAAGGCGATCGCTCTACCACTGAGCCACCTTCCCAGCCCCAAAGTTGTGATATTTTCATTCTATTGTTTTTATTTATCAGTTGGAATGCATGTCACTTTCCATCAGTGTAAGAAGTATAGAATGAATACTTTATTTTTTAATTTATTCCTTCCTAAAAGAATACATTGATTTTTTTTTTTTTTTTTTTTTTGTCGGTCGTGGAGCTTGAACTCTGGGCCTGGGCGCTCTGTCCCTCAGCTCTTCAGCTCAAGGCGAGTGCTCTACCACTTGAGCTACAGCGCCACTTCCAGTTTTCTGGTGGTTTATTGGAGATAAGAGTATCATGAACTTTCCTGCCCTGGCTGGCTTTGAACCGCGATCCTCAGATCTCAGCCTCCTGAGTAGCAAGGATTACAGGCGTGAGCCACCAGCGCCCGGCTACATTGATTTTTTAATGTCTTCCAGAAGTTTAGCTATGTTTTGTTTTTATTTTTTTTGTTTTTTTGGGTTTTTTTTTTGTTTTTGTTTTTGCATGGCATCACTAAGAGATAATATATTTGGGATGTTTTAATCTATTACAGTTTTGTTTTTGTTTTTGTTTTTACCCAGGTCCATGTTTTGCCCTTTGAACATCTCCAAGTTGCCACAGTAATCTTTGATAATTGCCTTACTATCTGATAACAATATGTCCTCATCTTCTAAGCACTCTGCTTTGTTATCCCATATTTTCCCCACAAAGGCACTACTCACTCATGATTGTGTAGTGTCAAAATTTGAGATATAGGGCTGGGAAGGTGGCTCAGTGGTAGAGTGCTTGCTTCACATGCATGAAGCCCTGGGTTCGATTCCTCAGTACAACATAAACAGAAAAAGCCAGAACTGGTACTTTGGTTCAAGTGGTAGAGTGCTAGCCTTGAGCAAAAGTAGCTTAGTGACAGTACCCAGGCTCTGAGTTTAAGCCCCAGGACTAGCAAAACAACAACAACAACAAAATGCAATTTGAGATGTTTCTTATGTAAATAAACAATAGCCTGGCATGGTGGGATATCCCTGTAATCACAGCACTTAGCAAGCCAAGGCATGAGGATATGGAGGTTGAACATAGCCTGGTATACATACATAGCAAGATCATGCCTCCCATAAAACACCAGCAAAACACAAAGAACACAGTAATGCAGTCTTTCTGTCTTTAATACAGTTGAATAACTTTTATTTATTTAAAAACTATCTGACCACAGTGGAATGAAGCTAGTTCTCAATAACAAAGCATACCATAGAAATTACTCAAATACATGGAAATTGAACAGCACACTTCTGAGCAACACCTGGGTAACAGAAGAAATTAAAAAGTTCCTACAATTCAATGAAAATGAATATTCATCACAAAGAAACCTGTGGGATATGGAAAAAGCAGTCCTGAGGGGGAATTTTATTGCTCTTAGTGCACACATCAAGAAAATAGAGACAGACCAAGTAAATAATTTCATGTTGCAACTAAAACTGCTAGAAAACCATGAAAAAATTGAACCTAAAATGACTAGACAGAGAGAGATAACCAAAATAAGAGCTAAAATTAATGAGATAGATACTCAGAAATCTATAAATAAAATTAAAACAAAAGGCTGTTTTAAAAAAATCAATAAATGGGGCTGGGAAGGTGGCTCAGTGGTAGAGCGCTTGCCTTGCATGCATGAGGCCCTGGGTTCAATTCCTCAGCACCACATAAGCAAAAAGAAAAAAAGC
>NW_012267279.1:2098387-2100292 GCF_000151885.1 Dipodomys ordii | reverse complement strand
CACAGGAAAAACTACAACAAATATGCAAGACATCCAAACAATTATAAAGAAGTATTTCCAGAATCTATACTCACTAAAGAAGGAAAACCTAGTAGAAATGGATGAAATTTTAAAGAAATACAAATTGCCCAAATTGAACCAAAAAGAAATAAATAAGCTAACATCTTACAGTGAGATAGCGGAAGCAATCAGAAGTCTTCCAACAAGGAAAAGCTCAGGACCAGATGGATTCACTACGGAATTCTATAAGACTTTTTTTTTTTTTTTTGGGTCCGGTTGTGGTGCTTGAACTCTGGGCCTGGGCACTGTCCCTCAGCTCTTCAGCTCAAGGCTAGCGCTCTACCACTTGAGCCACAGCACCACTTCCGGCTTTTTTTCATTTTGCTTATGTGGTGCTGAGGAATCGAACCCAGGGCCTCAGGCATGCAAGGCAAGCACTCTACCACTGAGCCACCTTCCCAGCCCCTCTATAAGACTTTAAAAAAGAAACTAATACCCATACTCCTCAAACTCTTCCGAGAAATAGAAACAGAGGGAGCTATCTCAAACTCATTCTGTGAAGCCAATATCACACTCATCCCCACACTAGGCAAAGACCCAACAAAAAAAGAGAACTACAGACCAATCTCCTTGCTGAACACAAATGCAAAGCTCCTCAATAAAATTTTAGCCACCGGCTGGGAAGGTGGCTCAGTGGTAGAGCGCTTGCCTTGCATGCCTGAGGCCCTGGGTTCAATTCCTCAGCACCACATAAGCAGAAAAAAAAATCCAGAAGTGGCGCTTTGGCTCAAGTGGTAGAGCGCTAGCCTTGAGCTGAAGAGCTGAGGACAGCACCAAGGCCCAGAGTTCAGGCCCCACAACTGGACCCCCCAAAAAAAATTTTAGCCAACAGAATCCAGAAATATATTTTAAAAAATCATATATTATGATCAAGTAGGCTTCATTCCAGAAGTGCAGGGATGGTTTAACATATGTAAGTCAATAAATGTAATCCATCACACCAACAGATCCAAGGTCAAGAACCACATGATTATCTCCATTGACATGGAAAAGACCTTTAATAAATTATAACATTCATTCATATTAAAAACTCTGGAGATAAACAAAGGAGGAGGCTACAATGTTTGATAAGAAATGTACTCACTATCTTGCCCATGTAATTGTGACCCCTCTGTACAGTATTTTCACAATAAAAAATATATAATAAAAAAAACTCTGGAGAAAATAAGAACAGAAGGAACATTCCTTATATATGACAGACCAATAGTCAATGTTGTACTTAATGGGGAAAAACTACAACCAATTCTCCTAAAATTAGGAACAAGGCAACGATGGCCACTGTCTCCACTCCTCTTCAATATAGTCCTGGAACACTTAGCCAGGACAACAAGGCAAGAAAAAGACATTAAAGGGATCCGCATAGGGAAAGAAGAAGTTAAACTATCCCTTTATGCAGATGACATATTATACCTCAATGATCCCCAAAACTCCACCCCCAAACTCTTAGAACTCATTAACCACTTCTGCAAAGTAGCAGGATACAAAATTAGCCCTCAAAAATCAGTTGCCTTGACATGATACTATACCTTCACGATCCCAAAAACTCCATCCCCAAACTCTTAGAAATCATAAACACTTCAGCAAAGTAGCAGGATACAAAATGAACCCACAAAAATCAGTTGCCTTCCAGTACACTGACAATGTACAAGAAGAGAGGGAAATAAAGGGAGCAACCCCATTCACAATAACCTCCCAAAAAATAAAATATTTAGGAAATAACCTAACCAAAGATGTAATAGAACTATTTAATGAGAACTATAAAAAGTTAAAGAAAGAAATTGCAGAAGACACTAGGAAATGGAAAGACCTCCCATGCTCTTGGATAGGCCGACTTAATATAGTGAA
>NW_012267279.1:2095455-2097247 GCF_000151885.1 Dipodomys ordii | reverse complement strand
ACCTCCATGTTTATTGCAGCACTGTTCACAATAGCTAGGATATGGAAACAACCCAGATGCCCCACCACAGATGAATGGATCCAAAAATTGTATCTATGCACAATGGAATATTATGCAGCCATTAGAAATGACAAAATAATGGCATTTGCAGGGAAATGGATGGAGCTAGAAGCAATCATGTTGAGCGAGGTAAGCCAAGAGCAAAGAGACAAATGGTACATGGTCTCCCTGATAAGTGGATGCTAAATCCAAAATGTTAGGTGATATGACAAAATTAACAGGACTTAAGAAACAAAGAACTCCCATTCATCTGGTCAAATCACTACTAAATATCCCCATGCTGCTGATCACATGTATGGTGTATATGTGTACACCATTATATGTTATAGACTGTGATACACATTTTACTCCAGGAAAGTTAGAATGAACTTGTGATTTTAAATGAGCATCATTATTCCACAATACTGTGAAATTTGGGAAATTATGTAATCACTTAATCACAATTAAAAAAAAAAGAACCTCGGGGAAGGTAGGGAGGGAGGGGATAGTAGGGGGAAAACAATGGAGGAGGTAACAATGCCCAATAGGAAATGTACTCATTACCTTGCTCATGTAACTGTAACCCTCTGTATAGTATCTTTACAATAAAAAATTAAAAGAAAAAAAGGAAAGTAATCAAAAAAATCAGTTGCCTTTCTGTACACCAACAACGTACAAGCAGAAAGGAAAATCAAGGAAACAACCTCATTCACAATAACCTCAAAAAAAATTTAAGAATTAACCTAACCAACAATGTAAAGGAACTATATAATGAAAACTATAAAAACGTAAAGAAAGAAATCATAGAGGACACCAGGAAATGGAAAGAACGTCCATGTTCTTGGATAGGCAAACAGTATAGTGAAAATGACCATACTGCCAAAATTGATATACAAATTCAATGCAATTCCCATTAAAATCCCAATGACGTTCATTACTGAAATAGAGAACACAGTCCAAAAATTCATATGGAACAACAAAAGACCTTGAATAGTCAAAACAATTCTAGGCCAAGAAAGACAATACGGGAGAGATCACGATGCCAGACTTCAAAATCTACTATAGTGCCATACTAACAAAGACAGCTTCGTACTGGCACAAAAACAGACTGAAGACCAATGGAATAGAATAGAAGATCCAGAAATAAAACCACATGCCTACAGTCAGCTGATATTTGACAAAGGAGCCAAAGGCATACAGTGGAAGCAGCACAGCCTCTTCGAGTACTGGTGCTGGAAAACTGGGCGGCCACATGCAGAAGACTAAAAGTGGACCCCAGCCTGTCACCATGCACAGCATCAACTCAAAATGGATTAAAGACCTTAACATTAAACCTGAATCTCTGAAACTACTGCAGGACAGAGTAGGAGAGAACTTGAACTAATAGGCACAGGAAGGAACTTCCTGAACAGAGTCTCAGAGTCACAACAAATTGGAGAGACTCGACAAATGGGACTATCTTAAAATAAAAAGTTTCTGCACAGTTAAAGACATAGCAACCAAACTAGAAAGACAGCCAACTAATTGGGAAAAAATATTTACCAGCAATATATCAGACAAGGGCCTAATATCTATCCAGTATACGCAGGGAACTCAAGAAACTAGTGGGGGGGGGGATGGGGGAGATGGGAAGGGACGAGAAGGGGAAACAAAGGAGGAGGCAACAATGCTTGATAAGAAATGTACTCATGCTGGGCGCTGGTGGCTCACGCCTGTAATCCTAGCTACTCAGGAGGCTGAGATCTGAGGATCG
>NW_012267279.1:2081863-2087613 GCF_000151885.1 Dipodomys ordii | reverse complement strand
TCTTCAGCTCAAGGCTAGTGCCCTACCACTTGAGCCACAGCACCACTTCCGGCTTTTTTCTTTTTGCTTATGTGGTGCTGAGGAATTGAACCCAAGGCCTCAGGCATGCAAGGCAAGCACTCTACCACTGAGCCAACTTCCCAGCCCCTCAGCTGACATTTTTAATGCAGTCATTTTGCTTAGAAACCACCTTCCTCCATGCTTGACATCATCTGATCCTCCACGGACTCTGAGGGTCACCCAGACACCTTGTATGTATGTTTACTGTAGCATGATATAGTGGGAAGAACACTGATACATTAGTACTCCTACCTGCAGATACTGATTCCACCATTCATAATTCTGTGTCCCCATTAGATTGTAGATGACTTAAGGTCATGTGTTTTCATTGTCTTTGAATTCATACATAATGTATTCATCTACTCCCCTCCTCATGTGAGTCACATAATAGTGCTTGGAAATGGATCTTGAATGCACAAATGAATATATGATCTTAGATAAGTCCTCTCTGATCCTCAATTGTCTCATATAGAGAAAATAACATCACCACCTCAAGGGCTTACTTGGGATATTAATTAGCATAATTATGAACAAACCACAACAATAAGTGTAGCATACAAAGTTAAATGCAAGGTATTTTCTCTTTGGCATCTATCAAGTGTCCTTCAAAGGGTCAAAGGAACCTTAGGTCCTTGTGTCTATGGCTTGAGTAGTGGCCACTAGATGGCGATGTTTTCTTTAAGGCACTTTATGCTATTTTTGAGTCTATGACAAGTAGTCTTCAAACTGGGGTTCTTATACCACTGGGCGTACAAAAGCTTTTCAGGAGTGCTTTGGGGAAATGGACGCTCATCTTTGTGTCTTCTTTTCTGAAACAAACATACAAAGGAGTCTGTTCACAAGAGCCCTTCTCCAACTTTCTAAAAACAAACAAAATAAAAGCATACCCATTATCCATATGCCAAATCTGATTTTGCCACCCCATGAGGTAAACAGCATCAATAGAAGAATGAAAAAAAAGAAGGAAAAAATGGGGGAGGGATGTAAATCTCCTTTAGTAATTAACAAGGAGCCATTCTGTTTTTACATCCCTCAAGAGTACAATATGGCTTCAGTCATGGGATAGTTGGGCTTATGAATAGGTGCAATGTAGATAATTTTTCCATCCCCTAAAAAAATTATTGATCTTCTTTGATTGATGTTTCTGCTATCTGGGTAGAAGGAAAAAAATATATAGGGCTCTCTTAGAGCTTTACACCAATTCAGTTGGTGAAGAATATCTTTAGATTAAAACATTCAATCTTCTCAACAACAACAAAAAAGCTATTGGTCTTGCTGGGTGCCAGTGGCTCACCCTGTAATCCTAGCTACTCAGGAGGCTGAGATCTGAGGATCAAGATTTGAAGTTAGCCCAGACAGGAAAGCTTGTGAGACTTTAGATGTTATATATTCCTACTGAGGAGGTTAAGATAGACTACTCTGTGGTATTTATTATTTAGGATAATGGTACTCAAAAAATAGTAAATGTAAAATATCACTTTGACCTTTGTGCTGTTTTTTTTTTGTTTGTTTGTTTTGGTTTGTTTTACTGGTTTTGGAGCTTGAAGTCACAGCTTGGGTGCTGTCCCTAAGCCTCTCTGTGCTCAAGGCTAGCACTCTACCACTTGAGCTAACGCACCACTTTCGCTTTTTCTCACTAGTTCATTGGAGATTAAGAGTCTTATGGAGGCTGGGTGCCTGTGGCTCACGCCTGTAATCCTACCTACTCGGGAGGCTGAGATCTGAGGATCTCTGTTCAAAGCTAGCTCAGGCAGGAAAGTATGTGAGACTTGTATCTCCAATAAACCACTCAGAAAAAAACAGAAATGGCGCTGTGGCTCAATGGTAGAGCGCTCTCCTTGAGCTGAAAGTTGAGGGACAGCGCCAAGGCCCATAGGTCAAGCCCCATGGTTGACCAAAGCAAAAAAGGAGTCTCATGGATGGACTGTCCTGCCTAGGCTGGCTTTGAACCTCAATCTTCAGATCTCAGCCTCCTGAGTAGCTGGCCACCAGTGCCTGGATTTTGTGTTGTGGATTGGTTTGTGTGTATGTCAGTCCTGGGGCTTGAACTCAGGGCCTGGACACGTCCCTGAACTTCTTTTGCTCAAGGCTAGCACTCTACCACTTGATCCACAGCGTCACTTCCAGCTTTTTCTCTGTATGTGGTACTGATGAATCAAACTCAGGGCTTCATGCATAGTTGGCAAGCACTATACCACTAAGACACAATCCCAGCCCTGGTGCTGGGAATGTTTGTTAAAAACAAAAAATAAAATTCCCATGTGAAAGATGCCCTTTTTGTCCTAGAAAACTGCAACATCCTTATCATGAAAGACAAGAATGTTGAGGCCGTCTGGTACAAACAAATCTTATTAAGCTATTGTATTGTTTTGTTTTTGAGCAGTATTGGAGATTGAACTTGGAGACTTGAAGCCTAAGCAGAGCCACTGTGTGTGTGTGTGTGTGTGTGTGTGTGTAAAACAAGGGGCTTGGGTGCTGTTCCTTAGCTTTATTGCTCAAGACTAGTACTCTACCACTTGAGCAACACTTCCAGCTTTTTGTTTGTTTGTTTTTTTGGTTGGCTGTGGGGCTTGAACTCTGGGCCTGGGCGCTGTCCCTCAGCTCTTCAGCTCAAGGCAAGCGCTCTACCACTTGAGCTACAGCGCCACTTCTGGTTTTCTGGTGGCTTATTGGAGATAGGAGTCTCATGGTCTTTCCTGCCCAGGCTGGCTTTGAACCGCTATCCTCAGATCTCAGCCTCCTGAGTAGCTAGGATTACAGGTGTGAGCCACCAGCGTCAGGCTCACTTCCAGCTTTTTGCTGATTAACTGGAGTTTGATAGATTTTCCTGCCCTGGCAGGGTTTAAACTTTGATCCTCAGATCTTAGCCTCCAGAGTAGGTGGGATTAAAGGTGTGAACCAGTACCCAGCCCTAGCTACTCCTTAAGAAGTTATCCACGTTATCCCAAGACCCTTACCTTATCACAGTTTCACAGTTTCCTACTGTGACCAATTTGGTACACAAGTAAACAAGTAATTGGCCATCACTGCTACTTTGGGTCTTCATTTCTTTGAAGGCCACCATACCACACAATATTTATATTACTCTTTTCTCCTGTTAATCTGCTTGATATCCATTGAATTCTCACACCCAGCTGGACTTATAACAGGAGGAGGGGGATTTCTGCTCTACAGTCTGACAACAGGAATGGGAAGCTATCCCTTATCCCTCCCTAAAGATGGGATCCTGAGACACCTGACAAGCATCAGCAGAAAGTAGGGGTTCTTTCAACAGTTAGCTCCCCTATATCTACATACCACTCTGTTGAGAGAGGTAATTTTTTTTCCCTTTATTTTCCCTTCCTTTCTAAATTTGGATTGGAAGCCAAAAATATTTCTAGGAATTGATTCTTTGAATTGTGATGCTTATGAATTCGCGTTTGGAGACTGATTTGTTATTCATTCGCGGCCTCCCAGGAGCCATCCCTACTCCCTCAGATATGTCATTGCAGGGTTTATCACAAGGAGAAATTCAGAATGGGATTCTCCTTCATCCTCTTCTGTGTCTTTTTTTTGGGGGGGGTCGGTTGTGGGGCCTGAACTCTGAGCTTGTGCGCTGTCCCTCAGCTCTTCAGTTGTACACTAGCACTCTACCATTTGAGCCTCAGCCCTTCGGGCTTTTCTGCTTATGTGGTGCTGAGGAATTGAACTGAAGGCCTTATGCATGCAAGGCAAGTGCTCTACCACTGAACCACCTTCCCAGGCCCCTCTTCTGTGTCTTAAAAGTGGCTTTTTTTTTTTTTTTGCCAGTCCTGGGCTTGAGCTCTGGACCTGGGTACTGTCCCTCAGCTCTTCAGCTCAAGGCTTGCACTCTACCACTTGAGCCACAGCGCCACTTCTGGCTTTTTTCTGCTTATGTGGTGCTGAGGAATCGAACCCAGGGCCTTATGCATACGAGGCAAGCACTCTACCACTGAGCCACCTTCCCAGCCCTTAACAGTGGCTTTGTAAGCAGTGAGCATTCTCTCTGATCTGCAGGAGCTGAGGGCTAAAGTTGGGGGCATGTGGCAGGCAGTTTGCCAGCTCCCTGGTTAGGATTCACACCGGGCCCGTTCACAAGGGAGCTTATCTTCAGGGACTCGTTCTTCCTTGCCTTATTAATGAAGGAAGAGGAACTTCACTTTCTTAGACTGACTTTGGAAAAAATTGGATATCAAGGTGGATTGTTTTTATTTTGGGGGGGGAGGGGGTCTGGTCGTGGGGCCAGAACTCTGGGCCTGGGCGCTGTCCCTCAGCTCTTCAGCTCAAGGCTAGCGCTCTACCACATGAGCCACAGAGCCACTTCTGGCTTTTTCTTTTTGCTTATGTGGTACTGAGGAATCGAACCCAGGGCTTCATGCATGCAAGGCAAGCGCTCTACCACTGAGCCACCTTCCCAGCCCTGGATTGTATATTTTATACTCATTTTAAGGATGTCTCTATTGTCCATGATTAAACCATAAAATACTTATTAGTCCTGAGACATCCCCTGTATTTTTTGTTGTTACTTGTATTATTCAAGGCCTTGTTTTTATTGTTGTTGTTTTTGTTTTGTTTTGTGTCAATTCTGGGTCTTCAACTCAGGGCCTGGGAACTGTCTCTGACTGATTTTTCCTCAAGGCTTAGCACTCTACTGCTTGAGCCACAGTTCCACTTTTGGCTACTTGATGTTAATTGAAGATAAGAGTTTCGTAGATCTACCTGTCAAGGCTGGTTTCAAACCCTGTTCAAAGATCTCAGCCTCGGGGCTGGGAAGGTGGCTCAGTGGTAGAGCGCTTGCCTTGCATGCCTGAGGCCCTGGGTTCGATTCCTCAGCACCACATAAGCAGGAAAAAAATAGTCGGAAGTGGCTCTGTGGCTCAAGTGGTAGAGCGCTAGCCTTAAGATGAAGAGGGACAATGCCGAGGCCCAGAGTTCAGGCCCCATGACTGGACCCCCCCCCAAAAAAAAAGCAAAGATCTCAGCCTCCTGAATAGCTAGGATTCCAGACATGAACCACCAGTTCCTGGCTAGGTCCTGTATATTTATTTATTTATTTAGCCGGTCATGGGACCTGAATTCTGGGCCTGGGCCCTGTCCCTCAGCTCTTCAGCTCAAGGCTAGCACTCTACCACTTGAGCCACAGCGCCACTTCCGGCTTTTTTCTGTTTTTGTGATGCTGAGGAATCAAACCCAGGGCCTCATGCATGAGAGACAAGCACTCTACCACTGAGCCATCTTCCCAGCCCCAAGGTCCTGTATTTTTGAATAGTCTCCTGCATTGGGGATACAGCCTGGATCATGGTGGTTAGACTGTGATTTGCCTGTATATACCACTTTGGTAGCTAGCTAGGATGACAGTATAAAGCATCATGCTTTATTGGTTGAAATGGAGTTTCACTAGCTTTTTGCCTGGGCTGGTCTCTGCCTAGGCAAAAGGTTAGCCAGATCCTATCTCAGCAATCAAGCCAGGTGTGGTGGCGTATAATTATGCTCCTAAATAGTAAGGGGGCAGAAACTGAAGGATTTTAGTCCAAGACCAGCCTCAAGCAAAAGCTAGAGGCCTAATCTAAAACAAATTAAAGAATGAGGGGTTATGGGGCTGGGAAGGTGGCTCAGTGGTAGAGCGCTTGCCTTGCATACATGAGGCCCTGGGTTCGATTCCTCAGTACCACATAAGCAAAACGAAAAAA
>NW_012267279.1:2071885-2081773 GCF_000151885.1 Dipodomys ordii | reverse complement strand
AAGAATGAGGGGTTAGCCAGGCTCTGGTGGCTCCCACCTGTAATCCTAGCTACTCAGGAGGCTGAGATCTGAGGATTGCAGTTCAAAGCCAGCCTAGGTGGGAAAATCCAGGAAACTCTTATCTCCAATAAACCACCAGAAAACCAGACGTGTTGCTCAGAAAACCAGAAGTGGTGCTGTGGCTCAAGTGGTAGAACACTTGTCGAGCTGAAGAGCTCAGGGACAGTGTCCAGGCCCAGACTTCAAGCCTTATGACCGACAAAAAAAAAAAAAAAAGAAGATGAATGAGGGGTTGAGGGGCCTGGTTCAACTGTAGAAAACTTGTCTAGCAAGCTCAAAGTCCTGACATTTAAACTCCAGTACTGCCGAAAGTAACAACAACAAAAAATCTATGTAAAGTAACCCCTCAAGCCAGGCTTAACCTGTGATCTCTGCACTTTGGAGGCTGAGGTAGGAGGCTAAGAGTTCACAGTTAGCCTTGGCTACATGGCCAGATTAAATGTATTTGTTTGTTTGTTTGTTGCCAGTCCTGGCACTTGAACTCAGGGCCTGGGCACTATCCTCAAGCTTCTTTTGCTCAAAGCTACTTGAGCCACAGTGCCACTTCCGGCTTTTTTCTTTTTGCTTATGTAGTGCTGAGGAGTCAAACCCAGGGCCTCATGCATGCAAGGCAAGCGTTCTACCACTGAGCCACCTTCCCAGCCCCCCCCCCATTTTTTTAAATTGCTAATGTACCCTATTGCACTGTTGATGGGAATGTAAACTAGTACAACCACTCTGGACAGCAGTCTGGAGGGTCCTCAAAAAACTAAACATAGACCTTCCCTGCAACTCAGCCATACTACTCCTGGGCATCTACCCTGAACATCATGAGCCAGCATACCATAAAGACTCTCACATATCCATGATCATTGCTGCACTATTCACCATAGTCAAGCTATGGAAACAGCCCTGAAGCCCTATAATAGATAGGTAGATCAAAAAAGTGTGCTACCTATACACATGAAATGTTACACAGTCATTAGAAAGAATAATATTGTCACTTGCAGGGAAATGGATGACCCTAGAACAAATAATATTACGTGAGGTAAGCCAAGCTCAGAGAGACAAACCTCACGTGTTTTCTCTCATATGCAGAAGCTAGAGCTAAAATACACGGGACATGATAAGTTAGGACTCTAGGCATTCACATACAGTGAGACCAAAGGAGAATAGTCTTAAGAGGGGAACATAAAGGCACAATGCCAATGTGTATCTGATCACATGAAATAGTATTTATTAAAATGAACACCAGGGGCTGGGAAATTGGCTCAGTGGTAGAGCGCTTGCCTCGCCTGCATGAGGCCCTGGGTTCCATTCCTCAACACCACAAAAACAGAAAAAGCTGGAAGTGGCACTGTGGCTCAAGTGGTAGAGCACTAGCCTTGATCTGAAGAGCTGAGGGACAGCGCCCAGGCCCAGAGTTCAAGCCCCATGACCGACAAAAACAAACAAAAATGAACACCAAGAGATGGGAACAAGAGGTTTTTTTCTTTGTTGCTGCTTTGGTTTTCTTTTCTTTTTGTCTTGTTTATTCATTTATATGTTTTGGGGAGAGTAAGTGGGGCACAGAAATGGAGAGAAAAAGGGTGAACAAATACAGCAGCAGTATTCACTAGACACTATGTTGGAATAAGCTATTAAACTTGTGGGTGAAGTGAGAGAGAAACACTGGGAGAAAACAAAGGAAGAGTGATATGATCCAAAAAGAAATGTTCTTTTTTTTTTTTGTCAGTCATGAGGCTTGATCTCTGGGCTTGGGTGCTCTTCAGCTCAAGGAGAGAGCCCTCTACCACTTAAGCCACAGCACCACTTCTGGTTTTCTGGTGGTTAACTAGAGGTAAGAGTCTCATGGACTTTCTGCACAAGCTGGCTTTGAACCACGATCCTCAGATCTCAGCCTCCTGAGTAGCTAGGATTACAGGTGCGAGCCACCGGAGCCCAGAAAGAAATGCTCTTTTTACCTGACTTATGTAACTATAACCCCTCTATATATCACATTTATAATAACAAGTTAAAAATTTAAGTAAAATAAAAAAAGATGTTAAATCTGTGGCTCATGCCTGTAATCCTAGTCTCTTAGAAGGCTGAGAGCTGAAGCAAGCCTGGACAAAAAAGTTCATTAGATTTTTATTTCCAAGTTACTCCCAAAAAGCCAGAAAGGGAGGTGTGGCTCAAGTGGTAGGGCACCAGTGTTGAACAAAAAAGCAAAAAGATAGTGCCCAGGCCCTAAAGGTTCAAATCCCAGTGCACATACTCACACGCACACCTACCCGCCCACCCCCCCCCCCACAAACTACAAATAATAAAACAATCTTCAGGATGAAAAATTAAAGCTGCACCAGTAGCTCACGCCTGTAATTCTAGCTACTCAGGAGGCTGAGATCTGCAGTTCAAAGCCAGCCCGGGGAAGAAAGTCAGTGAGACTCTTATCTCCAATAAACCACCAGAAAATGGGAAGAAGCACTGTGGCTCAAGTGGTAGAGCACTAGCCTTGAGCTGAAGAGCTCAGGGACAGCATACAGGCCCAGAGTTCAAGCCCCAAGACAGACAAAAAAATAAAATAAAATAAAGATACCAAAATTCTATACTGATATTTTAAATTAAATTATAATTTAATCTCTAATCTTTTTTCCTTTTTTTTTTTTTTGTCAGTTGTGGAGCTTGAATTCTGGGCCTGAGCGCTATCTCTCAGCTCTTCAGCTCAAGGCAAGTGCTCTACCACTTGAGCCACAAAGCCACTTCCAGTTTTCTGAATGGCTTATTGGAGATAAAAGTCTCTGGGAGGGGCTGGGAAGGTGGCTTAGTGGTAGAGTGCTTGCCTGGCATGCATGAGGCCCTGGGTGATTCCTCAGCACCACATAAGCAAAAAGAAAAAAGCCAGAAGTGGCTCTGTGGCTCAAATGGTAGAGCGCTAGCCTTGAGCTGAAGAGCTGAGGGACAGCGCCCAGGCCCAGAGTTCAGGCCCCACGACCGGACCAAAACAAAACAAAAAGTCTCTCGGACTTTCCTGCGCAGGTGGGCTTTGAACCGGGATTCCCAGATCTCAGCCTCCTGAGTAGCTAGGATTACAGGCATGAGCCACCAATGCCCAGCTAATCTCTACATTATTATAAATATATAAATATTTTTCCTCAGCCACATAGCATAATTATATCAGTTGGACAACTTGATGTTTTCCCAGAATAATTGCTTCATCTTCTTTATTACCTAGGTTTCCAGATGCCCGTTAATGAGGAATTTTCAAAGCTCTGACACAGCTGTAAAGCTGCTTATAATTAATTGCATGCTTTAGATAGTGCTTCATTCTTTTTCTTAGAATCATCCTGTAGTCTTTCAGCCATCTAGACATCTATCCAGGAAGGGTCATTATGTGCCTGCTACTTGCCTGTCTTCCCCAGACTTCCTGCTTCTCCTTTCCTCAGCATTCTTTTTCTGGTTTGGGGGTCTCTTCTCTTTCATAGCTTGGTCTTCCATTTTGTTGAGACATATCTTCCGTTAAACTCCTGAGTGGGAAGTAAATTGAGCCTATAAATATTTGCAATTATCTGTATTTTATCTCAAACTTGGTTAGTAGTTTGTTTGTTTGACAGTCCTGAAGCTTGAACTCGGCCTGAGTGTTGTCCCTGAGCTTCTTTGGCTCCTGGCTAGTGCTCTATCACTTAAGCCAAAGAGTTACTTCCAGCTTTTTCTGAGTAGTTTATTAGAGATAAGAGTCTCACAGATATTCCTGCCTAGGCTGGCTTCGAACCGTGATCCTCAGATCTCAGCCTCATGAGTAGCTAGAATTACAGGTATGAGCTACCAGCATATGGCTTGGTTTAGTAGTTCAGCTGATTATAAAATTCCCCATAATTTTGCAGTCCTGACACCAGTTTTCCTTTTGAGAAGTAGGATGCTGTCCTTATTCCTAAACCTTTGTGTGTCATATGCCGTTCCCTATGCAAGTCCTAAGTTTCTGATGTGTCAAGATGATGGATGTGCTGTATTGAGATATAATTCACAGATTATAAAATGTAAGTGTATAATTAGATCAATTTTGGCATATATGCAATCATATGATCTCTACTATATCATGATATAAAATATTTTCATCATTTCAAAAATATTCTTTTTGTAACTAATACCTTAACTCCAATCTGTGGTACCTAGATGCTACAATTGCGCTCTCTCTCTCTCTCTCTCTCTCTCCCTTCCTTTCTCTCTTGCTCTCCCTCCCTCTTTTTTTCCTTCCTTCTTTCCTTCCCTCCCTCTCTCTCTCTCTCTTTCTTTGTGCTGGTACTGGGTTGAATTCAGGGCTTCAAGCGGTAACTTAGATTACTTTTCATTTCATTTTCCCCCCAAGGACTCAAACTTAGTATCTGATACTTTTTTTTTTTTGTCAGTCATGGGGCTTGACCTCTGGGCCTGGGCACTGTCCCTCAGCTCTTCAGCTCAAGGCTAGTGCTCTACTACTTGAGCCACAGCACCACTTCGGGCCTTTTTCTGTTTATTGGTGCTGAGGAATGGAACCCAGGGTCTCGTGCATGCAAGGCAAATGCTCTACCACTGAGCTACCTTCCCAGGTCCACTCATTCTGATTTTTTATATTATTATTGTAATTATTATTATTTTTTGCCTTAGTGGACTGTCTTGTCTAATAGGAGCCTCCAGCACAATGTTTGGTAGAGCAAGCTAGAATGGACATCCTTGTCTTGTTCTTGACCTCAGGGAGAAGGCATTCTCTCTTACGCCATTGAACATGTAAGCTGTGAGTTCATCATAAATGCCTTTGATGGGCTGGGAAGGTGGCTCAGTGGTAGAGCACTTGCCTTGCATGCCTGAGGCCTTGGGTTCAATTCCTCAGCACCATATATGCAGGGAAAAAAAGCCGGAAGTGGCGCTGTGGCTCAAGTGGTAGAGCGCTAGCCTTGAGCTGAAGATCTGAGGAACAGCGCCCAGGCCCAGAGTTCAGGCCCACGACTGGACCCAAAACAAAAAAAACAAAAAGCCTATTATCTGGGTGAGAAAAGTTCCTTCTATTCCTAGTTTTAATTTATTGGCAACAAGTAATTTATAATATATGATCCTTTTAAGGTGTACAGGATCTGTGACAATGACTTCTCTTTTATTACAGATATATTATCTCTGCCTCTCCCTGTCTCTTCCTGTCTTTCTCTGTCTCTCTCTCTCATTTTTAGCTAAAAGTGTTTCAACTTTATAAACTCTTAAAGAACCAGCTTTTAGTTTCTTAATAGCCTCTTTTTGTTGTTGTTGTTTTCTGTTTTATTAATCTCTGTTATTATCTGCTATTATTTTCTTTTTTCCATGCACTTTAGTTGTAATTTGCTCTTTTGTTTTTATATAAATGTTTAGTACTATAAATTTCCCTTTAAATGCTGCCTTAGTTGCATCCACAAATGTTGATGCTTTCCTTTTCATTCATGCTTTCTGATTTCTCCTTTCACCCAAAATTATATAAAGTATATTATTAAGTTTCTAAGTATTTGGGATTTTCCAGTGATCTTTTCTGATACTTCTAATTTAATTCTACTTTAATCAGAATATTTCACTTTGATTTACTTGCTTGTTTTTAAAATCATTAAGACATTTTATGACCCTGAAGATGGTTAGGAATGAAGTCCACCTACTGGGAGAAAATGCAGTCATCATTATGCTAATGTAAAGTCTGAAAAACAATCTGTTTCTCATTGTGGCTCAGAACATTCGAGTTTGGATTTGATACATCAGTTTGATGAGCTCAGTAAATGTGGGTTCCCTCCTGAGAGACAATCTGCCTCTTAATATTCTGTCCACACAATGGCAAAGACATTAATTGAAAACTGAATATTCTGATCTCCCAGGTATTTTCAAGAAAGATCCATATGTTTGTGTTCATCTTTTAAGTGTCAGAATAAGAATGAAGATCTGGGCTAGGAAGGTGGCTCAGTGGTAGAGTGCTTGCCTTGCACGCATGAGGCCGTAGGTTCGATTCCTCAGCACCACATAAGCAAAAAGAAAAAAGCCAGAAGTGGGGCTGTGGCTCAAGTGGTAGAGTGCTAGCCTTGAGCTGAACAGCTGAGGGACAACGCCCAGGCCCAGAGTTCAGGCCCCACGACTGGACCACCCCCCCCAAAAAAAAGAATGAAGATCTGAGGTCTCTGAATAAACCGTCCTTTGATGGGTTACTTTGTTTCCCATCTAAGAATTGAAACCTAACACAAATAAATTTAACTTGTTTATACATGAGTGTATTTGGAGAGAAAATGTGATCTGTGTTGCTCAATATCATTGGATTTAAAAGTTGATGTGACCCCTAAATGTATTAGAGCATACTCAGAATCAGCCTGAAAGTTTTATTCATGGACAAATTGAAATTACATCTTTTAAACCGTTGGATGTTAGCTGGGCACTGGTGGCTCACGCCTGTAGTCCTAGCTATTGAAGAGCCTGAGATCTAAGGATTGTGGTTCAAAGTCAGTCCAGGCAGAAAAGTCCCTGTGAGACACTTATATCCAATTAACCACTCAAAAAACCGAAGTGGTTCTGTTGCTCAAGTAGTAGAGCCCTAGCTTTTGAGCACAAAAAGGCTCAGGGACAGTACCCAAGTCCTGAAGTCCATTCCCACGACCGACAACAAACAAACAAATAGATAAATAAGTAAAACTATAGGATGTTTTACAAACCCATTGTTGACCCAGAATTAGTGTGTGTGTGTGTGTGTGTGTGTGTGTGTGATATGCTCAGGAACAAACCCACACACTGTGAACATGCTCCCACTCTACCACTGAGCTATACCTATATCTATAGTGTATTTTCATATGCTCCTATGAATCACAATTACAGTATGAATAAAAATTATTGTGCTATTAAAACAAGCTGTTGCCAAGTGGGATGATACATACCTGTAATCTCAGAAGGTTGAGGAGAAAATTCACTAATCTAAGGCTAATATGGGCTACGACAGCAAAAGAAAGAGGGAGAAGCTGGCACCAACAGCTCTCCCCTGTAATCCTAGCTGCTCAGGAGGCTGAGATCTGAGGATCGCGGTCCAAAGCCAGCCAGCAGGGGCAGGAAAGTCCGTGAGATTCTTATCTTCAATAAACCACTAGAAAACCGGAAGTGGAGCTGTAGCTCAAGCAGTAGAGCACTTGCAAGAGCACAGGGACAGCACCTAAGTCCAGAGTTCAAGCCCCACTACGGACAAAAACAAACAAACAAATAAAAAACATGTATCTGAAAGTACTAGGCTAAATTAATTGTTCCAATTAACATTTCAATGATAACAATCTCCTGTCCCTGGTATTTTATTTATTTATTTATTTTTGGTCGGTCGTGGGGCTTGAACTCTGGGCTTGGGCACTGTCCCTCAGCTCTTCAGCTCAAGGCGAGTGCACTACCACTTGAGCTACAGCACCACTTCCGGTTTTCTGGTGGTTTTTATTGGAGATAGAAGTCTCATGGTCCCTCCTGCCCGGGCTGGCTTTGAACCAAGATCCTCAGATCTCAGCCTCCTGAGTAGCTAGGATTACAGGCATGAGCCACCAGCGCCCGGCTGTCCCTGGTATTTAAAAAATCTGGTAAGGGCTGGGAATGTTGCTTAGTGGTAGAATGCTTGCCTAACATGCATGAAGAACTGGGTTCGATTCTTCAGTACCACATAAACAGAAAAAGCCAGAAGTGGTGCTATGGCTCAAGTGATAGAGTGCTAGCCTTGAGCTGAAGAGCTCAGGGACAGCGCCCAGGCCCAGAGTTCAAGCTTCATGGCCGACAAGAAAAAAAATCAATTCTGGCAATCCCATGGTAAGTTTTATTATTATTTTTCTTTTTCTAGTAGTCCTGGGGCTTGAACTCAGGTCAGGACCTGGGTACTATCACTAAGCTTCTTTTGCTTAAGACTAGCACTCTACCACTTGAGCCACTGTGCCACTTCCATCCTTTTCTGTTTATGTGGTACCAAGGAATCAAACCCAGGACTTCATGCATGCTAGGCGAGTACTCTACCACTAAGCCACATTCCCAGCCCAGTAAGTTTTATTCTTAAAAGAAGGGCTGGGAGTTTAACTCAGTGGACACTTACCTAGTATGTATGAGATCTTAGGTTCAATCATCAGCACCACAAAAAAAGAAAATAGCCAGGCACCAGTGACTCATGCCTTAGCTACTCATGTTAGCTACCCAGGAGACTGAGATCTGAAGATTGCAGTTAAAAGACAGACAGGGCAAGAAAGTCTTTTGAGACTCTCCTTTCCAATTAACCAGCAATAAAAGCCAGAAGTTGAACTGTGGCTTAAGTGGTAGAGACCTAACCTTAAGCAAAAAGGCTCAAGGACAATTCCAGACCCAGAGTTCAAACCCAAATAAATAAATAAAAATGTTAAAAGAGTAAGGATTATAATCTTACAATGAAAGCAAGGAAAGGCAGAAAATTTTCTCCTGAAGGTCTTAAATTGATTTAAAAAATAGTAATCCTTAGCCTGTTCAGATTCAAGAATATTTTTTGCTGGGAGCCAGTGCTCATGCCTGTAATCCTAGCTACTCAGGAGGCTGAGATCTGAGGATCACAGGTCAAAGCCAGCCCCAGGTAGAAAGTCCTTGAGACTCTTATCTCCAATTAACCACCAGAAAACCAGAAGTGGCGCTGTGGTTCAAGTGGTAGAGTGCTAGCCTTGAGTACTTTGTGCTAGCCTATGTCCCTGCTCTCCTTGGTCTCTTTTCTTTTTGGTGTCTACTTTTCTGGTAATTCTTTCTATTGTCTCTTGACTATAGGCTTTTCTCCAGTGATCTTTCCTTGACTCCCACTTTTCTCTATTCCTCCCTTGCAATTATAGTAATGCCTCTGAGGTGGGTATTGGTGCATCACCCTAATCCTTCCATACTGTGGCTTTCCTTTCCCCATTGGCTGGAAAGATTGGAAAATGACAGCTCTTCTGTGAGTTCCCTCTGGAACTTGCCCTCTTGTGATAGAGCCAGGCGCCCTGGCAAGGACAGCTTGCATCCACTTATGATTCCGAGGAAAGGCTGAGGAGTTAGTCCTTTTGCCTCAAGGTTAGATCACTCATACCTGCCCGATTACTTCCTTTGGTTTTTTGTGTGTTTGTTTTGTACAATCCTGAGACTTCAATTCCAGGCTTTGTCCCTCAGCTTTTGTGCTCACTTCTGGGGTTTTTGGTGATTAATTGGATAGAAGTGTCTCAGACTTTCCTGACTTGGCTGTTTTTAACCTCAAATCTCAGCCTCCTGAGTAGCTAGGATTACAGGCGTGAGCCACAGAGCCAGGCCTACTCTGTTTTTTGCTTGTTGTTGTGATTGCATTACCTCATTTGACCCCACTTTATAGCTGTGGATCTTGAATACACCTTAATTAACCACTGACACAAAAGACTTCCTGGCAGGTAAGATTTTTATCTTCACCTAAGATAATTGGTGCCAGCAGTGGTTTAGAGAAACAGACTGTAAAATAAGATTTTGGAACTGGATAACATATTTCCCAACTTCCAGAAAAGACATTCCTGGAGATAGGATGAGTATTACAAGCTCCCAGCATGCAGTGCAATTGTTAAAATTTTCACCAGTGGTGAACTTGGAAGGGATACTACCACAAGAAAATGTACCAGCTAGTGTCATATAGGAAGTTTTATCAGATTGGTAAAACCATAAGGACAATGGAATCAGATGACTGAGTGTCACTGAAGAAAGAGATCACAGACTGTGGGTGGTTAACCACCAAGTGAAGGCCAACCACCAAGAACAGAAGGCTTCTGTTATGGTCTTTTTTTTGGGGGGGGGTCCGGTCGTGGGGCCTGAACTCTGGGCCTGGGCGCTGTCCCTCAGCTCTTCAGCTCAAGGCTAGCGCTCTACCACTTGAGC
>NW_012267279.1:2060530-2070830 GCF_000151885.1 Dipodomys ordii | reverse complement strand
CACGACCGACAAAAAAAAAAAAAAAATTATTTATTTATTTTGTTGGCCATGGGCCTGAACTCTGGGCCTAGGCACTGTTCCTCAGCTCTTCAGTTCAAGGCTAGCGCTCTACCACTTGAGCCACAGTGCCACTTCCAGCTTTTTTCTTTTTGCTTGTGTGGTGCTGAGGAATGGAACCCAGGGCCTCATTCATGCAAGGCAAGCGCTCTACCACTGAGCCACCTTCCTAGCTCTTTATTTTTATTTTTATTATAAAGGTGATGTACAGAGGGCAGTTACATAAGTCAGGCATTTTTGGACAATGTCATGTGGCCTTACAGTATTTCTCTGCTTTTTGCTCATAACTGGCACTCTACCATTTGAATCACGCCTTTACTTCCAGGTTTTTGTTGGTTATTTGGGGATAAGAGTCTTTTCAGATTGGTCTGCTCAGGCTATCTTCAAACCTCCAGTCTCAGATTTTAACCTCCTAATAGCCCGGATTAAAGATGTAAGCCTCAAGCACTCTAGTTGAATTTATAATTTGATGATATTGTGGTAGAAATGAGGATATGGGGCCTAGCTAGAGGAAACAGGTCACTGGGGGCATGGCTTGGAAGGCATATATCTGTTTGCACTTTCTGGCTGATACAAGTGAGCAGCTCTTCTCTATCATGTCCTTTTTACATTGCAGTCCGCACTCCAGGCCCAAAGCAATGGGGCTAGCCACACATGGACTGAAACCGTTCGCACAGTGAGCCAAGTAAGTGCTCATTTCAAGCATTTTATCACAGCCATGAAAATGCTAATTAACAGCCTCCATGGGAGGCTCTGTGTGTGTGTGTGTGTGTGTGTGTGTGTGTGTGTGTGTGTGTTGGTACTGGGGCTTGAACACTCAGGTCCATGCACCCTTATTTGTTTTTTTTTGCTCATGGCTGGCACTCTACCACTTGAGTCAAACCTCCATTTCCAGGCTTTTGGTGATTAATAGGAGGTAAGTGTCTCCGGATTTAACTTTTAACCTACAAATTCTGCAGCTTTGATGTCCTACATTATCCTAAGGAAAACATCAGAGATGTAAACTTATATGTATACTTGAGTTTAGACAGACAGATAGATAGATAAGGATAGAGATATAGTTATAGCTATAGATTTGCAGGGAATGCTCCCTGAAACTTACTATTCTTGTCCAAAAGAAGTGATCACAAACTAAAGAGCTATAAATATAGGGTTGGCTAAATCTATCTAACTCATCTAAATAATGGAATTCAGTGCAGCCAGGTGTTAGAAGAATGATGATGGCATGGAGAAATGAAAAAAGAAAGTTATAAAACAGTAGTGGAGGGGCTGGGAAGGTGGCTCAGTGGTAGAGACTTGCCTTGCATACCTGAGGCCCTGGGTTCTATTCCTCAGCACTCCATAAGAAAAAAGCCGGAAGTGGCTCTGTGGCTCAAATGGTAGAGTGCTAGCCTTGAGCTGAAGAGCTGAGAGACAGCGCCCAGGCCCAGAGTTCAGGCCCCACAACCGGACCAAAAAAAAAAAAAAAAACCAGTAGTGGGGGCTGGGAAGGTGGTTCCCTGGTAGAGCGCTTGCCTTGCATGCCTGAGGCCCTGGGTTCGATTCCTCAGCACCACATAAGCAAAAAGAAAAAAGCTGGAAGTGGGGCTGTGGCTCAAGTGGTAGAGCGCTAGCCTTGAGCTGAAGAGCTGAGGGACAGCACCCAGGCCCAGAGTTCAGGCCCCACAACCGGACCAAAAAAAAAGAAAAGAAATAAAAAAAAAATAAATTAAAAAAAACCTGGAGCCCAGTGCTGATGGCTCATGCCTGTAAGCCTAACTACTGAGGAGACAGATCTGAGGATTGCAGTTCCACACCATCTGGGGCAGGAAAGCCCATAAGACTCACCTCCAATTAATTATTGAAAAAAAAAAAGAAGGAAGTGGTCCTATGGCTCAAGTGATAGAGTGTTAGCTTTGAGCAGAAAAGCTGAAGAACAGTACTTAGGCCCTGAGCTCAAGTCCCAGGACATGCACCATAACAAAACTAAACCCATTCTGAGATGATGCCTTAGCTACTATTTGTTTTTTTTGTTTGTTTTTGTTGGTCGTGGGGCTTGAACTCTGGGCTTGGGCGCTGTCCCTGCACTCTTCAGTTCAAGGCAAGTGCTCTATCCCTTGAGCCACAACGTCACTTCTGTTTCTCTAGTGAGAGGAGATAAGAGTCTCATGGACTTTCCTGCCCCGGTTGGGTTTGAACTGCAATCCTCAGCTTCCTGAATAGCTAGGATTACAAGTGTGAGCCACCAGCGCCTGGCCTTAGCTACTATTTGGTACTGGGTCTTGAACTCAAGACTTTGCACTATTGCTTGGCTTTTATGCTCAAGGCTGGCACTCTAGCCTTGAGCCACACTTCCCCTTCCAGCGTTTTAGTGGTTAATTGGAGTAGTAGTCTCTCTAATTTTTCTGCCCGGGCTGGCTTTGAATTTTAATCCTCAGATCTCAGCCTCCTGAGTATCTAGGATTACAGGTATGAGCTACCACTACTGTTTTTTTTTGGGGGGGGGTCCAGTCGGGGGGCCTGAACTCTGGGCCTGGGCACTGTCCCTCAGCTCTTCAGCTCAAGGCTAGCACTCTACCACTTGAGCCACCGTTTTCTTTTTGCTTATGTGGTGCTGAGGAATCGAACCCAGGGCCTCAGGCATGCAAGGCAAGCCCTCTACACTGAGCCACCTTCCCAGCCCCCACTACTGGTTTGGTTTTTTTTTTTTTTTTTTTTTTTGGTCCGGTTGTGGGGCCTGAACTCTGGGCCTGGGCGCTGTCTCTCAGCTCTTCAGCTCAAGGCTAGCACTCTACCATTTGAGCCACAGCGCCACTTCCGGCTTTTTTCTTATGGAGTGCTGAGGAATCGAACTCAGGGCCTCAGGTATGCAAGGCAAGTCTCTACCACTGAGCCACCTTCCCAGCCCCTGTTTCTTTATTTCTTTTTTATTGGGCTCCAGTTTTTTAAAAAATTATAAAATTGGGCTGGGAAGGTGGCTCAGTGGTCAAGCGCTTGCCTTGCATGCCTGAGGCCCTGGGTTCAATTCCTCAGCACATAAGCAGAAAAAGCTGGAAGTGGTAGAGCACTAGCTTTGAACTAAAGAGCTGAGAGACAGGACGCAGGCCCACAGTTTAGGCCCCATGACTAACAACAACAACAACAACAATTATAAAATTATATATGGAAAAGTCTCACTAACATGTTAATACTCCTTATCTTTGGGAATTGGATTTAGGTGTTAAGTTATTTTTATTCTCTTCTTTGTCTTTGCCTGTACTTTCCAAAATTACTACAATTAACATATTTTCTTTTATAATAAAAAAAAGTGTTGCCTCCACTCCAAATTCAATTTGAGGGATTCTATCTGTTTGCTCACGGCACTCACCTAGTGCTCAGGCATTTAGAGGAAGAGTGGGGAACCCGTTCAGGTTTTGAGGATTCCTTCAATACGGTTTGTACTGCAGGTGGGAAGTGGCGGGGGGGGGGGGGGGGGGCAATGGAGAGGAAAGGGCAGGAAACACTTTTAAATGACTTTGTTACAGGTTTTCCTTCAAAGAAGAGTCATTTAATGTTGTGGTAGATGAGCTATTTTACATTTTTAGAAATGAAAACCTTCACTATTCACCAGGACCATATGTTTTTTCTGATATTCATAAAGGCTTTGAAGTGCAAAATATATGCTGTTTAGGAATCTTGTCTAGACTAGAAAATAATAGCTCTCCTCTAAATAATACATAAATACCTTTTAAAATTAGCCTTCAACAGGAGAAACTTTTAAAAATAGAAGACATGGGTCAGAACTAGGTTCTCTAACTCAATGCATACCTTATAAAACATTTATAAATTTCATTGAAAGGTTATTTTAGACATATTTGTATATAACATAAATACAAGTTAAATGTTTTGGTTTTTGTCCGTTGTGGGGCTTGAACTCTGGGCCTGGGCGCTGTCTCTGAGCAATTCAGTTCAAAGCGAGCACTCTACCACTTGAGCCACAGTGCCACTTCCAGTTTTCTAGTGCTTAATTGGAGATAAGAGTCTCATGGACTTTCCTGCCTGATCTGGCTTTGAACAGCCTCCTGAGTAGCTAAGAGCCACCAGCGCCTGGCAAATGTAATTTTTTAATAACGAAAAAATGAGGCAAAGAAAGCTCAGCAACTGTTTTAAATAATGTATCAAACCAAAATTGCAAAGATAAACATTTTATAATTATAAAAGGTACCTTCCCTAGCTTTTCCCCCATAAAACGATATTTCTCAAATTGAAGCATCTCTAAAGAAAAGCTGAGTTATTGCTGGGCACTGATAGCTAAAGCCTACTTAATCCTAGTTACTCAGAAGACTGAGTTTTGAGGATCACAGTTCAAAGCCAGCCTGGGCAGGAAAGTCTGTGAGACTCTCATGTCCAACTCACCACCAAAAAGCCAGAAATGGAGGTGTGGCTCAAGTGATAAAGCACTACCCTGGAGCACAAAAGCTCAGGAACAATGCCCCAGGCCCTGAGTTAAACCCCATGCTGGAGACACACACATACACACACACACACCACGAGGAGGAAGAGGAGGAGGAGGACAAGGAGGAGGAAGATCCTGAGTTGCAGTAAAGGAATGAAAACTATGGGAGAGATGGATCTATAGATAGCAGCAAAAGCTAGGTGGTAAACTGGATACCCAGGCCCAGAATAATGGGATCTAGCTTTACCTAGCACATTTCCTCCAGCAGCAGGAAGGAGTATGCTTACACCAGAAGCTCTTGATAGCCATGTAGATGTGAGCCTGTTTCCCAGATTCTTCTGACAGAGTAAATAAAAACTCCCCTTTCTTCACATACAACTGGATCTCCACCTACTGTCTTTAGTGGGTTCTAAGACTCCAGAACACTTAACTGACTCCCTAGGGGCTGCCTTGGGCCTGAAATAGGGAATAGTTCCCACGCACCAACACATGATAAATCTCTCAACAAGAAATGTTTATCTTGGCTTGTCACCATACCTGCTCTAAGGAAAATGTAATGGGAATCAACTCTATCGTAGTATTGGCCTTGATTTCCACTGGAAGAGGAGACTTGTCCAGGTAGTCTGACAGGTCTCTGCATATCAGAAGTCTTTAAAGTCTTCACAAATGTTCCATCTACCACCTGCCCAAAGCAGTGTCTGACCCTGGGGATTTAGGAGCAGAGTAGAGGACTGCAGACTTATCACATGCTAAGATAGAGACAGGCAAAACCTTGAACAAACTACCAAACCGTTCGTAATGAGCTTTCTGGAAGGTGAGTCCATAGATACTCTATGTCAGCCTTACTTTTATATCTCTAATATTTGGCCTAATGCATACCCATGGCAGAGGAATACTTGTTGAATGAATGAGTACTTTCCTATAATGTTTAATTTATAGAATGAGCATGACAGCTTATTTATGTGTTTGCTTATTTGCTTGCTTGCTTGTTTTTAATGCTGAGGATTAATGCAGGGCCTCATTCATGCTGCGCTATATCCTCAATCCCTGGGCATGTTCCTTTTGAAATCTATAAAGAAAATATTTTCTGAAATTCTCATACTCAAAAAAGCTAAGAATAGCTCTTCTAGAGAATTACTAGGTGAAATTACCTAGAGAATTACCTAGGTGAAAGCATTTTTTTCTTCCACAATCTTTATTTAAGTGAATTTCACTTTTGAGTACAAGCTTGACAAAACCTACCTAAGTTGAAGAGTGTATAAATGATATAACAGATTCAATTATGTAAGTTCCCAATAACTCATTTCAGGGACTGCAAGAAATGTACACTACTCTTACTGCAGTTTACTTTCCTAGCACTGGGGCTGGAAAGGTGGCTCAGTGGTAGAGCGCTTGCCTTGCATGCCAGAGGCCCTGGGTTCGATCCCTCAGCACCACATAAGCAAAAAGAAAAAAGCCAGAAGTGGCGCTGTGGCTCAAGTGGTAGAGCGCTAGCCTTGAGCTGAAGAGCTGAGGGACAGCGCCCATGCCCAGAGTTCAGGCCCCATGACCGGACCCAAAAAACAAGCAAACAAATACTTTCCTAGCACTAAGTGCTTTCTTCCCATCCTGGTCATATTGGGAAGAGCACAGGTGGAGAAATGTAAAACAGTTTTATTCTGGTACTGGGCCTTTTCTTCATACTTGCTTGCTTGGCTGGTACTCTACCACTTAAGCCATACCTCTAGTCTGGTATTTTGCTGATTATTTTGGAGATAGAGTCTCACAGGTTTTGATGTTTTTTTGTTTTTTGTTTTTGCCCGGGTTGGATGTGAACCTGGATTCTTTGACCTCAGCCTCTGCATGTGTACTGGACCAAAGTTTTCTTTGAAACTGTATTATAAATAATGGTTGGAGCCCACCCAGGGCCATCCCACAAAGTTAGATTCACCCATAATAGATTGAGTCTATTTGAATTTTGCTGTGTGGATATAGTAGGCACTTAGAGTACTGTTTTTGTTGAAGAGATGAATAAGAGGAATTTTCAGATTGAGATGCAGTCTCATTCACCTGCCCAGGGAAGCAATTTCTGCTCCTAGTACCTGGCCGCTGTTAGAAGCTGAAGGCTCTGGTTAACTCATGCCTGTATTGGTTATTGGTGTCATAGTCAAAAGTCTTCTGACTCAAAGAATGTGAGAGAACTTTTATTTACCATATCAGTACACATCTTTGGATAGGAGGTATGACCTGGTAATATGACATGTTTATATTACATTTGGTGTTTTAGAACTTAAATCCACTTTAGTTTATTTAGATTCTTTACTTATAAGGAATTAAGTTTCACTAAAGTCAGTCAAAACAAAGGCTTTTTTTTTTTTTTGATCCGGTTGTGGGGCCTGAACTCTGGGCCTGGGCGCTGTCCCTCAGCTCTTCAGTTCAAGGGCTAGTGTTCTACCACTTGAGCCACAGCACCACTTCGGCTTTTTTATTTTTTCTGTTTATGTAGTGCTGAGGAATCGAACCCAGGGCCTCATGCAAGCAAGGCAAGCGCTCTACCACTGAGCCACCTTCCCAGCCCGGGAATTTTTTTTTTTGTAAGGAGTGACAATGAGCGTTTTTCATGAATCCTGGAAAAGGTGTCCCCAGGCTTTCTGTGGCTGGAGTAGGGCACCATTCTAGCGCTGAGTTTCTCAGTGGCCTCAGCTACAGGGCCCTGGGTTTTTCCCACTGATGCTCCTCCATTAATATGCCATGAACACACATCTGCCTTTTCCCTTCCTGTATCCTTCCTTCAAACTGCCAGAACCTAGTGTACCCAGGCAACTGGGCAAAGGTCGTTGATTAGCCTATAAATTGATGACCCTGGGAAAAGGCCATAACTGCCTAATGAAAAAGGACTATGAAGAACACCTTAAATGTATTTAGTATATTTGGATATCTGGCTTATGTAACCCAGGCACTATTTTAGACTACTCTGGATTCCCAATTGGCCTTGAACAAATAATTGACTTGGGGAATAGGGAGGAGAAAGGGAATAGAGTAAGAAGATGAAGAGGATCCTTCCCTGCAACTGACATTTTGCATCATAGTTCCTGATTGGAGGCCTGGCCCTGTGTCCCTCACACTCAAATACCTTAGCCCTTCCTGTGTGCCTTTACATTGTTATTGTCCATGTTTAAGAGCTCTCTGTATATAGAGTGCACCTGCCTTGACTTATTTTGCATTATATAAGCGATATCAAAGCTCATCATTTTAGCTTTTTTTCTGGGGTTGTTAGAGTGGGTTTGCTGTGTTCTGAAGTAGGAATAAAAGCCCTTTTCCTGTTCTCATTAAGTCTGTAATGTTTGCTGAACCTCCCACCAGTGAAAGGGTAGGTGGTCAGAGAGAAAAAGCCAGCTATAGCCCATATTCAAGGCAAGTTAAATAGTCATACTGTGGTATATGCTATAATCTCAGCACTTAGGAGACGGAGAGAACTAGCAAGTTCAAGGCCACCTTGGGCCTTGTCTCAAACAAAAAGAAGAAAGAAGGAAAGAAAGAAAGAAAAAGAAGAAGAGAGATGGAAGGAAGGAAGGAAGGAAGGAAAGGAGGGAGGGAGGGAAGGAGGGAGGGAGGGAAGGAGGGAGCTTTTTTCTTTTAATGTGGCTGTTAGGAAATGTGAAACTGCCTATGTGGCCTGTTATACATTTTATTGGACAGTTCTTCCCTAGAGTTTACTTCAGTGTGAAGAAAAACTACTATATTGTTGGAGAGATCATGGTAATTTAAGAAGATTTAGAAAAGGTTTCAGTCCCAGGAGATTTTTGAAAGCAGGGCAAGTAGGTGATCATCTGTCTTGAGTTTTCCTGGAGGCAGAGGAGAAGCTGTAGAGGCTCTTAAGGTGCTTTCCAAGGACAACAGAACCCACTCCTTACCAGGCATCAGTAGGCTTACAAGATCACTGTTGGAAGGGCTGGAGGAGCAGGTTCCAAGTAGAACTTTTTTTTTTTTTTCTTTTTGCTTATGTGGTGCTGAGGAATCGAACCCAGGGCCTCAGGCATGCAAGGCAAGCACTCTACCACTGAGCCACCTTCCCAGCCCCCAAGTAGAACTTCTAGGACCAGTCTCAGGCCCCAGAATCACACTGCGTCTTCTGGGGGACGGCGGTATTGTTGCCCATCTCACATACAAGATGCTGCTGCCTTTGAACCTTTATCTCCCCTGCCACAATCCATGCCAGTAACTCCGCTGACTCCTTCCCTATATACTCTATTCTGAATTCAAGTCTCACCTGGGAAGGTGTGACTGGGAGACCTAAGTGGCATTCACCATGGAACACTTGGAAACGCACTTTTTTATGTGTGGTACTAAGGATTGAATCCAGGGCCTTAAGCTTGCTGGGCAGGTATTCTCCCATTTGGGCGATGCCCTCAGTCCTTTTTTTTTCCAGAAATAGATTTTTTTCATTTTCATATATATATGAACATACTAGACGATGCTTGAGTCAATCCAGTGTATATGTCACAACTCCTTTGTATAACTACTTTAAAGATAATTCAAATATATATATTTATGTATATATATATATATATATATAACCGCTTGCTGAGAGGAAGGAGAGTGTCACTCATACCTGTAATCCTAGCTGGGCAGGTGGCTCAGTGGTAGAGCGCTTGCCTTGCATGCCTGAGGCCCTGGGTTCGATTCCTCAGCACTACATAAGCAAAAAAAAAAAAAAAAGCCAGAAGTGGCACTGTGGCTCAAGTGGTAGAACGCTAGCCTTGAGCTGAAGAGCTGAGGGACAGCGCCCAGGCCCAGAGTTCAGGCCCCACGACCCCCCCCCAAAAAAAAACAGATGAACCTTGAAAACGTTATGCTAGGAAGTAGAATTGTGGCTCACATGGTAGAGTGCCAGCCTTGAATGAAAAAGCCAAGCAATAGTGTGAGGCCCTGAGTTCAAGTTCCAGTATTGGTATACACACACACACACACACACACACACACATTACTTTATGCTAAGTGAAAGAAACTAGTCTCAAAGAACCATGTACTGTCTAGTTTCAATTATATGAAATGTTCAAATAGAAAAGTTTATAGAGACAGAATATATATAATGATTGCTCAGGGCTGGGGGCTGCTGATAAGTGGTAGTTAGTGGCTAAGGGGTACAGGGCTTCTTTCTTGGAATAATGAAATGTTCTAAAATTGATTGTGGTGGTGAGTATACTTCTGTGGATTTCCTAAAGACCATTGAATTGTACACTTTAAGTGGAAAAATTGAATGGCATATGAGTTATATTTCGATAAAGCTGTCCAAAAACAAATAACACAAAAAGAACTCACAAGTTTCTGAAAGGAACACCAAATGATTGAAGGTATAATTTACTGAGATAAGGGCTTCTATTTCCAGCAAGAATGACCTTCTTGCTGAAAATGACTAAGATTGCTGGTTTAAATATCAAAAATATCTCTGTCAATGAAGCTTGAAATATACGAAAGAAAATTTCCTAGTAAAACCTAAGAGATGACAGGAACCAAAATAGATAAATGAAGCGTGGAAGCTACTTTTGAGGAAATTGATTCGATTTGGCAACTGGAACTTCACTTGTCATGGAGGACAAAATCCAGCACTCATCCAGAATCAGAAACTAGTAGGAAGCTCTGTAAAGTTTGTGTCAGCAGGAAATACAGGTATACTCCTAACCCCATTGGTAGGCAGGCAGTATTACTGAGCAAAACAGTGAGAAGAGTGCCTTAAAAAGTTATCACCACAGGGGCTGGGAAGGTGGCTCAGTGGTAGAGCACTCGCCTTGCATGCCTGAGGCCCTGGGTTCGATTCCTCAGCACCACATAAGCAAAAAAAAAAAGCCG
>NW_012267279.1:2057632-2060085 GCF_000151885.1 Dipodomys ordii | reverse complement strand
CTCTACCACTTGAGCCACAGTGCCACTTCTGGCTTTTTTTTTCTGCTTATGTGGTGCTGAGGAATTGAACCCAGGGCCTCAGGCATGCAAGGCAAGCGCTCTACCACTGAGCCACCTTCCCAGCCCTCAGCTGTTTGTTGAGAGTCTCAATAACTTTTTTTTTACCTAGACTGGGCTCAAACCATGAGCCACACTTGCTCCCAGCCTTGTTTTTCATTTTTGAGACAGGGTCTTACTACATAGTTTCCGGCTAACCTGGACCTATAATCCTCCTGCTTCTGTCTCCTGAGTGCTATTCTTACAGGTATGTGCTACCATGCTTAGCTGATGCTACATGATTTCTGATGCTGGTTGAGCAAAGGTCATGGAACTTTCATTTGGTTCTCTTCACTGCTCACTTCTAAAGGCTTCCTGTCAGAATGCAGCAGCCTCACTGTGAGAAATTCTGATCATATGTGGGTAATTAGTACTCCAGTTATAGTCCTAGCTGTGGCCTAGTCTGAGATATTCCAGTCCAGGGACTGGATATATAATGTAGATGACTTCATCCCCCAGCCAAATGAGTCACTCTCAGTGTTCAGGCCTTCCCCTCTGAGGACCCACACATTATGGAATAGAAAAGCCTTACCTATGGTACTCTATTCATATAATAAGCAAAATTAAATGATTATTCATTTGTACCCCAAAGTTTGAAGTAGTTTGTAATGCAGCAACTATAATCAGAACAGATATTTACTTGGAAACAGGATGATTCCATAAGAAAAGTTTCAAATATATCACCTTAGTTTTGGGACTGGGAGGCAGGGACAGGCTGATGGTTCCTTTGCGATGATGGCTAGCAGAATCCTCATGGGGATTAGAAGACTGTCATTGACAGCTTAAAAGGAAAATGAGAAAATAATTGAAATTTTTTTTCTGGTGTCGGTACTTGTGCTTGAACACATGGCCTGACAGCTGTCCCTTAGTCTTTTTTTCCCCCCAAGGCTAGTGTTTTATCACTTGATCCACAACCCACTTTTAGCTTTTTGGTAGTTAAATAAGAGTCTCATCGACTTTCCTGACCAGGCTGGCTTCGAACTGACAAGCAAGAGTCATCAGTGTCTAGTTTAAAAAGGAAGTCTTTTTACAAAGTGGTGGGAAATTGAGCAACATGTTTGCCATAATGTGGAAAATAGGAGCCATATACCTAATGTACTTAATGTTACAGCTAGGGGAATTGCTTTTTTTGTTTGTTTGTTTTGGGATTTTGTTGTTGTTTTTTTTTTTTTGGGGTCCGATTGTGGGGCCTGAACTCTGGGCATGGGCACTGTCCCTCAGCTCTTCAGCTCAAGGCTAGCACTCTACCACTTGAGCCACAACGCCACTTCCGGCTTTTTCCTTTTTGCTTATATGGTGCTGAGGAATCGAACCCAGGGCCTCATGCATGCAAGGCAAGCGCTCTGCCACTGAGCCACCTTCCCACCCCCGCTAAGGGAATTTCTGAGCAAGATGTGGAAAGTGCCAACTGACGTCTTGTCCTTACAATGATAGTACTAAGAGAGAAAAGGATATAGAAGGAAAAATGAGAGACAGACAGACAGACCGAGAGATCCAGACAAACAGTGACAACAAGAGACAGAGAGCAAGAGACAGAAAAGAACAAAATTTAGAAGAACTATAAAGGAAATAGAATTTACTGGGTCTAAAAAATAAAACTGTTGTTCCCAGCTGTTCCAGAGGTGGGGAGGGGTTCTCAAATTTAAAAATAAATCCAGGGCTGGGGATGTCTAGAAGAGTGTTTGCCTAACATGCATAAGCTTCTGAATCCAGTACCAAGCACCATAAAACAATACCAGTGGCTAAGTACAGCACACGATTGACATGCGTGAAGTGCTTGATTCAATCCTCAGCACCAAAAAATAAAAGCCAGAGCAGAGCTCAAAGCCAGGATGAGTCTTATTAAGACCCCAGAAAAGTCGGACGCCGGTGGCTCACGCCTGTAATCCTAGCTACTCAGGAGGCTGAGATCTGAGGATCATGGTTCAAAGCCAGCCCAGGCAGGAAAGTGTGAGACTCCTATCTCTAATAAAAACCACCAGAAAACCGGAAGTGGCACTGTAGCTCAAGTGGTAGAGCGCTTGCCTTGAGCTGAAGAGCTGAGGGACAGTGCCCAGGCCCAGAGTTCAAGCCCCACGACCGACAAAAAAAATTAAATTAAATTAAATTTAAAAAAAGACCCCAGAAAGATCATAGAACTTTTCCAAGATGACAAACGTCTTCTAAAGACCTTAAAGGTGGGTTTCATAGACCTTCCCTGTTAAATAAATTAGGATTTTTATCAATATTATGGGTGTTGTCCCTCACTAAAGGTCCAGAATTAAGGATACCTCTACTACTGATTTTTTTTTTTTTTTTTTTGGTGGTGGGGTTTGAACTCTGGATCTGGGCACTGTCCTTCAGCTCTTCAGCTCAAG
>NW_012267279.1:2053879-2057202 GCF_000151885.1 Dipodomys ordii | reverse complement strand
AAAAAAAAAGAAGTGGAATTGAGGGTCTGGGAAGGTGGCTCAGTGGTAGAGCGTTTGCCTAGCATGCATGAAGCCCTGGGTTCATTTCCTTAGTACCACATAAGCAGAAAAAGCTAGAAATGGCACAGTGGTTCAAGTGGTAGAGAGCTAGCCTTGAGTACAGAGAGGCTCAGAGACAGTGCCCAGCCCCTGAGTTCAGGCCCTGGACTGGCAAAAAAAAAAAAAAAAGGAAGTGGAATTGAATTCCCATTGCTTTGATGCTAGGCTGCCCATCTCTCTTGAAATCAATAGGATAGAGGCTGACTTTGGGTCTGGATCCAAAAAGACCACGTAGTTTGTCATGCAGTTCTGCCTGGTTCTCTTGGAATGTTAATGCTCAGGCCTCGCCTTCAAAGCCAGCCCTGTGCTCCAAGCAGCAGGGATGTGTAGAAGCGCCCATCAATAGAGGGCAGTCCTCATGGACAGCAGCTCAGCTGCCAGATATGAGTCATGAAACTGCCAACCATTCAAGTCCACCCCCAGCATTTGAGTCATTTCAGCCAAAGCTCCAGACAATTTTACACCATAAAGCAGAGACAACATATCTCCACTGTGCCTCACACAAGCTCCTAATCCAGAGAGTTTGATAGAATGAGATACTCTTATCTTTAGGTTACTAAATTTGGAAATCTAGAGTAGGTTTGGATATGACAATAGAAAGTAGAATAAGAACAATGACCCTTAGAAGAAACTGAAAGAAGAGGGCATGGCAGATAAAGGTGTGTTACTACTGTACACGAGAGCTGACACTCATTTCTGTTGTCCTTGCCATCAGAAATCTAAAGTAAAATAAAGGAGAAAAAATCAGCTGAGAACTGATGTAGCTAGGAAAATTACGGCTGTACCTCTGTATAACCTCAAAACAAAGCAATCTATTCTGCTTATGTGTTATAGAGATACATATAGACAAGTTTCCAGACCTAGCCAGATTTGCTTTACATAAGAAGGTAGTTCAGTGGTAAAGCGCTTGCCTTGCACACATGAGGCCCTGGGTTTGATTCCTCAGTATCACATAAGCAGAAAAACCTGGAAGTGGCACTGTAGCTCAAGTGGTAGAGCGCTAGCCTTGAGCTGAAGATCTGAGGGACAGCACCCAGGCTCAGAGTTCAGGTCCCACGACTGACCAAAAAAAAAAAAAAAGATTTTTACTTATGTGGGCTATACTGAAGTTTAAGTTCATGGTCTTACACTTGCTAAACAGAAATCATGCCTGCAACCTTTTTTGGCTAAGATATGGTTTTGTTTTGTTTTTTTTTTGCCCAGGTATGTACTTGGACTGTAGCTCTTCTTCTTGTTGTTCTTCTTGTTGTTCTTCTTTTCTTTTTTCTTTCTTTCTTTCTTTTTTTTTTTTTTTTTTTTTGGTCGTGAGGCTTTAACTCTGGGCTTTCAGCTCAAGGCAAGCACTCTACCACTTGAACCTCAGTGCCACTTCTGATTTTCTGGTGGTTTATGGAAGATAAGAGTGTCACAGACTTTCCTGCCCGGGCTGGCTTTGAACCATGATCCTAGATCTCAGCCTCCTGTGTAGCCAGGATTACAGGCGTGAGCCACCAGCACCTGGTTAGTTCCTGTGCTTTTTTTGCTCAAGGCTAGTGCTATACCACTTGAACCACAGCTTCACTTTCAGCTTTTTGCTGGTGAATTGAAGGTTGAGTCTCAAAATAGAGACTTTCTTGCTGGGCTGGCTTTGAACTGTGATCCTCAGCTCTCAGCCTCCTGACTAGCTAGGATTTCAGGCATGAGCCACCAGTACCTGGCTCATAAGCCTTCTAGTTTATACTTCCCAGGTAGCTGGGATAACAGATATAAACCACAGGCCCAATTTCTTCTATTGAGATGGAGTCTTGTGGACTTTTCTGTGTGGGCTGCCTGGGAACCTCTATCCTCCCAATGTCAGCTTCCTACATAGCTGGGATGACAGGTATGTGTCACCACGACCGGCTATTGGTTATTGGCATTTATGCCTAGACTGGCCTTGAGCCATGAGCCTCTTTATATCAGTCTCCCTAGTATACTTCAGACTTTCTTACAAATTATAACCCAACCAGGATAGCTCTCATGTCAACCTGAGCAACATTGCCTGTTCTGCAACTAATGGAAGTCAGGCAATAGCCACAAACTCTGGGACTAAGGCTGTTTCCTCCCCCTACAGCAAAACCAGCTCTCTGCTAGTAGTCTGGTCACAGGAAATGAAGAACACAACACTTTATACAGTCTATTTTTGGCCTAAACGTTTCTTCCTTGTCCCAAGAACCATTCTCCGACAACAGGCATTAATTTCCAGACCTACTATATTAATTGTGTAGCTTTGAATTCTAAAGCAGGAAGCACTAGCTCTTTAGGTGTTTGCACATAGTTTTTGCTTTGGAATGCACTCAGGGTACAGAGCAAATGCCTGCTGACCCTGTGTTTATTTTTTCAGCTGGTGATAGAAGTTCTGGTCCAGTTATAATAGACAGGACTGCCAATGGCTTGTCCATTTCCAGCTTTATTGCAAATCTTGCATTACATACGGATCATATTTCTACTCTCAGGATGGTAAGTAAAAGTAATTTTCCTGTCTTTGTTTGCAAAGCAAACATCATTATATTTACCTCCCACCTCCACCTTATAGAAGTATTTAAAAGTGAGAAGACATGAATATAGAAAAATATTTCAAACCTGTGGGAAAATGTTATCAATGTAAGATACTTTTTATTGTAAAAGCCTTTTTATTTTTTTTTCAGTACAGAGGGTTGAACTGGGGCCTTGTACATGCTAGGTTCTATCACTAAACTACATTCCTAGTCATGTATGTTTAAAACAATAATTCTACTCCATGATCTGTGACCACTATTTAGCTTCCTCAGATCCTAACAGCACTCTTTTTTCTTTTTTTTCCTCTTTTTTTTGGGGGGGGGTTCAGTTGTGGGGCCTGAACTCTGGGCCTGGGCGCTGTCCTTCAGCTCTTCAGCTCAAGGCGAGCACTCTACCACTTGAGCCACAGCCCCACTTCCGGCTTTTTTCTTTTTGCTTATGTGGTGCTGAGGAATCGAACCCAGGTCCTCAGGCATGCAAGGCAAGCGCTCTACCACTGAGCCACCTTCCCAGCCCCTAACAGCACTCTTTTTTAATATATTTAATCATTTAATAACTATTAACTGAGTGCCTATTTGGAGCCAGATATTGAGAACTTAAAAATGACCAGGATAGGGCTGGGAAGGTGGCTCAGTGGTAGAGCGCTTACCTTGCATGCCTGAGGCCCTGAGTTCGACTCCTCAACACCACATAAGCAAAAAGAAAAA
>NW_012267279.1:2023008-2052619 GCF_000151885.1 Dipodomys ordii | reverse complement strand
TCAGCTCAAGGCTAGCGCTCTAACACTTGAGCCACAGCGCCACTTCTGGCTTTTTTCTTTTTGCTTATGTGGTGCTGAGGAATTGAACCCAGGGCCTCAGGCATGCAAGACAAGCGCTCTACCACTGAGCCCCCTGGGGCCCAGGTTTTAATTTATAAAATTGACTGAGTGACAAAATGGGTAGGGATAAAAAACATTGAAGTAATTCATTAATATAATTTATGGGAGAGCAGGAAACCCCCACCATTTAGAACCACATTGGGAAGCACCCTTGTTCAGAAAGAGACAGAAAAGAAAACTAAGGAGGAAGCATGGTGCAGAGCGTTAATCGTGTTTTCCATGGAATAGGCAAAGCATTGCCTTGTGTGACTAATGTGTGAAGTTCATGCAGAGCTATGAATTTTGACTGCTATAGATTAATAATAACACTAATCCAGAAATTTTCTCTATACTCAAGATAAAATTCCTGGGCTGGGATGTAGCTCAGTGGCAAGGCGCTTGCCTAGCAAGCGCAGCGTCCTGGGTTTGATCCCCAGTACCAAAAAAGAAAAGACAAAAAAAATACAGTTAAAAAAAATTCCTGGGAATAGGGCTCAGAAATTGTATGAAATACTACCTACCAATGCATCTGAAAATGACCATCAACCGGGAGAAAATGTGCATAGAAAATGACCAGGCAGAGAACCAGATGCGGGTGACTTACGTCTGTAATCTTACTCAGGAAGCTTAGATATGATGACCTTAACTCAAAGCTAGCCCAAGCAGAAAAATCCAATAGACTCTTATCTCCAATTAACCAGTAAATAGCCAGAAGTAGAGATGTGGTCCAAGTCCTAGCGCCAGCCTTGAGCAAAAAAGCTAACCGAGAACACTCAGGCCTTTAGCTCAAGCCTAGTACTGGCACAAATAAAGAAAGGAGAGAAAAAGAAAATGAAGAGCAAGGAAGAAATGGGGAAAGCCAGAAGACATGTATTTTTTAAATTTGCCCATTAAAAAATACAAATTAAAGCAATGATAAAATGTTAGTTTATAAGTAGGTAGATAGATAGATAGAGGCAGACATTTTGCAGTGCTTGGAATCAAACCCAAGAACTCCTCCTGAATGCCCAGCAGTGGCAAATAGTTTCCTCCACTGTAATATCCCTATTGGTAAAAGTGAGACAAAGAGAAACATGTACTCAAATACACATATGAAAACATTAAAAGATGTGATCTTTCTTGGCTGTAATTCAGCAGTTCATATAAAAAAAAAGTCTAGTACAAACATTTTAGGCATTTATCTCCATTTCCATGTACCTTTCATGGAGATGGAATGTAAGACCTCAAGACATGCTAGCCAGACTGTGTTGAGCTATATCCCCAGATTCACCAGATTTTTTTTTTTTTTTTTGGTCATTCGTGGGGCTTGAACTCTGGGCCTGGATACTGTCCTTGTGCTCTTCAGCTCAAGGCTAGTGCTCTACCACTTGAGCCACAACACCACTTCCAGTTTTCTAGTGGTTTATTCGAGATAAGAGTCTCTCAGACTTTCTTGCCGGGGCTGGCTTTGAACCGTGATCCTCAGATCTCGGCCTCCTGAGCCACCGGTGCCTGGCTAACCATATATTTTGCTAAAGCAAAATAATCATTGAGGGGCTGGGAAGGTGGCTCAGTGGTAGAGCGCTTGCCTTGCATGCCTGAGGCCCTGGGTTCGATTCCTCAGTACCACATAAGCAAAAAAGAAAAAAGCCGGAAGTGGCGCTGTGGCTCAAGTGTTAGAGCGCTAGCCTTGAGCTGAAGAGCTGAGGGACAGCGCCCAGGCCCAGAGTTCAGGCCCCACGACCGGACCCAAAAAAAAAAAGAAAAAAGAAAGAAGAAAAAAAAATAATCATTGAGCTGGGTACCAGTGGCTCCGGCCTGTAATCCTAGCTACTCAGGAGGCTAAGATCTGAGGATCATGGGGCAAACCAGCCTGGGCAGAAAAGTCTGAGAGACTCTTTTTTTTTTTTTTAAATGTTTTTTTAATTGTAAAAATAGTGTACAGAGGGGTAACAGTTACATGAGTAAGGTAATGAGTACATTTCCTATCGAGCATTGTTATCTCCTCCTTTGTTCATCCCCTACCATCCTTATTAACCACCAGAAAACCAGAAGTGGTGCTGTGGCTCAAGTGGTAGAGCGCTCGCCTTGAGCTGAAGAGCTGAGGGACAGCGCCCAGGCCCAGAGTTCAAACCTCACGACCAAAAAAAAAAAAAAAAGCAACAAGCCAACAACCTGCATCACTCATTATTTCCCCCAGCCTCTGAGAGACCCTCACTGCTCAAACTCTCTCTCTCGCTCCTGAAATAATTCCTTCTAGGCTCCTAAAGGTAAAACAATGACAAACAGGGCCCATTCTAAATACTTGCAGAACGGTAAGCCCAGAACAAACATCTTCCAGAAATAACAAAGCTCTCCTTCCTTACTGAACTATAATCAGAACCTGAAATCATCTGTACATCTTGGAAGAGACATTTTGGATTTCCCAAAGAAAAGCTTGAAGGAATCAATTCTGTAAAACTCTGCTCATTAACCTCCATGTAGAAAGTTTCATTTCATGCTTACAGATGGGTGTTATGGTCATTCCTTGTTTTGCAGGGTACACGTTGCTCTAATTATATAGAAACGGTTCACCAAGGAAGCACATGGCAACCATTATGCAATCTCAGAGTAATTACCAGCTTCATTCTGTGGTCCAAATCACAGCCACAGAATAAAATATTAAAATTATAAATAATATGCTGATTAATCTGTTAACTCTTTGAGCGGTTTTTGTTTGTTTGTTTGCTTGTTTTTGGGTTTCTTTGCCCGTCATGTAGTCTGAACTCTAGGCCTGGGCACTATCCCTCAGCTCTTCAACTCAAGGCTGGCGCTCTACCACTTGAGCCATAGTGCCGCTTCTGGATTTTTCTGCTTATGTGGTGCTGAGGAATCGAACCTAGGGCCTCAAAAATGCAAGGCAAGCACTCTACCACCGAGCCACCATCCCAAGCTGGTTTTTTTGTTTTGTTTTGTTTGTTTTTTGTGGGTTTTTTTTTTTGGTCGGTTGTGGGACTTGAACTCTGGGCCTGGGTCTCTGAACGCTTTGTCTCAAGGCTAGTGCTCTACCATTTGAGCCACAGCACCACTGCTGGTTTTCTGGTGGTAAATTGGAGATAAGAATCTCATGCATTTTCCTGCCTGGGCTGGCTTTGCACCATGATCCATAGATCTCAGCCTCCTGAGTACCTCCTATTACAGGTGTAAGCCACAAGCACCCAGCTGGTTGTTGTTTTTTGTTGTTGTTTTTAATTTTAACTAGGTCTATATGCCTTGGAAGAAGGAAATGTGTAATTATAAAATTTTTAAGATCTACAAACAAAAGGACTCCAAAACAAATGTAATGCCGAGATGCTGAATAGTATCTAGCTTAAAAAAAAAAAAAAACCCTGCCAGGTGCCGGTGGCTCACATCTGTAATCCTAGCTACTCAGGAGGCTAAGGATCACGGTTCAAAGCCAACCCAGGCAGGAAAGTCCGTGAGACTCTTATCTCCAATAAACCACTAGAAAACGGAAGTGGCACTGTGGCTCAAGTAGTAGAGTGCTCTCCTTGAGCTGAAGAGCTGAGGGACAGCGCTCAAGCCCAGAGTTCAAGCCCCATGACCGACAAACACACACACACACAACCGTGAAGTGGGGCGGGGAATGTGGTTTAGTGATAGAGTGCTTGCCTAGTATGCATGATGCCCTTGGTTCCTTGGTTTAGTACCACATAAACAGAAAAAGCCAGAAGTGGTGCTGTGGTTCAAGTGGTAGAGTGCTAGCCTTCAGCAAAAGCAGCTCAGGGACAATGCCCAGGCCCTGAGTTCAAGCCCCAGGACTGGCAAAAATAAAAACAAGAACAAAAACAAACAAACAAAACAAAAACCCTCAAGTGCCTGATTCTGTCTTCATGAAATTCTAAAATATTGGCCATCCAGTTTGGGGGACAATGGAGCCACAATATTAATCAACCCTGCTAATTTTTTTTGTCAGTTGTGGGGTTTGAACTCTAGGCCTGGGCACTGTCCCTGAGCTCTTTAGCTCAAGGATGGCGCTCTACCACTTGAGCCACAGCACCACTCTGGCCTTTTCTGTTTATGTGGTGCTGAGGAATTGAACCCAAGGCTTTATGTATTCGAGGCAAGCACTCTACCGCTGAGCCATCTTCCCAGCCCAACCCTGTTAATTTTGCTAATTCATTCAAAACAGAAGAGATCCCAGCTAGATATCATGGGCTCATGCCTGCAATCCCAGCTACTTAGGAAGCTGACCTGAGGATCAAAGTTCAAAGCCAGCCTAGGCAAATACATCTGTGAGACTCTTATCTCAATTAACTAGCAAAAAGCAGAAGTAGAGGTGTGGCTTAATCAGTAGAGTGCCAGCCTTGAGTGAAAGGGCTAAGCGAGCATGAGGCCTTGAGTTCAAGCCCCAGTAGCAGTACAAAAAGTAAATAAATAAGATCTCAAAATGTGAGATCAAGACTATGGAAACTGCCTCAGAAGTTTCTCCCTGAACTTCTCTTGCTTTATCACTAGCTCTCTAGTTATGTATTTGTTATTCAATGAATATTTGTGTTAAGAGCGAGTTATGTGTCAGGTAAAGAGATGATCAGATTCTTGGATTCCTCCAAGTGTCTGGTTCAGTGCTGGGCACAGAATCCTATAGAACCCCAAGTGAAGTCATGATAGAAAATTCTAAGATCCCTACCACAAATATCATGCCAGAAACCTCAGCCAGTGGCTATATTAGGCAGTCAGTTTATTTCTTTGAGTCCTAGCCAACTACTGTTGACCAATGGGGCCAATCAAGTTGGCAGCAAATAGTTTAGAATGTAGCAGAGCCTAGACTTTCCTGTCAAAGCCAGCCGTGTATTTGAGGCTGTGTGCCATTACAGATTACACCAGGCATTGCAGAAAGACCTGCGCTGGGCAGTCGCAGGACAGTCAAGAACTGAAACGTAACATTCATATACTGGTTGTAAGAGTTTGCCATCAAAGGGGCTAGGAATATGGCTTAGTGGTAGAGTTCTTGCCTAGCACGAATGAAGCCCTGGGTTTGATTTCCACATAAACAGAAAAGGCTGGAAGCAGTGCTGTGGTTCAAGTGATAGAGTTCTAGCCTTGAGCAAAAGAAGATCAGGGACAATGCCCAGGACCTGAGTTCAAGTCCCAGGACTGGCAAAAAAAAAAGGGGGGGGAGGATGGTACCTATCTTAGATGGCCGGAGGAAGGACAAATTAAAATTTTCGTACTGAGAATGGTGGCACACCTGTAATGCCAGGATGCAGGAGTCAGAAGCAGGAGCATCTCAAGCTTGATGCCAGCCTGTGCATCAAAATCCTGCCTCAAAAGAGGGAAGGAGGGAGGGGGGAAAGGAAGGGAGGGAGGAAGAAAGAAGAAAGGAAAGAAGGGAAAAAACAAAAAGGAAAGAAAGTGCTAGAAAGAGATAAATAGGAACATTACAGGATTTAAATTCTCACAGTTAGTGCTATTAATTGCTGTGTACACATCTCCTACCCCTCCCAATCATAGAGGCTTTAGTTACTCCAGAAAGGCTATAGAAATGTTTGTTTGAGCCAGGTGCGATGAGTATATACTTGTAATCCCAGCATTAGGGGAGACTAAAGCCGGAGAATCTTAAGTTCAAAGCTAGCCTGGGTTCCATAGGGAAACCCAGCCCCAAGAACAAAATAAAAACAAAAGGGTTGGGGCTGAGAAGGTGGCTCAGTGGTAGAGTGCTTGCTTTGCATGCCTGAGGCCCTGGGTTCAATTCCTCAGCACCACATAAGCAAAAAGAAAAAATCCGGGAGTGGCACTGTGGCTCAAGTGGTAGAGCGCTAGCCTTGAGCTGAAGAGCTGAGGAACAGAGCCCAGGCCCAGAGTTCAGGCCCCACAACCAGACCCAAAAAAAAAAAAAAATAGAGGCTAAAGTGGGAGAATTCTGAGCTTGGAATAGCTTGGAGGCTACATAGTGAGACCCTGTCTCAGGAAAGAAAAATAAAAAGGAAGGAAAGAAGAGACAAAGGGAGGGAGGGAGGGAAGGGGGAGAAATTAGTCACATGGTAATAATCAGATGTTTATTGAACTTTTTTCAGTCTTTCCAACCTTATGTATCAAATGTGGTGACTTATTTTGGTTTTAGTTTCCATTTCTCTTAAAGTGAGGTTGAGCAGTCTTTCAAGTGTGCAAGTTGATTTGTATTTCCTTTTCTGAGAGCTAGGCCTTCTTATCTTCTGCCATTTCATGCTAGGTTGTTGGCCTTGTGATAATAGACTTGTGGGAGTTCTATATTTGAGAACTTGGCCTTTGGCACAGGCATTACCTTCCTTTTTCCCAAAGTTGGGCATTGATTCTAATTACAATTTCTTCTTCTTCTTTTTTTTTTTTCAGTACTAGGGATTGAATTCAGGACCTTGAGCATGCTGTACCACCAAGATATGTCCCCACCCCTTAGAATTTACGTTTATGCATTCTGTTTTTGTGCTGATATCATTGACTGCGTTATGTTCTTGGAAATCCTCCTGGTTTCTTTTTTGTTTGTGTACCAGTACCGGGGCTTGAATTTAGGGCCTGGATGCTATCCTTAAGCTATTTTACTCAAGACTAGCTCTCTACCCCTTTGAGCCAAGGCACTTTTGGCTTTTTGGTGGTTAATTAGAGATAACAGTTTCAGATTTTTCTGTCCAGTTTGGCTTCCAATCTCAATCCTTAAATCTCAACCTCCTGAGTATCTAGGATTGCAGGTGTGAGCTACCTGTACCCAATGGGAGCTTATATCAGGAGGCTTTCTCAAGCTGTATTCTTCCTCTGATACTTTTGTGATTTTTTTTTTGTTGTTGTTGGTCATGGGGCTTGAACTCTGGGCCTGGGCACTGTCCCTCAGCTCTTCAGCTCAAGGAGAGCGCTCTACCACTTGAGCTACAGCGCCACTTCCGGTTTTCTGGTGGTTTATTGGAGATAGGAGTCTCACAGTCTCTCCTGCCCGGGCTGGCTTTGAACCCCGGATTCTCAGATCTCAGCCTCCTGAGTAGCTAGGATTACAGGTGTGAGCCACCAGCGCCCGGCTACTTTTGTGATTTTATCTTTTTATACTGAAATTTTTGTTCCTAGTGGAATTTATTTGTTATCATAAATCAAACTTGATTTTTTTTGAATACATGGTTTTCCCCAATTTTAAAATATTAATAAGCACTGGGGATATAGCTATCCTATTATGTTCAAGGCTCTGGATTCAATTCCTAGAACCACAAAAAGATAAAGAGTTACTAAAAAGTCATTAAACTGGACATGGTGATATACAAGTATAATCCCAGCACTCAGGAGGTTGAGGCAGAAGAATTGAGAATTGAAGGCCAGCCTGGACTACACGGTAAGACTCTATATCAGAGAGAAACAGAGAGAATTACCACGACCATGTGCTACTCATCTGCCTATGTGCATCTGCCTCTTCATTGTGTTCATTCATTGTGTATATTTGGTATCTTGCCACAGTTTGAGTTCTGAAGTCTTATACTTTGGTGAAGCATCCAGGAAAAACAATGTGCGCCCAATGTTTTTCCTGTACTAGACTCCCCTGCCACTCTTACTTGTTTGTTTTCCCATATGAACTTTAGAATTAACTTGTCAATTTTCCAGAAAAATTATTCTCTGGGTATTTTTATTAGGATTATGTTCACTATTTTTAGATTAATGCAGTGAGAATTGATATCTTTACGATATTTTCTTTCCAAGAACATGGTAGGCCTGTTTGTAAGGTCTTACAAGTAGACCAGGAGGCCTTGTACTTTTATTCTTTTGAGACTGGGAATAAAACCCAGGGCCTTTTGAAACCTAGGCGAGTATTCTACCACTGAATTACATCTGAAACCTCTTATAGACTTAATCGATTTATTTCTAGAAGTTTTATCTTTTTATGAATGTTATAATTAGAAATGATGCTTTTTTTCCTTCTCTCTTTAAGTATATGAGCCAGGTATTAAAAGCTCACACCTATGATCCTAGCTACTTAGGAGGCTGAGATCTAAGGATCAAGGTTTGAAGCCAGCCTGGGCAGGAAAGTCTATGAGACTCTTATCACCAATAAACTCCAAGAAAGCTTGAAGTACAGTAAAGTGCTAACCTTGAGCAAAATAGCTCACCCAGGCTAGCAAACCGCAGGACTGGTACACACATACAAAAATGATTAAGTAGGGCTGGGAAGATGGCTCAGTGACAGAGTGCTTGCCTCGCCTGCCTGAGGCCTTGGGTTCCATTTCTTAGCACCACATAAACAGGAAAAAAAGCCAGACGTGGCGCTGTGGCTCAAGTGGTAGAGTGCTAGCCTTGAGCTCAGGGATAAGGCCCAGGCCCTGAGTTTAAACCCCAAGACTGGCAAAAAAAGAAGAAGAAGAAGAAGAAGAAGATTAAATATGCAGGACATCTGCACACTTAGGTCAATATTTTCTGATTTTAAACATCATATTTTAACTCTGAAATAGTGTGACCTCACTGTTAAAGTTCTCCATTTGTCTAATCCTAACAACAATTATGAAATTTATAAAATAATTATTCAATTATTAATTTGATTTTTTGTGGGTTTTTTTTGTTTGTCTTGAAACAGGATCTTGCTACATAGTTCAGACTGGGTGGAAACATGATTCCTTTGCCTCAGCCTCCTGAGAGCTAGGATTAGATATGTACCACCATTTCCAGTTTTCTGGTGGCTTATTGGAGATAAAAGTTTCTCAGCTTTTCCTGCCCCGGCTGGCTTTCAACTGCAAGCCTCATATCCCAGCCTCCTGAGTAGCTAGGACTATAGGTGTGAGCCACCAGTGCCCAGCTTATATTTCTTTTCTCTTTTTTGTTAGCTCCAAGTCCAGGACTTGAACTCCATACCTGATGCTTTTGCTCACTGACTAGGACTTTACCAGTTGAATCAAGCCTTTAACCCCTGTTGCCTTTTATATTTAATGTCACCCAGTTGAACTTGAGATTCTCTTACCTAAGCCTCCTAAATGCGGAGATTACAGATGTGAATCACCATGCCATGTTTCTTTGGGATTAATTCTCACTCAATAATTCTTTCTTTAGATTTTTTTAGGAGAAATCTGTTATCAAAATTTTGTTTAGAGATGGGCACCAGTGGCTCCCATTTATAATCCTAGCTACTCAGGATGCTGAGATTTGAGGATTGCAGTTCAGAGCTAGCCAGGGCAGAAAAGTCCTCATGAGACTCTCATCTCCAATTAACCACTCAAAAACAGGAAGTAGTGTTGTGGCTCAAGTGGTAGAGCCATAGCCTTGAGCACAAAGAGGCTCAAGGACAAGCACCCAGGCCCTGAGTTCAAGCTCCACCACAATGGACAAAAAAGTTGTCTTTTTGTTTTTTGTTTAGTTATGAAGGTTGAACCAAAGCCTTGAGCATACTAATAAGCACGTGCTCTATCTGTGAGTTCTACCCATTTTTGACTATCTTGGAATCAAAATTCTCAAATTCCAATTTAAAAGTCTTATAAAGATCTAGTTAGGTTTGAGTTAAGTTCATGTATCAGTCTGATTGTCTTGAGCAACACCAGACTAGCACTTTTCTAGGATGAGGCGAGCAGCAGGCACCAGGGACTTTCCATCCAGTCTCCTTGGGAGTTTGCAATTTAATCCTAACAATTGGAAAGAGCCCAAATTCTGTCTGAATTGTCCACAAGGGGTCCCCAATACCTAAAGCATGGTTAGTGCTTACTACGAGTTCCCCTTGGTCTTTACATAAGAATATCAAAGGAACAAACAGACTTAGATGCAAAAGACTTAACTTATGCTATTGATACACAAAAAGAAGTACCTGAGGATTATGATTGGAAGCCAGCCTGGGCAGGAAAGTCCTTGAGACTCTATTCTCCAATTAACCACCAAAAAGCCAGAAGTAAAACTGTGGCTCAAGTGGTAAAGCACCAGCCTTGAGAGAAAAAGCTAAGGGATAGCATCCAGGCCCTGAGTTCAAGCCCCAGTACCAAACACACACACACACACACACATCTTCACCAACCTCCCAACCTCTACGTTGGCAGTGACAGGTGCTCTCCATGTACTCTTTAGACTTCCTGCTTGGGCCATGTCATGAAAACCTTACTCAGGCTGCTCTGGAGAGCAGTCATATAAATGGCTCCCACTGGTTGAGCTGTACACTTGCCCAGAAGCCTTGTGGTTTCCCCTCAAGCCTGTGTTTGTCATTGTACAGCTGTTGTAATCACCTTAATGTTAACTAGGTTCCCCTCAACATCCTTGTTGACCCTTTGAGAAAAATACCTTGGGAAAGGAGGTAAATGCAAGCTCTCCAGAGGCCTCTGCAGACACTTTGGCTGGAGGGGGAAGGGTCCTCTCTTCCAAACAGGTCCCCAGTTGCACTGTAGGTATAGGACTCTACTTTCTGGTGGGACATTATGTGAACATATCATGTACACATGGTAGGCTGGTCATATGATCACTATGTGGACATCATATGAGCATCACATAACTATCATATGGGCACAACACTGTGTCACCTCATTATCATGTTTATTCATGTGACATGGCGCTTGGATCATGTAGACATCTCATTTCAGTCATGTGACCAGAATGGGCTCATGGAACTTTATTCATATTGGTTATGTGGCTATCACATGGACATGGCACTTGGGCACATGAGCTCCATGTGGGCATTGAATTTTAGTCACCTGATCACCATGTGGATGTGGCCCTTTGATCACATGATCCTCACATGGACAGGCATTTCTGTTTTGTGACCATCATGCAGACACTTTGGTCACGTGATTACCATATGAACACTGCATTTTTGTCGTGTACTCTACATGTACAGATGCAAATTTGGTCACGTGGTCACTGTGTGGACAGGGCACCTTGGACACATAACCACATGCACATCACATGGACATGGCTCTTTGGTCATGTGATCTACATGCAGACATTATATTTTGGTCTTGTGAACATTCAGCAGCCATGCCCATTTTGGCCACATGATTTTATGTGAACATAATCTGGTCACACAATCACCACATACCTGTGACTCTATCCTTACATGACCACGCAGACATGGGGCTTTGGTTCCATGATCACATGGAAACAACATTTTGGTCACATGATGATTGACATGAGAAACTGGCCACATGATCACCATGAGGGCATGGAACTAACCTACCAAGTCCAAGGCCTTCAGTTCAAACCACAATACCACAAAAATGTACAACTCTGTTGAGAGGTATTGATAGTGATTAAAAAAAAAACAACTGTGTGTTTGGCAACAGCAGGTTTATTTTTTTTATTTGGGGCTTTTTTTGCCAGTCCTGGGGCTTGAACTCAGGGCGTGGGCTCTGTCCCTAAGCTTCTCTGTGTTCAAAGCTAGCACTCTACCACTTGAGCCACAGTGCCATTTGGGTTCTTTCTGAGTAGTTTGTTAGAAATAAGTCTCACAGACTTTCCTATCAGGGCTAGCAGGAATCTCAGCCTGCTGAGTAGCTAGGATTACAGGTCTGAGCAACTGGTGCCCAGCCAGCAGGGTTGTTATGAACCTAAAATTGATGTAACAAAGTTTTACCTAGTGTATGTGGAGGCCTACATTCAATTTCCATATTGCCAATAAGTAAGTAAAGCCCGTTGCTAGTGGCTCATGCCAGTAATCCCAGCTACTCAGAAGGCTAAGTCTGAGGTAGTCATATCCAATTAAGCACCAGAAAAGAGAAATGAGGCTGTGACTCAAGTAGTAGAGCATTAGCTCAGCGACAGTGCCCAGGCCCTGAGTTCAAGCCCCAAAACCAGAAAAATAATCAAAAGGGCTGTGGGTGGGGGGGAAAGCTAGGAAGGCGGCTCAGTGGTAGAGTGCTTGCCTTGCATGCATGAGGCCCTGGGTTCAATTCCTCAACACCACATAAGCAGAAAAAGCCAGAAGTGGCACTGTTGCTCAAGTGGTAGAGTGCAAGCCTTGAGCTGAAGAGCTGAGGGACAGTGCCCAGGCCCAGAGTTCAGGCCCCACAACCGGACCCCCCCCCAAAAAAAAATTCAGATACAGTGCCCAGACTCTGAGTTCAAGCCCAGGAACTAGAAAAAAGGGAGGGATAGAGAGAGACAGAAAGACAGAGGAGCAAGGTGGGGGGCGATGCTTAACTATGTTTATTACCTTAATGGAGGGACATAAATAATTTGCTGACATGAGCTTCTTCTGGAGAGTGGGCTTGGGAATTAGGAATGGGGAATATTCAATTTCTTTGCTGTATTGATTATCACATGAGGTAGCACACACCGGTAACCCCAGCACTAGGAGGCAGAAGCAGGGCGATCACAAATTAGAGGCTAGCCAGGGGTTACATGGTCACACTCTATCTCAATACAAAAACACAAACCAACATTAAATGTACGTTTGTAGTTCTTCTGGGTTTTCCATGATTACTGGCTTGAAATATTTAAGTAACAAGTTGATAGACCTATCTTTCTTGCAAAATATTCTAAGAATTCAGATAAAAGTGCCCCCACATCTGTCCACCCAGTTCCAGTTACACTGAGATAACCCTTGCTGGCGTTTTATTTGTATCATTCTTAAGACAAATTTTATAGAAATAAATCCTCTTCAGCTGCTTGAATCTCTGAGTTTGTTGTAAAAATCCCCAGAAAAACACACCTTTTGGGGGGAAAGGGAAGCTTCAAGCAGGGGCTCAACACTATTTGTCATAAACTAGCCCTGCAGCAGGGAAAACCCCAGGCCATTTTAAGACTATTTTTAGGCCATTTTTAAAGGAGAAAGATGGCTTAAGGTGACGGCTCAGAGGCTGGGAGTGGACAAAGAAAGGAAGCCCAGAAACAATGGGGTCACTCCACCTCTGCCCTTTGAGCATAGGGCTGCTGCCAAAAATGTGGAATTGGCTCCAATCAGTATAATTTAGGGATTAGAAAGCCATCACAGTGAAACTTTTAAATTGAGTTACCTATTTTTTTTAGGCTAAGCTTTCTACTGTGCTAGAATGAAAAAAGGGGCAAAATAGATGCTGTCATTTATGCCTTACAATGTTTCCAGGGATTAATAGGCAGCTAGCATAGAATCTTTTGTGTGTATGCGTATATGCAGGGCATGCACATGCCATTGGTAGGACTTGAACTCACAGTCCTGAGCATTTCACTCCAAGACAGTACTTGACCACACAGCTCCACCCCTGGCTTTTGGTGCTTACTTGAAGATTAGAATCTCAAGGGTTTTTCTGCTATCCTCAGATCTCAGCCTCCTGAATAGCTAGGATTACTAGTGTTCTTTCCTGGGTTGGAGGCATCTGTCAGGCAGTAAGGCACCTACCAATAAGCAAAAGTGTCAGTTTGAGTTCCAGTCTCTGACATTTTTTTTTTTTTTTTTTTTTTTTTTTGCCGGGCACTGGTGGCTCACGCCTGTAATCCTAGCTACTCAGGAGGCTGAGATCTGAGGATCTTGGTTCAAAGCCAGCCCGGGCAGGAGAGACCATGAGACTCCTATGTCCAAAAACCACCAGAAAACCGGAAGTGGCGCTGTAGCTCAAGTGGTAGAGCGCTCTCCTTGAGCTGAAGAGCTGAGGGACAGCGCCCGGGCCCCCAGTTCAGGCCCCCTGGCGGCCCAAAAAAAAAAAATTTTTTTTTTTTTGTTTGCCTTGGGCTGGAGGAAAATTTTTACTTTCCTCAGAGGCAAGAGGATTGTGAATTCAAGGTCAGTTCAGTTAGTGAGACCTTATCTTAGAAGCAAACAACCTAAAACAGGTGCTGGGGGAAGGCCTCCAAAGGTAAAATATTTTCTTATCTTGCCCAAAGTTGTAGGAGAGGAGAACTGATTGCTTTTCACAAAATTAATACCAGATTAATTTTTATAAAATATTTTATTCTCTGATCATCTAATAAAAATAAATACTTTATTTTACCCAGTTTAGGCCTGAAGATGCCTAAAAAATATCAGGAAATTTCTTTTTTTTTTTTTTTTTTGCCGGTCGTGGGGCTTGAACTCTGGGTCTGGGCGCTGTCCCTCAGCCTTCAGCTCAAGGCTAGTGCTCTACCACTTGAGCCACAGCGCCACTTCCGGCTTTTTCTGTTTATGTGGTGCTGAGGAATCGAACCCAGGGCTTCATGCTTGCAAGGCAAGCACTCTACCACTGAGCCACCTTCCCAGCCCTATCAGGAAATTTCTGATCTTTTATTTAATGGGAAAAACACCAAATTGGAATTCTCATCCAGCCACTAACCACTGTGTGAATGCTCACTAAATTGCACAATGCTTTCATTTGTTTCATCTTTAACAGGAAAGTGTTGGTACAAACGATTTCTTTGGTCCCAGGGCTCAAAAATCTATTAGTTGAACCATCTAATTAATGTAGGATTGTCAGACTGAATCATATACTCAAAATGAAATGAAGAGTTGAATCAATTGTACGGATCACGCTGGAAAAAAATAATAAATTGAACCTCAATTAGATATATTTCAGGCCAAACTGTTTATTTTATTTTGTTTTCCTGGGGTTGCTAAAAAAGTATCCTAGCAGGCTGGGAAGGTGGCTCAGTGGTAGAGTGCTTGCCTTGCATGCATGAGGCCCTGGGTTCGATTCCTCAGCACCACATAAGCAGAAAAAAGCCGGAAGAAGTGGTAGAGCGCTAGCCTTGAGCTGAAGAGCTGAGGGACAGCGCCCAGGCCCAGAGTTCAGGCCCCATGACCGACAAAGAAAAAGTATCCTAGCTAACAGTTTGAGGTTAGTCACATGTTCTCAGCTCTGTTTGACTTATATGGGCCCTTTAGCATTTCAGCATTATACCTATGTCAGGCATAGTTTTGCTCTTTACCCTGGAAAAGCAAAGATGTTCTTTCAACTTCATTGCTGATCAGATCTCACTCACATAGTATTCGCCACCATTGAAATTTCCAGCCATTCTCAAACTTTAAAGCATATAAGAACAGGCACTAGTAACCCATGCCTGTAACCTTAGCTATGCAGAAAGCCAAGATTGACGATTGCTGTTCAAAGCCAACCTGGACAGGAAAATCCATGAGAGTCTTATCTTCAATTAACCACCAAAAAGCCAGAAGTGGAGCTGTGACTCAGGTGGTAAAGTGTTTACCTTAGGGTTGGGTAAGTAGGGGAAGACTGTAACTCAGTGTAGGTACTCTCCTGGTAAGAGAATGACCTGTCCCTATACCACTAGCTTTGCATTGTCTTTTGTATTCCCCTTTATTAATATTTGCTATCCTTTGTTGTCGGTGGTCAGGGCTTAAGCACTGTCTCTGAGCTTTTGTACTCAAGGCTAACATTCTTCCACTTTGAGCCACAATTCCACTTCCCATTTTTTTCAGGTGGTTAATTGGAGATAAGAGTCTCATAGACTTTTCCACCAGGGCTGGCTTTAAATTACAGGCCTCAGATCTCAGCCTCCTAAGTAGCTAGGATTATAGGCATGAGCCACTAACAACTGGCTTGCATGTTTTGTTTTGTTTTGTTTTTAATTTTAAAAAGCAACTAACTCTTCAAATGAAGAAGTAATGCTGCTTTCAGCATTGTAGAAATCCAGAATTAAGGTTGCTCCTAAAATAACTGTGTTGGATGTGAACTCATAACACTTTGTTAATGGTGTTAGAATACCTAGAAAAATACTTCTTTTTCTTTAAATATATAGAGTCAGGCACTGGTGGCACATACCTGCAATCCTAGCTACTCAGGAGGCTGAGATCTGAGGATTGGTGTTTGAAACCAGTCTAGGCAGAAAAGTCTGTAAGACTCTAATCTCCAATTAACTACCAAAAAGCTGGAAATGAAGCCACTTTTAACTCTTCAGTTTTTCAAGTAGTAGAGCACTAACCTTGAGTCCAAAAGCTCAGGAACAAGCTGGGAAGGTGGCTCAGTGGTAGAGCACTTGCCTTGCATGCCTGAGGCCCTGGGTTCGATTCCTCAGCACCACATAAGCAAAAAGAAAAAAACTGGAAGTGGGGCTGTGGCTCAAGTGGTAGAGTGCTAGCCTTGAGCTGAAGAGCTGAGAGATAGCACCCATGCCCAGAGTTCATGCCCCACGACTAGACCCAAAAAAAAAAAAAAAGCTCAGGAACAGCACCGGAGTCACAAAAAATAAAATAAAAAATCACATATATCTTGATTTATTAACATATATCTGTTTATATATAATAATAATAATATAAATCGCTTGCAACAGAAAGGAGTCAAGGAAGTAGGTTATAAGGATTAATGAGATAACCTGTATAAAAAATTTTAGCCCCATGCAATCCTTTTACAAATGTTTAACAACAAAATATTTGAAGGGGCTGGGAAGATGGCTCAGTGGTAGAGTGCTTGCCTTGCATGCCTGAGGCCCTGGGTTCGATTCCTCAGCACCACATAAGCAAAAAGAAAAAAGCCAGAAGTGGCGCTGTTGCTCAAGTGGTAGAGTGCAAGCCTTGAGCTGAAGAGCTGAGGGACAGCGCCCAGGCCCAGAGTTCAGGCTCCACGACTGGACCCCAAAAAAAAAATATTTGAAGAGATATTTCATAGAAAGGAAATCGTGTGTGTGTGTGTGTGTGTATGTGTGTGTGTGAGAGCGAGAGAGAAAGAGAGAGACAGAGAGAAGACGGGGGGGGAGGAGAAACTGGGCTTGAACTTAAGGACTTAAACTTGGCTTTTTTGCTCAAGGCTGGCACTTTACCACTTGAACCATACCTCCACTTCCTGAAAGGAAATTATTTTATTGGTTGGTCATGGGGATTGAACTCTGAGCCTGGGTACCGTCCCTGAGCTCTTCAGCTCAAGGCAAGCACTCTACCACTTGAGCCACAGCGCCACTCCCGATTTTCCAGTCGTTAATTAGTCTCAGGGAATTTCCTGCCCCGATGGCTTTGAACTATGATCCACAGAGCTCAGCCTCCTGTGTAGCTGTGGCGTGAGTCACCAGCGCCCAGCCTGAAAGGAAATCTTGAATACCCAGTAAACATATAAAAATATGCACAGCCTCATTAGTAATCAGAAAACTGAAAATATAAAGCTCAAGAGATCATTCTCTAACCTTTTGTTATCCCAAAGTAGGTGGGGAATGTTGGCTGGCAGGACTTAAGCTGGAATAGTTATTTTGAAGATGGGCACCAGTAACTCACACCTATAATCCTAGCTTCTCAGAAGCTGAGGTCTGAGGATTGAGATTTTGAAGCCATCTTAGGCAGAAGTCTGTGAGACTCTTACCTCCAACTAACCATCAAACAGCCAGAAGTGGAGCTGTGAGCTATAGCTCAAAAAATTCTTTCTCTGGCTGGGAAGGTGGCTCAGTGGTAGAGCGCTTACCTTGCATGCATGAGGCCCTGGGTTCAATTCCTCAGCATCACATAAGCAAAAAGAAAAAAGCCAGAAGTGGGGCTGTGGCTCAAGTGGTAGAGTGCTAGCCTTGAGCTGAAGAGCTGAGGGACAGCGCCCAGGCCCAGAGTTCAGGCCCGATGACGGGACCCAGTTCAAAGCAATCTGGGCCAGAATGTCTGTGACACTCATATCTCCAATTAAGCACCAAAAACTTAGAGGTGGAGTTGTGGCTCAGTGATAGAACACTAGCCTTTAGTGTAAAAACTCAGGGAACAACGCCAGATCTTGAGTTCAAGCCCCAGGTTCTGCACAGAAAATTGTTTTGTTGTTGTTGTTGTTTGTTTGTTTTTGTGTTTGTTGTTCATGGGGCCTGAACTCTGGGCCTGGGTGCTGTTCCTCAGCTCTTCAGCTCAAGGCTAGTGCTCTACTACTTGAGCCACAGTGCTACTTCCTGCTTTTTCTGCTTATGTGCTGCTGAGGAATCGAACCGAGGGCCTCATGCATGCAAGGCAAGCACTCTACCACTGAGCCACCTTCCCAGCCCCAGAAAATTGTTTTCAAAAAAAGAAAAATTGGAGCTGGGAATGTGTCTTAGTGCTGGAAAGAATGGAAGAGTCTAGCATGCATGAAGCCCTGGTTCAATCCCACAGTATCACATACACAGAAGAGGCCAGAAGTGGACCTGTGGCTCAAGTGGTAGAGTGCTGGCCTTAAGCAAAAGAAGCTCGGAGACAGTGCCCAGGCCCTGAGTTCAAGCCCCTGGACTGGCCAATAAAAAAGAAAAATTATCTTTCCCTCTATCTCTCCACACATGCACACACCATACAATCAATATTGTTGTTATAGAAAGTAAAAAACCTGAGTGCTGGTGGCTCACACCTGTAATCCTAGCTACTCTGGAGGCTGAGATCTGAGGATCACGTTGCAAAGCCAGCCTGGGCAGGAATGTCTGTGAGACTCTTACCTCCAATAAACCACCAGAAAACTGGAAGTGGAGCTGTGGCTCAAGTGGTAGGGTGCTCACCTTGAGCTGAAGAGCTCAGGGACAGCACCCAGGCCCAGAGTTCAAGCCTCACGAATGGAAAAAAAAAAAAAAAATCCCTCTGAACAAAGAATTCTACAATCTTTTTTTGCTGGTTTCTGAGGTTTTGTTTGCTTTTCCATGTTTGTGCCAGAACAGAGATTTGTAGGGAGGTTTGAACTCAGGGTCTGTACTTGTTCTACTGGTGTTCTACCATTGAACCACATTTCCATTCCTGTTTCTGTTTTCCTGTAGGTGTTTTGTTGTTGCTTTTGGTTGCTGTTGTTTTAAAGAAATTTCCTTTTATGTAACCCAAACTGGCCTCCTTTTTTTTTTTTTTGTCAGTCATGGGGCTTGAACTCTGGGCCTGAGCACTGTCCCTTAGCTCTTCACCTCAAGGCTAGCACTCTACCATTTGAGCCACAGTGCCACTTCTGGTTTTCTGGTGGTTTATTGGAGATAAGAATTTTAGAATTTCAGGCTAGGAAGGTGGCTCAGTGGTAGAGTGCTTGCCTTATATGCATGAGGCCCTGGGTTCAATTCCTCAGCACCACATAAGCACAAAAAGCTGGAAGTGGCTCTGTGGCTCAAGTGGTAGAGCGCTAGCCTTGAACTGAAGACTGAGTGACAGTTAGTGCTGCTTTTCTATCCAACTGATACTTTTTCTTTTGTAATGCAAGTCCAGTTTGTTTGTTTTAACCCCCAGCATCCTGAATGCTAGGCAAATAGTCTCTCACCCACCTTCATGCCAGCCCATATTCACCCATCCTTACTCTGACTCTCAGAGCTAGACTGTTTTCTTTTTGCCTTTCTCTGTCAAGTGAGTTTATTTCTGTCTTTAGTATCCAATTTTCTTTCCTTTTTTCCTTTCCTCCCTTCCCTTCTTTTTTCCCTTCCTTTTTTAGGTTTATTGAGACAGGTCTACATAGCCCAGATGGCAGTACTGGGTTTAAAATCAAGTTCTCAAGCTTGTTAAGTGTCAGCAAGTAGCTCTACCATGCTGCTTCGAACCATACCTACAGCCCTGTTTTTCGCTGATTATGCTTGAGATGGGGTCGTGGGCTTTTCTGCCTAAGCTGGTCTCAAATCTGGATCTTCCTGCCATAGCCTCCTCAGCACTACGATCTCAGGCATGAACCACCAACTATCCCCTGCTTGATGATGCCTCTAGATACAATCCTCAGTAATCCTGAGACACAATTCCTCCCTTCCTTTTGTTCTCACAGCACTGTATCCATGCTGTAATTATAGACAACAGTAACACTACATTATTATTAATTTATGTGCCTGCTTTGCACCAGGCTATGTTCTCTTTCAGGCCAGGGACTGGGTTTCCTTCATATTTGTTTCTGTGGCCTGGCAAGCAATCCAGACTCAATAAATATTTGCTAAAAGAATTAATAATGCCAGTGTCTCATATCTTTAATCCTAGCTACTTAGGCTGAGATCTGAGGATCACGGTACAAAACCAGCCCAAGCAAGAAAGTCCTGTAAGACTGTTATCTCCAATTAACCACCAGAAAACCAGAAGTGGAGCTGTGGCTCAAGTAGAGCGCTTTGCTTTGAGCTGAAGGGCTCAGGGACAGCACCCAGACCCAGAGTTCAAGTCCCATGACCAAAAGAAACAAAAACAAAAACCCCAAAAAACAAAAAACAGCGGAGGCAGGAAAAGTCCATGAGACTCATCTCTATTAACCACCAAAAAGACAGAAGTGGAATTGTGGTTCAATCCATCGAGGCCAGCCATGAGCAAAAGATCTCAGGTACAGGTCCTGGGTTCCAGGCCTAGCATTCCCACATTCAACACACCCCACACATACAAAATGATAAATGGATGTCTTTCAATTGACTTTGTAAAAGATACATTTCTTACAATCACCTTCATAAGGAAGCTAAGGATATAAGATGCTTTTCTTTCTTTTTTTTTTTTTTGTCAGTTGTGGGGCTTGAACTCTGGGCCTGGGCTCTGTCCCTCAGCTCTTCAGCTCAAGGCTAGTGCTCTACCACTTGAGCCACAGCACCACTTCTGGCTTTTTCTGTTTATGTGGTGCTGAGGAGTCGAACCCAGGGCCTCATGCATGCAAGGCAAGCACTCTACCACTGAACCACTTTCCCAGCCCCAAGATTAATTCTTAATTTAGCAGAGCACTTCGGTAGAAAAAAATATTTCAGTATCAACAAGGTATTTTGCTTTCTGAGTTGACTTATTTCAAACAAGTCAGATCATAGTTTCAAGTATACTTAAAAGAATCTAAACAAATAAATCTGAATGATTTGCTGATAACAGTAATCTAAGAAATGAGACCTAGGAAATTTAAAGACCAAAGAAGCCTCAAATATTTTCATTTATCTTTTAAATTTGAATGAATTAGGAATGAGAGGGAAGCTGGGCTCAAGGCTCACACCTATAATCTTAGCTGAGATCTGAGGATCACAGTTCGAAGCTAGCTGAGGCAGTAAAGCCCCTGAGACTCTTATCTTCAATGAATTGCCAAAAAAGCAAGTAGAGCTGTGGTTGAAGTGCTAGAACATCAGCCTTAATCAAAAAAGGTAAGAGACCATGCCCAGACCTTAAATTCAAGCTCTACTACCAACACACACACACACACACACACACACACACACACACAACACCATACATAAGAATAGAGGGAGAGGGGAAAACCTACCAGATACTTGTTTTTTTTATTAGTTATGGGGCTTGAATTAGGGGCCTGGGCACTGTCCCTGAGCTCTTTTGCTCAAGGCTAGCACTCTACCACTTTGAGCCACAGCACCATTTCCAGCTTTTTTTTTTTTGAGTAGTTTATTGGAGATAAGAGTCTCATGGGTACTTTCCTGCCTGGGCTGGCTTTGAACTGTGATCCTCAGATCTCAGCCTCCTGAGTAGCTAGGATTACAGGCATGTTTGTTCGTTTTCATTTCATTTTCAGCAGTGCTGGGGTTTGAACTCTCAGGACCATGTACTTGCTAGGCAGGAGTCCTACCATATGGACACACCCAACACTTGTGCTATTTTTTTTTTTGGTTGGGTATTTTTTTTTTTTTGACAGTTGTGGAGCCTGAACTCTGGGTGCTGTCTCTCAGTTCTTCAGCTCAAGACTAGCGCTCTACCACTGAGCCACAGCACCACTTCCGGCTTTTTTCTGCTTATGTGGTGCTGAGGAATCAAACCCAGGGCCTCATGCATGCGAGGCAAGAGCTCTACCATTGAGCCAACTTCCTAGCCCCTATTTTTTTTCTAGTCATGAGCCTTGAACTCAGTGCCTGGGCACTGTCCCTGAGCTTTTGCACTCAAGGCTAGTGCTCTACCACTTTGAGCCACAGTGCCACTTCTGGTTTTCCGGTGGTTAATTGAAGATAAGGGTCTCGCAGTTTTCTTGACTAAGCTGGCTTCAAACAATGATACTCAATCTCCTGAGTAGATAGGGTTACAGGCATGAGCCACTGGCACCTGGCACCACCTGTGCTGTTTTTGTAACTTTTAGTTGAATGTCTTCTCAAAAACATTAGAGGCATCAAGACCCTTGCCGTGGATGATATGTCATCTCATCTTTGTCTGCAAGATGTTGATAGCTGTGAGTTCAGTTCCTGAGAGCAATCATTTGGTAGGTTATTTGGATCCTTGAATGTCTGGGAACTGTTCATTCCTGCCGACTTGTCTAACTAACTACTAGCTTCAGGAGAAATGCATATGACTCATCCAGAAGCTGGGCCACCCTCTTCATTGTTACCTTGGTACAATACTTGGCAATCATTCCAACATTATTTTCAGTGACTGGATTATGCCTTTCTACCTTTTCCTTTCCCATGTTTCTCCTGTAACCAAAAGCATTAGTTGAAAATCTCTCAAGATTCTCTTAATTCCATTCTACAAATAAGGCCCACAACACCAACTCTAATGATGATATATATGGCTTCATAGGACTATAGGAGTAGGGTTTCTAGCTACTTGTCACTATTTACTCAGTAAAAATCTGCTTGCTAAAAAAAGAAACAGGATAATAAAAAGAACAATCTGGGAAACTGGGTCTGTAGCTCAGTGCTAGAGCACTTGCTTATCAAGTAGGAGTCCCTAATTTCAATCCCCAGCACCACACAGAAGGGAAGGAAGAAAGGAAGGATGGAAGGAAGAAAGGAAGTAAGGAAGAAGGGAGGGAGGGAGGGGAGGGAGGGAGGGAAGAAGGGGAAGGAGGGAGGGGAGGGAAGGAAGGAAGGGAGGGAGGGAAGGAAGGGAGGGAGGGAAGGAGAAGAGAAGAATAGGTTACATCACAGAAGGGGCTATTTATGACAGCAAGAACTTCGAGTTGCCCTGATGGAACCATTGATAAAAGTTACAGTTTAAAGACTAGTAGAATAGGAGAGACTCAGGATTTGGAGGATGATTAATAGCAAAAGCTGAAAAGAAGCAGCAGGGACAGAGGGGGAAGAGAGTGGGAAGGGGAGGGACACCATCCACATGCATGGCTGGAGGTAGGGGGGAGAACAGCCTTAATAGGTAAAAGGAAGGGTGTTATTTTGGGGGCAGGAAGTTGGGGGAGTTCCTTTTAAAGCCATCTATTTTCTCTGAAGTTGGGGGTGAGGCCATTCTTGAAGAGAGAAGCAGGATGGTCAGAGGTGTGTGGAGCTCTGAAAAGCTGTTGTGGATAATGGGAGGCAGAGCCTGACAGCGCTGTGGCCTTCATTGCAGGAGGCACTGCCGAAAGACACAGTGCTGAGCAGGCAAAGTCTACAGAAGGAAGAAATAAAGGCTGAAGGAATGTGGCCTAAGGGGAGGAGGGAGAAAGAGTCGAGAAGTCCACGTGCTGAAAGTGGTTAATCAAAGTAGGAGATACTTTTTTGTTTTGTTTTGTCAGTCGTGAGGCTTGACTCTTGGCCTGGGCACTGTCCCTCAGCTCTTCAGCTCAAGGTGAGCGCTCTACCACTTAAGCCACAGTGCCATTTCCAGTTTTCTGGTGGTTAATTGGAGATAAGACTCTCACAGAATTTCCTGCCCAGGCTACCTTTGTGATCCTCAGATCTCAGCCTCCTGAGTAGCTAGGATTATAGGTATGAGCCACCAATGCCTGGTTTGGGTGGGTTTTTTTAAAAAGCTTAATTGACAGTATTGGCTTAAAGTTCATTAAATATACTGCAATTCTATAATCCTGTACTCAAGCATTGGTTTACTTAATAATTTCAGTTGACGATGGAATCTCAGAAATTTTCTGCCAAGGTTATTTCCTAATCCCAAATGGGTGGCTCATGTTTATGCCTAAACTGGCCACTTTTTTCTTTTTCTTTGTCATGGGGCTTGAACTCTAGGCCTGGGCACTGTCCCTCAGCTCTTGAGCTTAAGGCAAGCACTCTACCACTTGAGTCACAGTGCTACTTCCGGTTTTCTGGTGGTTTATTGAAGGTAAGAGTCTCATGGACTTTCCTGCCCCGACTTGGGCTGACTTTGAACAGTGATCCTCAGATCTCAGCCTTCTGAGTAGCTAGGATTACAGGCGTGAGCCACTGGTGCTCCTTCCCGGCTGCCACTTATGTTTGTCATGAAGTTGAGATGACAAACATGGCATTTCTTTCTTTTTTTGGCGGGGGGGGGTCTGGTTGTGGGGCCTGAAGTCTGGGCCTGGGCGCTGTCCCTCAGCTCTTCAGCTCAAGGCTAGTGCTCTACCACTTGAGCCACAGCGCCACTTCCGGCTTTTTTCTTTTTGCTTATGTGGTGCTGAGGAATCGATCCCAGGGCCTCAGGCATGCAAGGCATGGGCTCTACCACTGAGCCATCTTCCCAGCCCCAAACATGGCATTTCTATATGCAGATTTTTATTTATTTTTATTATCTTTAAGTAGTTGTACACAGAGGTTTCAATGCAATATGCTACTTGGTAAATACAATGCATTTTGATCAGTACCACCCTATGCAGATTTTATTGATTAAAATGGGAATCTGTCAAATGTTTTGCTTGGGCTAGTCTTGAACTACAATCCAATACCCCCTCCCAAGTAGCTAGTATTACAGGTATGAACCACCTCACACAGCCTCAAGCTTTTTTCAAAATGAAATTTGATTTGTTAGATCCAAAGTGAGTCATCTAAAGACCCATTTACCCATTTACCCTCGTCTGCTTTATTCTCTCACTCTAGCAACCTTGGGTTCTTTCCATTGTACCCCATGACTCCCTCAGAATACAATTTAACTATCTGGGTTCATTCTGTTGTACCCCATGACTCCTCAGAACACACTTTATATATCACTGATATCCAAGTTTTGAGGCTAAAAAAAAGTATTTCTTCCTCTATGTGTACACACACATTTTACATCAAAAATATTTAAATAAATATATCTTTTTCGGGCTGTGGTGGTATACATTAGTCGTCCCAGCACTCGGAAGGCTAAGGCAGAAAGATTACAAGTTCAAAGTCAGCCTGGACAATTTAACAGGACCCTGTCTCAAGATAAGAAAGAACTGAGGATGTGGGGGTTAGTGGTAGAACCCTAGCTCAGGATTTCATCCCACCACACACACGCCAAAAAAAAAAAAGATATTTTTATCTTGAGGTCTAGATATGTCAGTATCAACTAAAAAATTTGAGTAGAATAAAGCTATGTGGTCTATACAAGACAAACAACTAAGAAAAGTGATTTTATTTATTTACTTGCCAGTCATGGGGATTGAACTCAGGGCCTAGGTACTGTCCTTGAGCTTTTCTTGCTAAAGGCTAGCATTCTACCACTTGAGCCACAGTGTCATTTCTGGCTTTTTCTCTGTATGTGGTACTGAGGAATCAAACCCAGGGCTTCATGTGCATGCTAAGCAAGCACTCTACCACTAAGCCATATTCCTAGCCCATGATTCTATTTTGATAGTGGCAACATAGCTGTAGGAGGACAGGGGTTTGCCTTATTAATAACCGTATCTCTAGTGCCTAGAAAACTTCCTGGCATTTGTAAGGATCTCTATTACTATTTCTCTTTTTCAAAGAAAAAAATTTTCTTTAAAGTAAGTACTATAGATTCCCAATGATAATCTGTGCTTTTCACAAAAAGTGAAATCTTGTTAGCAGTGAAAAATGGTGCATTCCTGTAATCTCAGTACTCAGGAAGATGAAACAAGAAGACTGGGAGTTGTAAGCCAATCTGGGCTACTTAGCCAAGACCCAGTCTTTTTTTGTTGTTGTTGTTGTTGGTCATGGGGCCTGAACTCTGGGCCTGGGTGCTGTCCCTCAGCTCTTCAGCTCAAGGCTAGCACTCTACCACTTGAGACAAAGCAGCACCACTTCTGGCTTTTTCTGCTTATGTGGTGCTGAGGAATCGAACCCAGGGCCTCATGCATGCAAGGCAAGCACTCTACCACTGAGCTACCTTCCCAGCCCAAGACCCAGTCTTTTCTCTTTTTTTTAAGTCTGTTTCACGTTATCATTCATTCAATATCATTCCTTCTGTGATCAGTTACTGAGTGAGCACAGTTCCCCAATATATAGTATTTGTTGAGCCCTTGAACTAGATTAACAAAAGATAGTGCCATTCAGTAGGAGAGCAAAGAAGTCACAAGCAATTAAGATAACATAAAGGTGGAGGCTCAAGCCTGAAATCCTAGCTACTCAGGAGGCTGAGATCTGAGGATCGGTTCAAAGGCAACCCTAGCAAGAAAGTCCTTAAGACTCTTATCTCCAACTAATTACCAAAACACCAGAAGTGAAGTTGTGCCTCAAAGCTGTAGAGTACTAGCCTTGAGGCAAAGAACTCAAGGACAGTACCCAGGCCGTGAGTTCAAGCCCCACAACCAACGAGAGTGACAGAGACAGAGACAGATGGAGAGAGACAGAGGAGAGGAGGAGGTAATGGGGAAGAGGGAGAGAGAGAAAGAGAGCACACTAGAATAGGAAACAAAAGGAGTGATAAGTAATAGCTAGACGTGAGCCTTGGGGAAATGTTTAAAATGGAAGGTGGGGTTAAAAGATTTCTGAGAGAACATTGTAATTGAGCTTTTCTACCAGCCTAGGTGATCCACCAAGATCAAAGAATGTCACAGATGAGGTTTTTGGATCCTCTACCAACTTAAGAATTAATGTTAGACTTTATTCTAGCCTAAAATAGGTCAAGGAATAGTTCCTAAAACAATAGGGTTTTTGTTGTTGTTTTTTTTTGTTGGGATTTTTTTTTTTTTGGTCGGTCACGGGACTTGAACTCCAGGCCTGGGTGCTGTCCCTAAGCTCTTTTGCTCAAGGCCACCACTTTGATCATGCCACTTTGGTTTTATAGTGGTTAATTGGAGATAAGAGTCTCTTGGAGGGGATGGGGGGGGGGATGGTGATGGGAGGGGAGAGACCATTAAGGGGAAACAAAGGAGGAGGTTAAGAACGCTTGATAGGGGGGAGGGGGGAGGCTGGGAAGGGATGGGAAGGGTAAACAAAGGAGGAGGCTGCAATGCTTGGTAAGAAATGTACGTATTATCCTGCCCATGCAATTGTAACCCCTCTGTACAGTATGTTCACAAATAAAATAAAATAAAATTAAAAAAAAAAATAAAGAAAAAAAAAAAAAGAACGCTTGATAAAGCCAGGCGCTGGTGGCTCACGCCTGTAATCCTAGCTACTCAGGAGGCTGAGATCTGAGGATTGCGGTTCAAAGCCAGCCCGGGCAGGAGAGACCATGAGACTCCTATAAACCACCAGAAAACCGGAAGTGGCGCTGTAGCTCAAGTGGTAGAGCGCTCGCCTTGAGCTGAAGAGCTGAGGGACAGCGCCCAGGCCCAGAGTTCAAGCCCCACGACCAACAACAAAAAAAAAGAATGCTTGATAAGAAATGTACTCATTACCTTGCTCGTGTAATTGTAACCCCTCTGTACAGTATTTTCACAATAAAAAAAAACTTATTAATAAAAAAAAAAAAAAAAGCTGGGCACCGGTGGCTCATGTCTGTAATTCTAGCTACTTAGGAGGTTGAGATCTGAGGATCACGGCTCAAAGCCAGCCCGGGCAGGAAAGTTCGTGAGACTCTTATCTCCAATAAAGTGCTAGAAAACCAGAAGTGGTGCTGTGGCTCAAGCAGTAGAGTGCTCGCCTTGAGCTGAAGAGCACTGGGATAGCGACCAAGCCCAGAGTTCAAGCCCCACGACCAACAAAAAAAAAAAAAAAGAAAGAAAGAAAACAAAAACATTAACAAATAAAAAAAAAGTCTCATGGACTTTCCTGTCTGGGCTGGCTTTAAACCACAATCCTCAGATCTCAGCCTCCTGAGTAGCTAGGATTACAGGTATGAGCCACCTGTGCCAGGCAAACAACAGATGTTTAACCAACTTTCCCAGACCAATAAACCCTGGCCTTAGAGGTCAGATGTACAGGAGCTTTCGGGATATTTCTTATTCAAAACATAACACTTGATTAGGATGAAAGCAGGCCTCTACAAAGTAAGGCTTTTTTTTTTTGTCTGTCCTGGGCCTTAAACTCCGGGCTTGAGCTCAGAGTTTAAAAGCCGTCCCTGAGCTCTTCAGCTTAAGGCGAGCATTCTATCACTTGAGCCACTTCCTGTTTTCTGGTGGTTCATTGGAGATAAGAGTCTCGTGGATTTTCCTGCCTGAATGGCTTTGAACCACCATCCTCAGATCTCAAGCCTCCTGAATAGCTAGGATTACAGGCGTGAGCCAGCAGCTCCCAGCTAATATGGTGTATATTTTTGTGAAAAGAAGGGGGTGGCAGGTATATGTGAGAAACAGGTATAGAAATAAAAAATAAAGTTTCTGACAAAGATATTTTAAACTTACTAGATGTTAGTTCTTCCATGTTTCCTTTCTTGGCAACCTTTGTTCAATTCTATCAGCTGAACAACCTGCTATTTTAAATAACTTTCATAGAAAATGGTGCTGTGGTTCAAGTGGTAGAACTTTCGCCTTAAGCTGAAGAACTGAGGGACAGTGCCCAGAGTTCAAGCCCTATGATAGACAAAAAATAAACAAATAAATAAATATAACTTTCATAGGCCCAAGGCTCTCCATCTATACTATCCCAAATTACTAATTTATTTTTATATTTTTTGTTGGTCATGGAGTTTGAACTCAGGGCCTGGGCACTGTCCCTGGTCTCTTTTTGCTCAAAGCTACTGCCTACCTTTGAGCTATAGAGCCATAGTGCCACTTCTGGTTTTCTGCCTGGTAACTGGAGATAAGAGTCTCATGGACTTTCCTTCTTGGTCTGGCTTGGAACCATGATCTTCAGATTTGAGTTGCTAAGATTGTAAGCATGAACCACCAGCATCCAGCCTAATTTATAAGACTTATTTCACCAGGGTTCACTTAGGGTGAAGTAGGAGAATAATAAGTGTGTTTTTAAGGAATAAACAGTATCAGTACTTGAGAATAGATCACATATTATTTCTTTTTGTATGTGTCAGCATTGGGGCTTGAAATCAGGGCTTGTTCCTTAAGGTTTAGCACCCAAGGCTAACACTCTACCACTTGAGCTACAGCTCCACTTTTGCTTTTTGGTGGTTAATTGGAGATAAGAAAATAAGAGTCTCACAGACTTTCCTGCCCAAGCTGGCTGCAAACTGCAGCCTTCATATCTCAGCTTCCTGCATAGTTAGAATGACAGCTGTGAGCCACAGGTACTCAGCTTCATTGTTACATTTTTACACATTTCCAACATATTTCAATCAATTTCACCCTCCATCAATCTCCCTTATCCACTTTTAAAATTATTAATGGCATACATTACACAGAGAAAATTTCACTGTGACATTTCCACACTTGTATACAAAATATATTTCATCAATCTCACCACCTTTATTAGTCTCCTTCTTCCTTTCCTGCCTTCCTAAGACAATTACACCAAGTTTCATTGTTCTATTTTCATACATTTTTTGAGATAGGGTCTCATTTTCTGAGTACGCACCTGAACATGATCTGTCTCACAAAGCCAGGATGACAGGCTCACTTTGTCTGACTATATTGGTCAATAATGGGTCTCATGATTTTTTCCCTCAAGACTTTCCTCAAACCATGATCTTCCCTACCTTAGCCTCCTAAATAGCTAAAATTATAGGTGTGAGCTACTGGTTCATGGCAAATTTCTTTACTTCAATTAGAATTCCAATTAGTTGGGCTGGGAAGGTGGCTCAGTGGTAGAGCGCTTGCCTTGCATGCCTGAGGCCCTAGGTTCGATTCCTCAGCACCACATAAGAAAAAAGCCAGAAGTGGCACTGTGGCTCAAGTGGTAGAGCACTAGCCTTGAGCTGAAGAGCTGAAGGACAGCGCCCAGGCCCAGAGTTCAGGCCCCA